>NC_138874.1:28573629-29143629 GCF_965194805.1 Balaenoptera borealis | reverse complement strand
TCATCACAATTATACATGGCCCCTGTGATCACAATGCCCCATGACCCCTTTCATCACAATGCTCCATGACCACTGTCATCACAATGCCCCATGACCCCTGTCATCACAATGCTCCATGGCCCCTGTCATTACAATGCTCCATGACCACTGTCATCACAATGTTCATGATCGCTGTAATCACAATGACTCATGACACCTTTCCTCAGAAGGCTCCAGTACGCCTGTCATCACAATGCTCCAATGACCGTCTCATCACAATGCTCCATGAACCCTGTCATCACAATGTTCCATGACAGTTGTCATCACAATGCTCCATGACCCTGTAATCACAATGCTCCATGCCCTTGTCATCACAATGCTCCAGAACTCTTGTCATCATAATGATGAATGCTCGTGTCATCGCAAAGCTCCATGATACTTGTCATCACAATGTTCCATGGCCTTGTCATTACAATACTCCATGGCCCCTGTCATCACAGTGCTCCATGATACCTTTTATCACAATCCTAGATGACCACTGTCATCACAATGCCCCAAGACACATGTCATCACAATTCGCCATGGCCCTTGCCATCACAATGCTCCATGACCCGTGTCATCACAATGGTCCAGGACACTTGTCATCACAATGATCCATGACCACTTACATCACAATGCTCCTTGACTCCTGTCATCACAATGCTCCATAGCCTATGCATTCGCAATGCTACCTGGTCCCTGTAATCACATTGCTCCATGATCCATTTCATCACAATGCTCTATGACCCCTGTCATTACAATGCCACATTATACCTGTCATCACAATGCTCCATGGCCCCTGTCAGCACAATGTTCCATGACAGATGTCATCACTCTCCTCCATGGTCCCTGTAATCACAATGCTCCATTCCCTTGTCAACGCAATGCTCCAGAACTCTTGTCATCATAATGCTCCATGCCCGTCTCATCACAATTCTCCATGACACTTTTCATTAAAATGCTCCATGGCCTTTATCATCACAATGCTCCATGGCCCCTATTATCACAGTGATCCATGGTACCTTTAATCACAATGCTAGATAACCTCTGTCATCACAATGCCCGAGGACACCTGTCATCAGAATTGGCCATGGCCCTTGTCATCACAATGCTCCATGCCCTTGTCACCACAATGCTCCAGAACTCTGGGCATCATAATGCTCCATGCCCGTCTCATCACAATGCTCCATGACACTTGTCATCAAAATGCTCCATGGCCTTTGTCATCACAATGCTCCATGGCCCCTGTTATCATAGTGCTCCATGTTACCTTTCATCACAATTCTAGATGACCACTGTCATCACAAGGCCCCATGACACCTGTCATCACAATTCGCCATGGCCCTTGTCATCACAATGCTCCATGATCCATGTCATCACAATGTTCCTGGACACTTATCATCACAATGAACTATGACCACATTCATCACAATGCTCCATGAACCCTGTCATCACACTGCTCCATGGCCTAAGCATTCAAAATGCTCCATGGGCCCTGTAATCACATTGCTCCATGATCCCTTTCATCACAATGCTCCAAGACCGCTGTCATCACAAGGCCGCATGACGCGTATCATCATAATGCTCCAAGGCCCCTCTCATCACAATGCTCCATGAACCCTGTCATCACAATGTTCCATGACACTTGTCATCACAGTGCTCCATGAACCCCTGTCATCACAATATTCACTGCCCATGTAATCACAATGCTCCTGGTCTCCTGTAATCACAGTGCTCCATACCCTTTTCATCACAATGCTCCAGGACTCTTGTCATCATAATGCTCCATGCCCGTGTCATCACAATGCTTGAAGAACCTTGTCATCACAATGCTCCATGAACCGTGTCATCACAAGGTTCCAGGACCCTTGTCATCACAATGATCCATGACCCCGTCATCTCAATGCTCCATGATCTTTGTATTCACAATGCTCCCTGGCCCCTATAATTGCGGTGATCCATGACCCCTGTCATCACAATGCTCCCTGGTATATTTCGTCACAATTCTAAATGACCACTGTCATCACAGTGCTCCACGGCCCCTGTCGTCAGAGTCCTCCATGATACCTTTCATTACAGTTCTACATGACCACTGTCATCACAATGCCCCATGACACCTGTCATCACAATTCGCCATGGCACTTGTCATCACAATGCTCCATGAACTATGTCATCACAATGTTCATGGACACTTGTCATCACAATGCTCCATGACAACTTACATCACAATGCTCCTTGACCCCTGTCATTTCATTGCTCCATGGCCTATGCATTCACAATGCTCCATGGCTCCTGTAAGCACATTGCTCCATGATCCCTTTCATCACAATGTTCTATGACCACTCTCATCACAATATCCCATGACGCCTATCATCATAATGCTCCAAGGGCCCTCTCATCACAATGCTCCATGAACCCTGTCATCACAATGTTCAATGACACTTGTCATCACAGTGCTCCATGAACGCCTGTCATCACAATATTCACTGCCCATGTAATCACAATGCTCCTGGTCCCCTGTAATCACAGTGCTCCATACCCTTTTCATCACAATGCTCCAGAACTCTTGTCATCACTATGCTCCATGCCCTTGTCACCACAATGCTCCAGAACGCTTGGCATCATAATGCTCCATGCCCGTCTCATCACAATGCTCCATGACAATTGTCACCAAAATGCTCCATGGCCTTTGTCATCACAATGCTCCATGGCCCCTGTTATCACAGTGCTTCATGTTACCTTTCCTCACAATTCTAGATGACCACTGTCATCACAATGCCCCATGACACCTGTCATCACAATTCGCCATGGCCCTTGTCATCACAATGATCCATGATCCATGTCATCACAATGTTCATGGACACTTGTCATCACAATGCTCCATGACAACTTACATCACAATGCTCCTTGACCCCTGTCATTTCATTGCTCCATGGCCTATGCATTCACAATGCTCCATGGCTCCTGTAATCACATTGCTCCATGATCCCTTTCATCACAATGCTCCAAGACCGCTGTCATCACAATGCCCCATGATGCCTATCATCATAATGCTCCAAGGCCACTCTTATCACAATGCTCCATGATCCCTGTCCTCCCAATGTTCCATGACACTAGTCATCACAGTGCTCCATGACCCCTGTCATCACAATATTCACTGCCCATGTAATCACAATTCTCCTGGTCCCCTGTAATCACAATGCTCCATACCCTTGTCATCACAATGATCCAGAACTCTTGTCATCATAATTCTCCATGCCCGAGTCATCACAGTGCTCCATGACCACTTTCATCACAATGCTCCTTGACCCCTGTCATCACAATGCTCTATGACCACTGTCATCACAATGCCACATGACACCTGTCATCACAATGCTCTATAGCCCGTGTCAGCACAATGTTCCATGACAGGTATCATCACAATGATCCATGACTGCTGTCATCACAATGTTCCCTGCCCTTATCATCTCAATGCTCCCTGGCCCCTGTCATCACAATGCTCCATGCTCATATCATCACAAGGCTCCATTACCCATGTCATCGTAGTGATCCATGACCCCTTTCATCACAATGCTCCATGACCCCAGTCATCACAATGCTCCATAGCCCTTGTCATCACAATGCTCCATTAGCCCTGTCATCACAATGTTCCATGACTCTTGTCATCAAAATGCCTCATGATCCATTTAATCACAATGCTCCATGATTCCTTTCATCACATCCTCCATGATACTTGTCATTACACTGCCCCATGACCTTTTTCAGAACAATGCTCCATGATACCAGTCATCACAATGCTCCATGACCATTGTCGTCACAATGCTCCATGCCCCTTTCAACACAATGCTCCATGACAACTGTCATCACAATGCTCCATGGTCTTTGTCATCACAATTATACATGGCCCCTGTGATCACAATGCCCCATGACCCCTTTCATCACAATGCTCCATGACCACTGTCATCACAATGCCCCATGACCCCTGTCATCACAATGCTCCATGGCCCCTGTCATTACAATGCTCCATGACCACTGTCATCACAATGTTCATGATCGCTGTAATCACAATGACTCATGACACCTTTCCTCAGAAGGCTCCAGTACGCCTGTCATCACAATGCTCCAATGACCGTCTCATCACAATGCTCCATGATCCCTGTCAGCACAACGTTCCATGACAATTGTCATCACAATGCTCCATGACACCTGTCATCACAATGTTGCCTGCCCATGTCATCAAAATGCTCCATGTCCCCTGTAATCACAATGTTCCATTACACCTGTCTTCACAATGTTCCCTGCCCATGTCATCACAATGCTCCATTACCAATGTAATCAAAATGTTCGCCTGCCCTTGTCATCAAAATGCTCCATGGCCCCTTTAATCCCAATGCTCCATGAACCCTGTCATCACAATGTTCCATGACAGTTGTCATCACAATGCTCCATGACCCTGTAATCACAATGCTCCATGCCCTTGTCATCACAATGCTCCAGAACTCTTGTCATCATAATGATGAATGCTCGTGTCATCGCAAAGCTCCATGATACTTGTCATCACAATGTTCTATGGCCTTGTCATTACAATACTCCATGGCCCCTGTCATCACAGTGCTCCATGATACCTTTTATCACAATTCTAGATGACCACTGTCATCACAATGCCCCAAGACACATGTCATCACAATTCGCCATGGCCCTTGCCATCACAATGCTCCATGACCCGTGTCATCACAATGGTCCAGGACACTTGTCATCACAATGATCCATGACCACTTACATCACAATGCTCCTTGACTCCTGTCATCACAATGCTCCATAGCCTATGCATTCGCAATGCTACATGGTCCCTGTAATCACATTGCTCCATGATCCATTTCATCACAATGCTCTATGACCCCTGTCATTACAATGCCACATTATACCTGTCATCACAATGCTCCATGGCCCCTGTCAGCACAATGTTCCATGACAGATGTCATCACTCTCCTCCATGGTCCCTGTAATCACAATGCTCCATTCCCTTGTCAACGCAATGCTCCAGAACTCTTGTCATCATAATGCTCCATGCCCGTCTCATCACAATTCTCCATGACACTTTTCATTAAAATGCTCCATGGCCTTTATCATCACAATGCTCCATGGCCCCTATTATCATAGTGATCCATGGTACCTTTCATCACAATGCTAGATAACCTCTGTCATCACAATGCCCGAGGACACCTGTCATCAGAATTGGCCATGGCCCTTGTCATCACAATGCTCCATGCCCTTGTCACCACAATGCTCCAGAACTCTAGGCATCATAATGCTCCATGCCCGTCTCATCACAATGCTCCATGACACTTTTCATCAAAATGCTCCATGGCCTTTGTCATCACAATGCTCCATGGCCCCTGTTATCATAGTGCTCCATGTTACCTTTCATCAAAATTCTAGATGACCACTGTCATCACAAGGCCCCATGACACCTGTCATCACAATTCGCCATGGCCCTTGTCATCACAATGCTCCATGATCCATGTCATCACAATGTTCCTGGACACTTATCATCACAATGAACTATGACCACATTCATCACAATGCTCCATGACCCCTGTCATCACACTGCTCCATGGCCTATGCATTCAAAATGCTCCATGGGCCCTGTAATCACATTGCTCCATGATCCCTTTCATCACAATGCTCCAAGACCGCTGTCATCACAAGGCCGCATGACGCGTATCATCATAATGCTCCAAGGCCCCTCTCATCACAATGCTCCATGAACCCTGTCATCACAATGTTCCATGACACTTGTCATCACAGTGCTCCATGAACCCCTGTCATCACAATATTCACTGCCCATGTAATCACAATGCTCCTGGTCTCCTGTAATCACAGTGCTCCATACCCTTTTCATCACAATGCTCCAGAACTCTTGTCATCATAATGCTCCATGCCCGTGTCATCACAATGCTTGAAGAACCTTGTCATCACAATGCTCCATGAACCGTGTCATCACAAGGTTCCAGGACCCTTGTCATCACAATGATCCATGACCCCTGTCATCTCAATGCTCCATGATCTTTGTATTCACAATGCTCCCTGGCCCCTATAATTGCGGTGATCCATGACCCCTGTCATCACAATGCTCCCTGGTATATTTCGTCACAATTCTAGATGACCACTGTCATCACAGTGCTCCACGGCCCCTGTCGTCAGAGTCCTCCATGATACCTTTCATTACAATTCTACATGACCACTGTCATCACAATGCCCCATGACACCTGTCATCACAATTCGCCATGGCACTTGTCATCACAATGCTCCATGACAACTTACATCACAATGCTCCTTGACCCCTGTCATTTCATTGCTCCATGGCCTATGCATTCACAATGCTCCATGGCTCCTGTAAGCACATTGCTCCATGATCCCTTTCATCACAATGCTCCAAGACCGCTGTCATCACAATGCCCCATGACGCCTATCATCATAATGCTCTAAGGCCCCTCTCATCACAATGCTCCATGATCCCTTTCATCACAATATTCCAGGACTCTAGTCATCACAGTGCTCCATGACCCCTGTCATCACAATATTCACTGCCCATGTAATCACAATGCTCGTGGTCCCCTGTAATCATAGTGCTCCATACCCTTGTCATCACAATGCTCCAGAACTCTTGTCATCATAATGCTCCATGCCCGTGTCATCACAATGCTTGAAGAACCTTGTCATCACAATGCTCCATGAACCGTGTCATCACAAGGTTCCAGGACCCTTGTCATCACAATGATCCATGACCCCTGTCATCTCAATGCTCCATGATCTTTGTATTCACAATGCTCCATGGCCCCTATAATTGCGGTGATCCATGACCCCTGTCATCACAATGCTCCCTGGTATATTTCATCACAATTCTAGATGACCACTGTCATCACAGTGCTCCACGGCCCCTGTCATCAGAGTCCTCCCTGATACCTTTCATCACAATTCTATATGACCGCTCTCATCACAATTCCACATGACACCTGTCATCACAATGCTCCATGAACCATGTCATCACAATGTTCATGGACAATAGTCATCACAATGCTCCATGACAACTTACATCCCAATGCTCCTTGACCCCTGTCATTCCATTGCTCCATGGCCTATGCATTCACAATGCTCCATGGCTCCTGTAATCACATTGCTCCATGATCCCTTTCATCACAATGCTCCAAGACCGCTATCATCACAATGCCCCATGACGCCTATCATCATAATGCTCCAAGGCCCCTCTCATCACAATGCTCCATGAACCCTGTCATCACAATGTTCCATGACACTAGTCATCACAGTGCTCCATGACCCCTGTCATCACAATATTCACTGCCCATGTAATCACAATGCTCCTGGTCCCCTGTAATCTCAATGCTCCATACCCTTGTCATCACAATGCTCCATCCCCGTGTCATCACAGTGCTCCATGACCACTTTCATCACAATGCTCCTTGACCCCTGTCATCACAATGCTCTATGACCACTGTCATCACAATGCCACATGACACCTGTCATCACAATGCTCTATAGCCCCTGTCAGCACAATGTTCCATGACAGGTATCATCACAATGATCCATGACTGCTGTCATCACAATGTTCCCTGCCCTTGTCATTCTCAATGCTCCCTGGCCCCTGTCATCACAATGCTCCATGCTCATATCATCACAATGCTCCATTACCCATGTCATCGTAGTGATCCATGACCCCTTTCATCACAATGCTCCATGACCCCAGTCATCACAATGCTCCATAGCTCTTGTCATCACAATGCTCCATTAGCCCTGTCATCACAATGTTCCATGACTCTTGTCATCAAAATGCCTCATGATCCATTTAATCACAATGCTCCATGACTCCTTTCATCACATCCTCCATGATACTTGTCATTACACTGCCCCATGACCTTTTTCAGAACAATGCTCCATGATACCAGTAATCACAATGCTCCATGACCATTGTCGTCACAATGCTCCATGCCCCTTTCAACACAATGCTCCATGACAACTGTCATCACAATGCTCCATGGTCTTTGTCATCACAATTATACATGGCCCCTGTGATCACAGTGCTCCATGACCCCTTTCATCACAATGCTCCATGACCACTGTCATCACAATGCCCCATGACCCCTGTCATCACAATGCTCCATGGCCCCTGTCATTACAATGCTCCATGACCACTGTCATCACAATGTTCCATGATCGCTGTAATCACAATGACTCATGACACCTTTCCTCAGAAGGCTCCAGTACGCCTGTCATCACAATGCTCCAATGACCGTCTCATCACAATGCTCCATGATCCCTGTCAGCACAACGTTCCATGACAATTGTCATCACAATGCTCCATGACACCTGTCATCACAATGTTGCCTGCCCATGTCATCAAAATGCTCCATGTCCCCTGTAATCACAATGTTCCATTACACCTGTCTTCACAATGTTCCCTGCCCATGTCATCACAATGCTCCATTACCAATGTAATCAAAATGTTCGCCTGCCCTTGTCATCAAAATGCTCCATGGCCCCTTTAATCACAATGCTCCATGAACCCTGTCATCACAATGTTCCATGACAGTTGTCATCACAATGCTCCATGACCCTGTAATCACAATGCTCCATGCCCTTGTCATCACAATGCTCCAGAACTCTTGTCATCATAATGATGAATGCTCGTGTCATCGCAAAGCTCCATGATACTTGTCATCACAATGTTCCCTGGCCTTGTCATTACAATACTCCATGGCCCCTGTCATCACCGTGCTCCATGATACCTTTTATCACAATCCTAGATGACCACTGTCATCACAATGCCCCAAGACACATGTCATCACAATTCGCCATGGCCCTTGCCATCACAATGCTCCATGACCCGTGTCATCACAATGGTCCAGGACACTTGTCATCACAATGATCCATGACCACTTACATCACAATGCTCCTTGACTCCTGTCATCACAATGCTCCATAGCCTATGCATTCGCAATGCTACGTGGTCCCTGTAATCACATTGCTCCATGATCCATTTCATCACAATGCTCTATGACCCCTGTCATTACAATGCCACATTATACCTGTCATCACAATGCTCCATGGCCCCTGTCAGCACAATGTTCCATGACAGATGTCATCACTCTCCTCCATGGTCCCTGTAATCACAATGCTCCATTCCCTTGTCAACGCAATGCTCCAGAACTCTTGTCATCATAATGCTCCATGCCCGTCTCATCACAATTCTCCATGACACTTTTCATTAAAATGCTCCATGGCCTTTATCATCACAATGCTCCATGGCCCCTATTATCATAGTGATCCATGGTACCTTTCATCACAATGCTAGATAACCTCTGTCATCACAATGCCCGAGGACACCTGTCATCAGAATTGGCCATGGCCATTGTCATCACAATGCTCCATGCCCTTGTCACCACAATGCTCCAGAACTCTGAGCATCATAATGCTCCATGCCCGTCTCATCACAATGCTCCATGACACTTGTCATCAAAATGCTCCATGGCCTTTGTCATCACAATGCTCCATGGCCCCTGTTATCATAGTGCTCCATGTTACCTTTCATCACAATTCTAGATGACCACTGTCATCACAAGGCCCCATGACACCTGTCATCACAATTCGCCATGGCCCTTGTCATCACAATGCTCCATGATCCATGTCATCACAATGTTCCTGGACACTTATCATCACAATGAACTATGACCACATTCATCACAATGCTCCATGACCCCTGTCATCACACTGCTCCATGGCCTAAGCATTCAAAAGGCTCCATGGGCCCTGTAATCACATTGCTCCATGATCCCTTTCATCACAATGCTCCAAGACCGCTGTCATCACAAGGCCGCATGACGCGTATCATCATAATGCTCCAAGGCCCCTCTCATCACAATGCTCCATGAACCCTGTCATCACAATGTTCCATGACACTTGTCATCACAGTGCTCCATGAACCCCTGTCATCACAATATTCACTGCCCATGTAATCACAATGCTCCTGGTCTCCTGTAATCACAGTGCTCCATACCCTTTTCATCACAATGCTCCAGGACTCTTGTCATCATAATGCTCCATGCCCGTGTCATCACAATGCTTGAAGAACCTTGTCATCACAATGCTCCATGAACCGTGTCATCACAAGGTTCCAGGACCCTTGTCATCACAATGATCCATGACCCCGTCATCTCAATGCTCCATGATCTTTGTATTCACTATGCTCCCTGGCCCCTATAATTGCGGTGATCCATGACCCCTGTCATCACAATGCTCCCTGGTATATTTCGTCACAATTCTAAATGACCACTGTCATTACAGTGCTCCACGGCCCCTGTCGTCAGAGTCCTCCATGATACCTTTCATTACAGTTCTACATGACCACTGTCATCACAATGCCCCATGACACCTGTCATCACAATTCGCCATGGCACTTGTCATCACAATGCTCCATGAACTATGTCATCACAATGTTCATGGACACTTGTCATCACAATGCTCCATGACAACTTACATCACAATGCTCCTTGACCCCTGTCATTTCATTGCTCCATGGCCTATGCATTCACAATGCTCCATGGCTCCTGTAAGCACATTGCTCCATGATCCCTTTCATCACAATGTTCTATGACCACTCTCATCACAATATCCCATGACGCCTATCATCATAATGCTCCAAGGGCCCTCTCATCACAATGCTCCATGAACCCTGTCATCACAATGTTCAATGACACTTGTCATCACAGTGCTCCATGAACGCCTGTCATCACAATATTCACTGCCCATGTAATCACAATGCTCCTGGTCCCCTGTAATCACAGTGCTCCATACCCTTTTCATCACAATGCTCCAGAACTCTTGTCATCACTATGCTCCATGCCCTTGTCACCACAATGCTCCAGAACGCTTGGCATCATAATGCTCCATGCCCGTCTCATCACAATGCTCCATGACAATTGTCACCAAAATGCTCCATGGCCTTTGTCATCACAATGCTCCATGGCCCCTGTTATCACAGTGCTTCATGTTACCTTTCCTCACAATTCTAGATGACCACTGTCATCACAATGCCCCATGACACCTGTCATCACAATTCGCCATGGCCCTTGTCATCACAATGATCCATGATCCATGTCATCACAATGTTCATGGACACTTGTCATCACAATGCTCCATGACAACTTACATCACAATGCTCCTTGACCCCTGTCATTTCATTGCTCCATGGCCTATGCATTCACAATGCTCCATGGCTCCTGTAATCACATTGCTCCATGATCCCTTTCATCACAATGCTCCAAGACCGCTGTCATCACAATGCCCCATGATGCCTATCATCATAATGCTCCAAGGCCACTCTTATCACAATGCTCCATGATCCCTGTCCTCCCAATGTTCCATGACACTAGTCATCACAGTGCTCCATGACCCCTGTCATCACAATATTCACTGCCCATGTAATCACAATTCTCCTGGTCCCCTGTAATCACAATGCTCCATACCCTTGTCATCACAATGATCCAGAACTCTTGTCATCATAATTCTCCATGCCCGAGTCATCACAGTGCTCCATGACCACTTTCATCACAATGCTCCTTGACCCCTGTCATCACAATGCTCTATGACCACTGTCATCACAATGCCACATGACACCTGTCATCACAATGCTCTATAGCCCGTGTCAGCACAATGTTCCATGACAGGTATCATCACAATGATCCATGACTGCTGTCATCACAATGTTCCCTGCCCTTATCATCTCAATGCTCCCTGGCCCCTGTCATCACAATGCTCCATGCTCATATCATCACAAGGCTCCATTACCCATGTCATCGTAGTGATCCATGACCCCTTTCATCACAATGCTGCATGACCCCAGTCATCACAATGCTCCATAGCCCTTGTCATCACAATGCTCCATTAGCCCTGTCATCACAATGTTCCATGACTCTTGTCATCAAAATGCCTCATGATCCATTTAATCACAATGCTCCATGATTCCTTTCATCACATCCTCCATGATACTTGTCATTACACTGCCCCATGACCTTTTTCAGAACAATGCTCCATGATACCAGTCATCACAATGCTCCATGACCATTGTCGTCACAATGCTCCATGCCCCTTTCAACACAATGCTCCATGACAACTGTCATCACAATGCTCCATGGTCTTTGTCATCACAATTATACATGGCCCCTGTGATCACAATGCCCCATGACCCCTTTCATCACAATGCTCCATGACCACTGTCATCACAATGCCCCATGACCCCTGTCATCACAATGCTCCATGGCCCCTGTCATTACAATGCTCCATGACCACTGTCATCACAATGTTCATGATCGCTGTAATCACAATGACTCATGACACCTTTCCTCAGAAGGCTCCAGTACGCCTGTCATCACAATGCTCCAATGACCGTCTCATCACAATGCTCCATGATCCCTGTCAGCACAACGTTCCATGACAATTGTCATCCCAATGCTCCATGACACCTGTCATCACAATGTTGCCTGCCCATGTCATCAAAATGCTCCATGTCCCCTGTAATCACAATGTTCCATTACACCTGTCTTCACAATGTTCCCTGCCCATGTCATCACAATACTCCATTACCAATGTAATCAAAATGTTCGCCTGCCCTTGTCATCAAAATGCTCCATGGCCCCTTTAATCACAATGCTCCATGAACCCTGTCATCACAATGTTCCATGACAGTTGTCATCACAATGCTCCATGACCCTGTAATCACAATGCTCCATGCCCTTGTCATCACAATGCTCCAGAACTCTTGTCATCATAATGATGAATGCTCGTGTCATCGCAAAGCTCCATGATACTTGTCATCACAATGTTCCATGGCCTTATCATTACAATACTCCATGGCCCCTGTCATCACAGTGCTCCATGATACCTTTTATCACAATTCTAGATGACCACTGTCATCACAATGCCCCAAGACACATGTCATCACAATTCGCCATGGCCCTTGCCATCACAATGCTCCATGACCCGTGTCATCACAATGGTCCAGGACACTTGTCATCACAATGATCCATGACCACTTACATCACAATGCTCCTTGACTCCTGTCATCACAATGCTCCATAGCCTATGCATTCGCAATGCTACATGGTCCCTGTAATCACATTGCTCCATGATCCATTTCATCACAATGCTCTATGACCCCTGTCATTACAATGCCACATTATACCTGTCATCACAATGCTCCATGGCCCCTGTCAGCACAATGTTCCATGACAGATGTCATCACTCTCCTCCATGGTCCCTGTAATCACAATGCTCCATTCCCTTGTCAACGCAATGCTCCAGAACTCTTGTCATCATAATGCTCCATGCCCGTCTCATCACAATTCTCCATGACACTTTTCATTAAAATGCTCCATGGCCTTTATCATCACAATGCTCCATGGCCCCTATTATCATAGTGATCCATGGTACCTTTCATCACAATGCTAGATAACCTCTGTCATCACAATGCCCGAGGACACCTGTCATCAGAATTGGCCATGGCCCTTGTCATCACAATGCTCCATGCCCTTGTCACCACAATGCTCCAGAACTCTAGGCATCATAATGCTCCATGCCCGTCTCATCACAATGCTCCATGACACTTTTCATCAAAATGCTCCATGGCCTTTGTCATCACAATGCTCCATGGCCCCTGTTATCATAGTGCTCCATGTTACCTTTCATCAAAATTCTAGATGACCACTGTCATCACAAGGCCCCATGACACCTGTCATCACAATTCGCCATGGCCCTTGTCATCACAATGCTCCATGATCCATGTCATCACAATGTTCCTGGACACTTATCATCACAATGAACTATGACCACATTCATCACAATGCTCCATGACCCCTGTCATCACACTGCTCCATGGCCTATGCATTCAAAATGCTCCATGGGCCCTGTAATCACATTGCTCCATGATCCCTTTCATCACAATGCTCCAAGATCGCTGTCATCACAAGGCCGCATGACGCGTATCATCATAATGCTCCAAGGCCCCTCTCATCACAATGCTCCATGAACCCTGTCATCACAATGTTCCATGACACTTGTCATCACAGTGCTCCATGAACCCCTGTCATCACAATATTCACTGCCCATGTAATCACAATGCTCCTGGTCTCCTGTAATCACAGTGCTCCATACCCTTTTCATCACAATGCTCCAGAACTCTTGTCATCATAATGCTCCATGCCCGTGTCATCACAATGCTTGAAGAACCTTGTCATCACAATGCTCCATGAACCGTGTCATCACAAGGTT
Source organism: Balaenoptera borealis (assembly GCF_965194805.1). Classification (NCBI taxonomy): domain Eukaryota; kingdom Metazoa; phylum Chordata; class Mammalia; order Artiodactyla; family Balaenopteridae; genus Balaenoptera; species Balaenoptera borealis. Next base: position 29,129,271 of record NC_138874.1, on the reverse strand, counting down.
CCAGGACCCTTGTCATCACAATGATCCATGACCCCTGTCATCTCAATGCTCCATGATCTTTGTATTCACAATGCTCCCTGGCCCCTATAATTGCGGTGATCCATGACCCCTGTCATCACAATGCTCCCTGGTATATTTCGTCACAATTCTAGATGACCACTGTCATCACAGTGCTCCACGGCCCCTGTCGTCAGAGTCCTCCATGATACCTTTCATTACAATTCTACATGACCACTGTCATCACAATGCCCCATGACACCTGTCATCACAATTCGCCATGGCACTTGTCATCACAAAGCTCCATGACAACTTACATCACAATGCTCCTTGACCCCTGTCATTTCATTGCTCCATGGCCTATGCATTCACAATGCTCCATGGCTCCTGTAAGCACATTGCTCCATGATCCCTTTCATCACAATGCTCCAAGACCGCTGTCATCACAATGCCCCATGACGCCTATCATCATAATGCTCTAAGGCCCCTCTCATCACAATGCTCCATGATCCCTTTCATCACAATATTCCAGGACTCTAGTCATCACAGTGCTCCATGACCCCTGTCATCACAATATTCACTGCCCATGTAATCACAATGCTCGTGGTCCCCTGTAATCATAGTGCTCCATACCCTTGTCATCACAATGCTCCAGAACTCTTGTCATCATAATGCTCCATGCCCGTGTCATCACAATGCTTGAAGAACCTTGTCATCACAATGCTCCATGAACCGTGTCATCACAAGGTTCCAGGACCCTTGTCATCACAATGATCCATGACCCCTGTCATCTCAATGCTCCATGATCTTTGTATTCACAATGCTCCATGGCCCCTATAATTGCGGTGATCCATGACCCCTGTCATCACAATGCTCCCTGGTATATTTCATCACAATTCTAGATGACCACTGTCATCACAGTGCTCCACGGCCCCTGTCATCAGAGTCCTCCCTGATACCTTTCATCACAATTCTATATGACCGCTCTCATCACAATTCCACATGACACCTGTCATCACAATGCTCCATGAACCATGTCATCACAATGTTCATGGACAATAGTCATCACAATGCTCCATGACAACTTACATCCCAATGCTCCTTGACCCCTGTCATTCCATTGCTCCATGGCCTATGCATTCACAATGCTCCATGGCTCCTGTAATCACATTGCTCCATGATCCCTTTCATCACAATGCTCCAAGACCGCTATCATCACAATGCCCCATGACGCCTATCATCATAATGCTCCAAGGCCCCTCTCATCACAATGCTCCATGATCCCTGTCATCACAATGTTCCATGACACTAGTCATCACAGTGCTCCATGACCCCTGTCATCACAATATTCACTGCCCATGTAATCACAATGCTCCTGGTCCCCTGTAATCTCAATGCTCCATACCCTTGTCATCACAATGCTCCAGAACTCTTGTCATCATAATGCTCCATCCCCGTGTCATCACAGTGCTCCATGACCACTTTCATCACAATGCTCCTTGACCCCTGTCATCACAATGCTCTATGACCACTGTCATCACAATGCCACATGACACCTGTCATCACAATGCTCTATAGCCCCTGTCAGCACAATGTTCCATGACAGGTATCATCACAATGATCCATGACTGCTGTCATCACAATGTTCCCTGCCCTTGTCATTCTCAATGCTCCCTGGCCCCTGTCATCACAATGCTCCATGCTCATATCATCACAATGCTCCATTACCCATGTCATCGTAGTGATCCATGAGCCCTTTCATCACAATGCTCCATGACCCCAGTCATCACAATGCTCCATAGCTCTTGTCATCACAATGCTCCATTAGCCCTGTCATCACAATGTTCCATGACTCTTGTCATCAAAATGCCTCATGATCCATTTAATCACAATGCTCCATGACTCCTTTCATCACATCCTCCATGATACTTGTCATTACACTGCCCCATGACCTTTTTCAGAACAATGCTCCATGATACCAGTCATCACAATGCTCCATGACCATTGTCGTCACAATGCTCCATGCCCCTTTCAACACAATGCTCCATGACAACTGTCATCACAATGCTCCATGGTCTTTGTCATCACAATTATACATGGCCCCTGTGATCACAGTGCTCCATGACCCCTTTCATCACAATGCTCCATGACCACTGTCATCACAATGCCCCATGACCCCTGTCATCACAATGCTCCATGGCCCCTGTCATTACAATGCTCCATGACCACTGTCATCACAATGTTCCATGATCGCTGTAATCACAATGACTCATGACACCTTTCCTCAGAAGGCTCCAGTACGCCTGTCATCACAATGCTCCAATGACCGTCTCATCACAATGCTCCATGATCCCTGTCAGCACAACGTTCCATGACAATTGTCATCACAATGCTCCATGACACCTGTCATCACAATGTTGCCTGCCCATGTCATCAAAATGCTCCATGTCCCCTGTAATCACAATGTTCCATTACACCTGTCTTCACAATGTTCCCTGCCCATGTCATCACAATGCTCCATTACCAATGTAATCAAAATGTTCGCCTGCCCTTGTCATCAAAATGCTCCATGGCCCCTTTAATCACAATGCTCCATGAACCCTGTCATCACAATGTTCCATGACAGTTGTCATCACAATGCTCCATGACCCTGTAATCACAATGCTCCATGCCCTTGTCATCACAATGCTCCAGAACTCTTGTCATCATAATGATGAATGCTCGTGTCATCGCAAAGCTCCATGATACTTGTCATCACAATGTTCCCTGGCCTTGTCATTACAATACTCCATGGCCCCTGTCATCACAGTGCTCCATGATACCTTTTATCACAATCCTAGATGACCACTGTCATCACAATGCCCCAAGACACATGTCATCACAATTCGCCATGGCCCTTGCCATCACAATGCTCCATGACCCGTGTCATCACAATGGTCCAGGACACTTGTCATCACAATGATCCATGACCACTTACATCACAATGCTCCTTGACTCCTGTCATCACAATGCTCCATAGCCTATGCATTCGCAATGCTACGTGGTCCCTGTAATCACATTGCTCCATGATCCATTTCATCACAATGCTCTATGACCCCTGTCATTACAATGCCACATTATACCTGTCATCACAATGCTCCATGGCCCCTGTCAGCACAATGTTCCATGACAGATGTCATCACTCTCCTCCATGGTCCCTGTAATCACAATGCTCCATTCCCTTGTCAACGCAATGCTCCAGAACTCTTGTCATCATAATGCTCCATGCCCGTCTCATCACAATTCTCCATGACACTTTTCATTAAAATGCTCCATGGCCTTTATCATCACAATGCTCCATGGCCCCTATTATCATAGTGATCCATGGTACCTTTCATCACAATGCTAGATAACCTCTGTCATCACAATGCCCGAGGACACCTGTCATCAGAATTGGCCATGGCCATTGTCATCACAATGCTCCATGCCCTTGTCACCACAATGCTCCAGAACTCTGGGCATCATAATGCTCCATGCCCGTCTCATCACAATGCTCCATGACACTTGTCATCAAAATGCTCCATGGCCTTTGTCATCACAATGCTCCATGGCCCCTGTTATCATAGTGCTCCATGTTACCTTTCATCACAATTCTAGATGACCACTGTCATCACAAGGCCCCATGACACCTGTCATCACAATTCGCCATGGCCCTTGTCATCACAATGCTCCATGATCCATGTCATCACAATGTTCCTGGACACTTATCATCACAATGAACTATGACCACATTCATCACAATGCTCCATGACCCCTGTCATCACACTGCTCCATGGCCTAAGCATTCAAAAGGCTCCATGAGCCCTGTAATCACATTGCTCCATGATCCCTTTCATCACAATGCTCCAAGACCGCTGTCATCACAAGGCCGCATGACGCGTATCATCATAATGCTCCAAGGCCCCTCTCATCACAATGCTCCATGAACCCTGTCATCACAATGTTCCATGACACTTGTCATCACAGTGCTCCATGAACCCCTGTCATCACAATATTCACTGCCCATGTAATCACAATGCTCCTGGTCTCCTGTAATCACAGTGCTCCATACCCTTTTCATCACAATGCTCCAGGACTCTTGTCATCATAATGCTCCATGCCCGTGTCATCACAATGCTTGAAGAACCTTGTCATCACAATGCTCCATGAACCGTGTCATCACAAGGTTCCAGGACCCTTGTCATCACAATGATCCATGACCCCGTCATCTCAATGCTCCATGATCTTTGTATTCACAATGCTCCCTGGCCCCTATAATTGCGGTGATCCATGACCCCTGTCATCACAATGCTCCCTGGTATATTTCGTCACAATTCTAAATGACCACTGTCATCACAGTGCTCCACGGCCCCTGTCGTCAGAGTCCTCCATGATACCTTTCATTACAGTTCTACATGACCACTGTCATCACAATGCCCCATGACACCTGTCATCACAATTCGCCATGGCACTTGTCATCACAATGCTCCATGAACTATGTCATCACAATGTTCATGGACACTTGTCATCACAATGCTCCATGACAACTTACATCACAATGCTCCTTGACCCCTGTCATTTCATTGCTCCATGGCCTATGCATTCACAATGCTCCATGGCTCCTGTAAGCACATTGCTCCATGATCCCTTTCATCACAATGTTCTATGACCACTCTCATCACAATATCCCATGACGCCTATCATCATAATGCTCCAAGGGCCCTCTCATCACAATGCTCCATGAACCCTGTCATCACAATGTTCAATGACACTTGTCATCACAGTGCTCCATGAACGCCTGTCATCACAATATTCACTGCCCATGTAATCACAATGCTCCTGGTCCCCTGTAATCACAGTGCTCCATACCCTTTTCATCACAATGCTCCAGAACTCTTGTCATCACTATGCTCCATGCCCTTGTCACCACAATGCTCCAGAACGCTTGGCATCATAATGCTCCATGCCCGTCTCATCACAATGCTCCATGACAATTGTCACCAAAATGCTCCATGGCCTTTGTCATCACAATGCTCCATGGCCCCTGTTATCACAGTGCTTCATGTTACCTTTCCTCACAATTCTAGATGACCACTGTCATCACAATGCCCCATGACACCTGTCATCACAATTCGCCATGGCCCTTGTCATCACAATGATCCATGATCCATGTCATCACAATGTTCATGGACACTTGTCATCACAATGCTCCATGACAACTTACATCACAATGCTCCTTGACCCCTGTCATTTCATTGCTCCATGGCCTATGCATTCACAATGCTCCATGGCTCCTGTAATCACATTGCTCCATGATCCCTTTCATCACAATGCTCCAAGACCGCTGTCATCACAATGCCCCATGATGCCTATCATCATAATGCTCCAAGGCCACTCTTATCACAATGCTCCATGATCCCTGTCCTCCCAATGTTCCATGACACTAGTCATCACAGTGCTCCATGACCCCTGTCATCACAATATTCACTGCCCATGTAATCACAATTCTCCTGGTCCCCTGTAATCACAATGCTCCATACCCTTGTCATCACAATGATCCAGAACTCTTGTCATCATAATTCTCCATGCCCGAGTCATCACAGTGCTCCATGACCACTTTCATCACAATGCTCCTTGACCCCTGTCATCACAATGCTCTATGACCACTGTCATCACAATGCCACATGACACCTGTCATCACAATGCTCTATAGCCCGTGTCAGCACAATGTTCCATGACAGGTATCATCACAATGATCCATGACTGCTGTCATCACAATGTTCCCTGCCCTTATCATCTCAATGCTCCCTGGCCCCTGTCATCACAATGCTCCATGCTCATATCATCACAAGGCTCCATTACCCATGTCATCGTAGTGATCCATGACCCCTTTCATCACAATGCTCCATGACCCCAGTCATCACAATGCTCCATAGCCCTTGTCATCACAATGCTCCATTAGCCCTGTCATCACAATGTTCCATGACTCTTGTCATCAAAATGCCTCATGATCCATTTAATCACAATGCTCCATGATTCCTTTCATCACATCCTCCATGATACTTGTCATTACACTGCCCCATGACCTTTTTCAGAACAATGCTCCATGATACCAGTCATCACAATGCTCCATGACCATTGTCGTCACAATGCTCCATGCCCCTTTCAACACAATGCTCCATGACAACTGTCATCACAATGCTCCATGGTCTTTGTCATCACAATTATACATGGCCCCTGTGATCACAATGCCCCATGACCCCTTTCATCACAATGCTCCATGACCACTGTCATCACAATGCCCCATGACCCCTGTCATCACAATGCTCCATGGCCCCTGTCATTACAATGCTCCATGACCACTGTCATCACAATGTTCATGATCGCTGTAATCACAATGACTCATGACACCTTTCCTCAGAAGGCTCCAGTACGCCTGTCATCACAATGCTCCAATGACCGTCTCATCACAATGCTCCATGATCCCTGTCAGCACAACGTTCCATGACAATTGTCATCCCAATGCTCCATGACACCTGTCATCACAATGTTGCCTGCCCATGTCATCAAAATGCTCCATGTCCCCTGTAATCACAATGTTCCATTACACCTGTCTTCACAATGTTCCCTGCCCATGTCATCACAATGCTCCATTACCAATGTAATCAAAATGTTCGCCTGCCCTTGTCATCAAAATGCTCCATGGCCCCTTTAATCACAATGCTCCATGAACCCTGTCATCACAATGTTCCATGACAGTTGTCATCACAATGCTCCATGACCCTGTAATCACAATGCTCCATGCCCTTGTCATCACAATGCTCCAGAACTCTTGTCATCATAATGATGAATGCTCGTGTCATCGCAAAGCTCCATGATACTTGTCATCACAATGTTCCATGGCCTTGTCATTACAATACTCCATGGCCCCTGTCATCACAGTGCTCCATGATACCTTTTATCACAATTCTAGATGACCACTGTCATCACAATGCCCCAAGACACATGTCATCACAATTCGCCATGGCCCTTGCCATCACAATGCTCCATGACCCGTGTCATCACAATGGTCCAGGACACTTGTCATCACAATGATCCATGACCACTTACATCACAATGCTCCTTGACTCCTGTCATCACAATGCTCCATAGCCTATGCATTCGCAATGCTACATGGTCCCTGTAATCACATTGCTCCATGATCCATTTCATCACAATGCTCTATGACCCCTGTCATTACAATGCCACATTATACCTGTCATTACAATGCTCCATGGCCCCTGTCAGCACAATGTTCCATGACAGATGTCATCACTCTCCTCCATGGTCCCTGTAATCACAATGCTCCATTCCCTTGTCAACGCAATGCTCCAGAACTCTTGTCATCATAATGCTCCATGCCCGTCTCATCACAATTCTCCATGACACTTTTCATTAAAATGCTCCATGGCCTTTATCATCACAATGCTCCATGGCCCCTATTATTACAGTGATCCATGGTACCTTTCATCACAATGCTAGATAACCTCTGTCATCACAATGCCCGAGGACACCTGTCATCAGAATTGGCCATGGCCCTTGTCATCACAATGCTCCATGCCCTTGTCACCACAATGCTCCAGAACTCTAGGCATCATAATGCTCCATGCCCGTCTCATCACAATGCTCCATGACACTTTTCATCAAAATGCTCCATGGCCTTTGTCATCACAATGCTCCATGGCCCCTGTTATCATAGTGCTCCATGTTACCTTTCATCAAAATTCTAGATGACCACTGTCATCACAAGGCCCCATGACACCTGTCATCACAATTCGCCATGGCCCTTGTCATCACAATGCTCCATGATCCATGTCATCACAATGTTCCTGGACACTTATCATCACAATGAACTATGACCACATTCATCACAATGCTCCATGACCCCTGTCATCACACTGCTCCATGGCCTATGCATTCAAAATGCTCCATGGGCCCTGTAATCACATTGCTCCATGATCCCTTTCATCACAATGCTCCAAGACCGCTGTCATCACAAGGCCGCATGACGCGTATCATCATAATGCTCCAAGGCCCCTCTCATCACAATGCTCCATGAACCCTGTCATCACAATGTTCCATGACACTTGTCATCACAGTGCTCCATGAACCCCTGTCATCACAATATTCACTGCCCATGTAATCACAATGCTCCTGGTCTCCTGTAATCACAGTGCTCCATACCCTTTTCATCACAATGCTCCAGAACTCTTGTCATCATAATGCTCCATTCCCGTGTCATCACAGTGCTCCATGACCACTTTCATCACAATGCTCCTTGACCCCTGTCATCACAATGCTCTATGACCACTGTCATCACAATGCCACATGACACCTGTCATCACAATGCTCTATAGCCCCTGTCAGCACAATGTTCCATGACAGGTATCATCACAATGATCCATGACTGCTGTCATCACAATGTTCCATGCCTTTGTCATTCTCAATGCTCCCTGGCCCCTGTCATCACAATGATCCATGCTCATATCATCACAATGCTCCATTACCCATGTCATCGTAGTGATCCATGAGCCCTTTCATCACAATGCTCCATGACCCCAGTCATCACAATGCTCCATAGCCCTTGTCATCACAATGCTCCATTAGCCCTGTCATCACAATGTTCCATGACTCTTGTCATCAAAATGCCTCATGATCCATTTAATCACAATGCTCCATGACTGCTTTCAAAACATCCTCCATGATACTTGTCATTACACTGCCCCATGACCTTTTTCAGAACAATGCTCCATGATACCAGTCATCACAATGCTCCATGACCATTGTCGTCACAATGCTCCATGCCCCTTTCAACACAATGCTCCATGACAACTGTCATCACAATGCTCCATGGCCTTTGTCATCACAATTATACATGGCCCCTGTGATCACAGTGCTCCATGACCCCTTTCATCACAATGCTCCATGACCACTGTCATCACAATGCCCCATGACCCCTGTCATCACAATGCTCCATGGCCCCTGTCATTACAATGCTCCATGACCACTGTCATCACAATGTTCCATGATCGCTGTAATCACAATGACCCATGACACCTTTCCTCAGAAGGCTCCAGTACGCCTGTCATCACAATGCTCCAATGACCGTCTCATCACAATGCTGCATGATCCCTGTCAGCACAACGTTCCATGACAATTGTCATCCCAATGCTCCATGACACCTGTCATCACAATGTTGCCTGCCCATGTCATCAAAATGCTCCATGTCCCCTGTAATCACAATGTTCCATTACACCTGTCTTCACAATGTTCCCTGCCCATGTCATCACAATGCTCCATTACCAATGTAATCAAAATGTTCGCCTGCCCTTGTCATCAAAATGCTCCATGGCCCCTTTAATCACAATGCTCCATGAACCCTGTCATCACAATGTTCCACGACAGTTGTCATCACAATGCTCCATGACCCTGTAATCACAATGCTCCATGCCCTTGTCATCACAATGCTCCAGAACTCTTGTCATCATAATGATGAATGCTCGTGTCATCACAAAGCTCCATGATACTTGTCATCACAATGTTCCATGGCCTTGTCATTACAATACTCCATGGCCCCTGTCATCACAGTGCTCCATGATACCTTTTATCACAATTCTAGATGACCACTGTCATCACAATGCCCCAAGACACATGTCATCACAATTCGCCATGGCCCTTGCCATCACAATGCTCCATGATCCATGTCATCACAATGTTCCTGGACACTTATCATCACAATGAACTATGACCACATTCATCACAATGCCTCATGACCCCTGTCATCACACTGCTCCATGGCCTATGCATTCAAAATGCTCCATGGCCCCTGTAATCACATTGCTCCATGATCCCTTTCATCACAATGTTCTATGACCACTCTCATCACAATATCCCATGACGCCTATCATCATAATGCTCCAAGGGCCCTCTCATCACAATGCTCCATGAACCCTGTCATCACAATGTTCAATGACACTTGTCATCACAGTGCTCCATGAACGCCTGTCATCACAATATTCACTGCCCATGTAATCACAATGCTCCTGGTCCCCTGTAATCACAGTGCTCCATACCCTTTTCATCACAATGCTCCAGAACTCTTGTCATCACTATGCTCCATGCCCTTGTCACCACAATGCTCCAGAACGCTTGGCATCATAATGCTCCATGCCCGTCTCATCACAATGCTCCATGACAATTGTCACCAAAATGCTCCATGGCCTTTGTCATCACAATGCTCCATGGCCCCTGTTATCACAGTGCTTCATGTTACCTTTCCTCACAATTCTAGATGACCACTGTCATCACAATGCCCCATGACACCTGTCATCACAATTCGCCATGGCCCTTGTCATCACAATGATCCATGATCCATGTCATCACAATGTTCATGGACACTTGTCATCACAATGCTCCATGACAACTTACATCACAATGCTCCTTGACCCCTGTCATTTCATTGCTCCATGGCCTATGCATTCACAATGCTCCATGGCTCCTGTAATCACATTGCTCCATGATCCCTTTCATCACAATGCTCCAAGACCGCTGTCATCACAATGCCCCATGATGCCTATCATCATAATGCTCCAAGGCCACTCTTATCACAATGCTCCATGATCCCTGTCCTCCCAATGTTCCATGACACTAGTCATCACAGTGCTCCATGACCCCTGTCATCACAATATTCACTGCCCATGTAATCACAATTCTCCTGGTCCCCTGTAATCACAATGCTCCATACCCTTGTCATCACAATGATCCAGAACTCTTGTCATCATAATTCTCCATGCCCGAGTCATCACAGTGCTCCATGACCACTTTCATCACAATGCTCCTTGACCCCTGTCATCACAATGCTCTATGACCACTGTCATCACAATGCCACATGACACCTGTCATCACAATGCTCTATAGCCCGTGTCAGCACAATGTTCCATGAGAGGTATCATCACAATGATCCATGACTGCTGTCATCACAATGTTCCCTGCCCTTATCATCTCAATGCTCCCTGGCCCCTGTCATCACAATGCTCCATGCTCATATCATCACAAGGCTCCATTACCCATGTCATCGTAGTGATCCATGACCCCTTTCATCACAATGCTGCATGACCCCAGTCATCACAATGCTCCATAGCCCTTGTCATCACAATGCTCCATTAGCCCTGTCATCACAATGTTCCATGACTCTTGTCATCAAAATGCCTCATGATCCATTTAATCACAATGCTCCATGATTCCTTTCATCACATCCTCCATGATACTTGTCATTACACTGCCCCATGACCTTTTTCAGAACAATGCTCCATGATACCAGTCATCACAATGCTCCATGACCATTGTCGTCACAATGCTCCATGCCCCTTTCAACACAATGCTCCATGACAACTGTCATCACAATGCTCCATGGTCTTTGTCATCACAATTATACATGGCCCCTGTGATCACAATGCCCCATGACCCCTTTCATCACAATGCTCCATGACCACTGTCATCACAATGCCCCATGACCCCTGTCATCACAATGCTCCATGGCCCCTGTCATTACAATGCTCCATGACCACTGTCATCACAATGTTCATGATCGCTGTAATCACAATGACTCATGACACCTTTCCTCAGAAGGCTCCAGTACGCCTGTCATCACAATGCTCCAATGACCGTCTCATCACAATGCTCCATGATCCCTGTCAGCACAACGTTCCATGACAATTGTCATCCCAATGCTCCATGACACCTGTCATCACAATGTTGCCTGCCCATGTCATCAAAATGCTCCATGTCCCCTGTAATCACAATGTTCCATTACACCTGTCTTCACAATGTTCCCTGCCCATGTCATCACAATACTCCATTACCAATGTAATCAAAATGTTCGCCTGCCCTTGTCATCAAAATGCTCCATGGCCCCTTTAATCACAATGCTCCATGAACCCTGTCATCACAATGTTCCATGACAGTTGTCATCACAATGCTCCATGACCCTGTAATCACAATGCTCCATGCCCTTGTCATCACAATGCTCCAGAACTCTTGTCATCATAATGATGAATGCTCGTGTCATCGCAAAGCTCCATGATACTTGTCATCACAATGTTCCATGGCCTTATCATTACAATACTCCATGGCCCCTGTCATCACAGTGCTCCATGATACCTTTTATCACAATTCTAGATGACCACTGTCATCACAATGCCCCAAGACACATGTCATCACAATTCGCCATGGCCCTTGCCATCACAATGCTCCATGACCCGTGTCATCACAATGGTCCAGGACACTTGTCATCACAATGATCCATGACCACTTACATCACAATGCTCCTTGACTCCTGTCATCACAATGCTCCATAGCCTATGCATTCGCAATGCTACATGGTCCCTGTAATCACATTGCTCCATGATCCATTTCATCACAATGCTCTATGACCCCTGTCATTACAATGCCACATTATACCTGTCATCACAATGCTCCATGGCCCCTGTCAGCACAATGTTCCATGACAGATGTCATCACTCTCCTCCATGGTCCCTGTAATCACAATGCTCCATTCCCTTGTCAACGCAATGCTCCAGAACTCTTGTCATCATAATGCTCCATGCCCGTCTCATCACAATTCTCCATGACACTTTTCATTAAAATGCTCCATGGCCTTTATCATCACAATGCTCCATGGCCCCTATTATCATAGTGATCCATGGTACCTTTCATCACAATGCTAGATAACCTCTGTCATCACAATGCCCGAGGACACCTGTCATCAGAATTGGCCATGGCCCTTGTCATCACAATGCTCCATGCCCTTGTCACCACAATGCTCCAGAACTCTAGGCATCATAATGCTCCATGCCCGTCTCATCACAATGCTCCATGACACTTTTCATCAAAATGCTCCATGGCCTTTGTCATCACAATGCTCCATGGCCCCTGTTATCATAGTGCTCCATGTTACCTTTCATCAAAATTCTAGATGACCACTGTCATCACAAGGCCCCATGACACCTGTCATCACAATTCGCCATGGCCCTTGTCATCACAATGCTCCATGATCCATGTCATCACAATGTTCCTGGACACTTATCATCACAATGAACTATGACCACATTCATCACAATGCTCCATGACCCCTGTCATCACACTGCTCCATGGCCTATGCATTCAAAATGCTCCATGGGCCCTGTAATCACATTGCTCCATGATCCCTTTCATCACAATGCTCCAAGATCGCTGTCATCACAAGGCCGCATGACGCGTATCATCATAATGCTCCAAGGCCCCTCTCATCACAATGCTCCATGAACCCTGTCATCACAATGTTCCATGACACTTGTCATCACAGTGCTCCATGAACCCCTGTCATCACAATATTCACTGCCCATGTAATCACAATGCTCCTGGTCTCCTGTAATCACAGTGCTCCATACCCTTTTCATCACAATGCTCCAGAACTCTTGTCATCATAATGCTCCATGCCCGTGTCATCACAATGCTTGAAGAACCTTGTCATCACAATGCTCCATGAACCGTGTCATCACAAGGTTCCAGGACCCTTGTCATCACAATGATCCATGACCCCTGTCATCTCAATGCTCCATGATCTTTGTATTCACAATGCTCCCTGGCCCCTATAATTGCGGTGATCCATGACCCCTGTCATCACAATGCTCCCTGGTATATTTCGTCACAATTCTAGATGACCACTGTCATCACAGTGCTCCACGGCCCCTGTCGTCAGAGTCCTCCATGATACCTTTCATTACAATTCTACATGACCACTGTCATCACAATGCCCCATGACACCTGTCATCACAATTCGCCATGGCACTTGTCATCACAATGCTCCATGACAACTTACATCACAATGCTCCTTGACCCCTGTCATTTCATTGCTCCATGGCCTATGCATTCACAATGCTCCATGGCTCCTGTAAGCACATTGCTCCATGATCCCTTTCATCACAATGCTCCAAGACCGCTGTCATCACAATGCCCCATGACGCCTATCATCATAATGCTCTAAGGCCCCTCTCATCACAATGCTCCATGATCCCTTTCATCACAATATTCCAGGACTCTAGTCATCACAGTGCTCCATGACCCCTGTCATCACAATATTCACTGCCCATGTAATCACAATGCTCGTGGTCCCCTGTAATCATAGTGCTCCATACCCTTGTCATCACAATGCTCCAGAACTCTTGTCATCATAATGCTCCATGCCCGTGTCATCACAATGCTTGAAGAACCTTGTCATCACAATGCTCCATGAACCGTGTCATCACAAGGTTCCAGGACCCTTGTCATCACAATGATCCATGACCCCTGTCATCTCAATGCTCCATGATCTTTGTATTCACAATGCTCCATGGCCCCTATAATTGCGGTGATCCATGACCCCTGTCATCACAATGCTCCCTGGTATATTTCATCACAATTCTAGATGACCACTGTCATCACAGTGCTCCACGGCCCCTGTCATCAGAGTCCTCCCTGATACCTTTCATCACAATTCTATATGACCGATCTCATCACAATTCCACATGACACCTGTCATCACAATGCTCCATGAACCATGTCATCACAATGTTCATGGACAATAGTCATCACAATGCTCCATGACAACTTACATCCCAATGCTCCTTGACCCCTGTCATTCCATTGCTCCATGGCCTATGCATTCACAATGCTCCATGGCTCCTGTAATCACATTGCTCCATGATCCCTTTCATCACAATGCTCCAAGACCGCTATCATCACAATGCCCCATGACGCCTATCATCATAATGCTCCAAGGCCCCTCTCATCACAATGCTCCATGATCCCTGTCATCACAATGTTCCATGACACTAGTCATCACAGTGCTCCATGACCCCTGTCATCACAATATTCACTGCCCATGTAATCACAATGCTCCTGGTCCCCTGTAATCTCAATGCTCCATACCCTTGTCATCACAATGCTCCAGAACTCTTGTCATCATAATGCTCCATCCCCGTGTCATCACAGTGCTCCATGACCACTTTCATCACAATGCTCCTTGACCCCTGTCATCACAATGCTCTATGACCACTGTCATCACAATGCCACATGACACCTGTCATCACAATGCTCTATAGCCCCTGTCAGCACAATGTTCCATGACAGGTATCATCACAATGATCCATGACTGCTGTCATCACAATGTTCCCTGCCCTTGTCATTCTCAATGCTCCCTGGCCCCTGTCATCACAATGCTCCATGCTCATATCATCACAATGCTCCATTACCCATGTCATCGTAGTGATCCATGACCCCTTTCATCACAATGCTCCATGACCCCAGTCATCACAATGCTCCATAGCTCTTGTCATCACAATGCTCCATTAGCCCTGTCATCACAATGTTCCATGACTCTTGTCATCAAAATGCCTCATGATCCATTTAATCACAATGCTCCATGACTCCTTTCATCACATCCTCCATGATACTTGTCATTACACTGCCCCATGACCTTTTTCAGAACAATGCTCCATGATACCAGTAATCACAATGCTCCATGACCATTGTCGTCACAATGCTCCATGCCCCTTTCAACACAATGCTCCATGACAACTGTCATCACAATGCTCCATGGTCTTTGTCATCACAATTATACATGGCCCCTGTGATCACAGTGCTCCATGACCCCTTTCATCACAATGCTCCATGACCACTGTCATCACAATGCCCCATGACCCCTGTCATCACAATGCTCCATGGCCCCTGTCATTACAATGCTCCATGACCACTGTCATCACAATGTTCCATGATCGCTGTAATCACAATGACTCATGACACCTTTCCTCAGAAGGCTCCAGTACGCCTGTCATCACAATGCTCCAATGACCGTCTCATCACAATGCTCCATGATCCCTGTCAGCACAACGTTCCATGACAATTGTCATCACAATGCTCCATGACACCTGTCATCACAATGTTGCCTGCCCATGTCATCAAAATGCTCCATGTCCCCTGTAATCACAATGTTCCATTACACCTGTCTTCACAATGTTCCCTGCCCATGTCATCACAATGCTCCATTACCAATGTAATCAAAATGTTCGCCTGCCCTTGTCATCAAAATGCTCCATGGCCCCTTTAATCACAATGCTCCATGAACCCTGTCATCACAATGTTCCATGACAGTTGTCATCACAATGCTCCATGACCCTGTAATCACAATGCTCCATGCCCTTGTCATCACAATGCTCCAGAACTCTTGTCATCATAATGATGAATGCTCGTGTCATCGCAAAGCTCCATGATACTTGTCATCACAATGTTCCCTGGCCTTGTCATTACAATACTCCATGGCCCCTGTCATCACAGTGCTCCATGATACCTTTTATCACAATCCTAGATGACCACTGTCATCACAATGCCCCAAGACACATGTCATCACAATTCGCCATGGCCCTTGCCATCACAATGCTCCATGACCCGTGTCATCACAATGGTCCAGGACACTTGTCATCACAATGATCCATGACCACTTACATCACAATGCTCCTTGACTCCTGTCATCACAATGCTCCATAGCCTATGCATTCGCAATGCTACGTGGTCCCTGTAATCACATTGCTCCATGATCCATTTCATCACAATGCTCTATGACCCCTGTCATTACAATGCCACATTATACCTGTCATCACAATGCTCCATGGCCCCTGTCAGCACAATGTTCCATGACAGATGTCATCACTCTCCTCCATGGTCCCTGTAATCACAATGCTCCATTCCCTTGTCAACGCAATGCTCCAGAACTCTTGTCATCATAATGCTCCATGCCCGTCTCATCACAATTCTCCATGACACTTTTCATTAAAATGCTCCATGGCCTTTATCATCACAATGCTCCATGGCCCCTATTATCATAGTGATCCATGGTACCTTTCATCACAATGCTAGATAACCTCTGTCATCACAATGCCCGAGGACACCTGTCATCAGAATTGGCCATGGCCATTGTCATCACAATGCTCCATGCCCTTGTCACCACAATGCTCCAGAACTCTGGGCATCATAATGCTCCATGCCCGTCTCATCACAATGCTCCATGACACTTGTCATCAAAATGCTCCATGGCCTTTGTCATCACAATGCTCCATGGCCCCTGTTATCATAGTGCTCCATGTTACCTTTCATCACAATTCTAGATGACCACTGTCATCACAAGGCCCCATGACACCTGTCATCACAATTCGCCATGGCCCTTGTCATCACAATGCTCCATGATCCATGTCATCACAATGTTCCTGGACACTTATCATCACAATGAACTATGACCACATTCATCACAATGCTCCATGACCCCTGTCATCACACTGCTCCATGGCCTAAGCATTCAAAAGGCTCCATGAGCCCTGTAATCACATTGCTCCATGATCCCTTTCATCACAATGCTCCAAGACCGCTGTCATCACAAGGCCGCATGACGCGTATCATCATAATGCTCCAAGGCCCCTCTCATCACAATGCTCCATGAACCCTGTCATCACAATGTTCCATGACACTTGTCATCACAGTGCTCCATGAACCCCTGTCATCACAATATTCACTGCCCATGTAATCACAATGCTCCTGGTCTCCTGTAATCACAGTGCTCCATACCCTTTTCATCACAATGCTCCAGGACTCTTGTCATCATAATGCTCCATGCCCGTGTCATCACAATGCTTGAAGAACCTTGTCATCACAATGCTCCATGAACCGTGTCATCACAAGGTTCCAGGACCCTTGTCATCACAATGATCCATGACCCCGTCATCTCAATGCTCCATGATCTTTGTATTCACAATGCTCCCTGGCCCCTATAATTGCGGTGATCCATGACCCCTGTCATCACAATGCTCCCTGGTATATTTCGTCACAATTCTAAATGACCACTGTCATCACAGTGCTCCACGGCCCCTGTCGTCAGAGTCCTCCATGATACCTTTCATTACAGTTCTACATGACCACTGTCATCACAATGCCCCATGACACCTGTCATCACAATTCGCCATGGCACTTGTCATCACAATGCTCCATGAACTATGTCATCACAATGTTCATGGACACTTGTCATCACAATGCTCCATGACAACTTACATCACAATGCTCCTTGACCCCTGTCATTTCATTGCTCCATGGCCTATGCATTCACAATGCTCCATGGCTCCTGTAAGCACATTGCTCCATGATCCCTTTCATCACAATGTTCTATGACCACTCTCATCACAATATCCCATGACGCCTATCATCATAATGCTCCAAGGGCCCTCTCATCACAATGCTCCATGAACCCTGTCATCACAATGTTCAATGACACTTGTCATCACAGTGCTCCATGAACGCCTGTCATCACAATATTCACTGCCCATGTAATCACAATGCTCCTGGTCCCCTGTAATCACAGTGCTCCATACCCTTTTCATCACAATGCTCCAGAACTCTTGTCATCACTATGCTCCATGCCCTTGTCACCACAATGCTCCAGAACGCTTGGCATCATAATGCTCCATGCCCGTCTCATCACAATGCTCCATGACAATTGTCACCAAAATGCTCCATGGCCTTTGTCATCACAATGCTCCATGGCCCCTGTTATCACAGTGCTTCATGTTACCTTTCCTCACAATTCTAGATGACCACTGTCATCACAATGCCCCATGACACCTGTCATCACAATTCGCCATGGCCCTTGTCATCACAATGATCCATGATCCATGTCATCACAATGTTCATGGACACTTGTCATCACAATGCTCCATGACAACTTACATCACAATGCTCCTTGACCCCTGTCATTTCATTGCTCCATGGCCTATGCATTCACAATGCTCCATGGCTCCTGTAATCACATTGCTCCATGATCCCTTTCATCACAATGCTCCAAGACCGCTGTCATCACAATGCCCCATGATGCCTATCATCATAATGCTCCAAGGCCACTCTTATCACAATGCTCCATGATCCCTGTCCTCCCAATGTTCCATGACACTAGTCATCACAGTGCTCCATGACCCCTGTCATCACAATATTCACTGCCCATGTAATCACAATTCTCCTGGTCCCCTGTAATCACAATGCTCCATACCCTTGTCATCACAATGATCCAGAACCCTTGTCATCATAATTCTCCATGCCCGAGTCATCACAGTGCTCCATGACCACTTTCATCACAATGCTCCTTGACCCCTGTCATCACAATGCTCTATGACCACTGTCATCACAATGCCACATGACACCTGTCATCACAATGCTCTATAGCCCGTGTCAGCACAATGTTCCATGACAGGTATCATCACAATGATCCATGACTGCTGTCATCACAATGTTCCCTGCCCTTATCATCTCAATGCTCCCTGGCCCCTGTCATCACAATGCTCCATGCTCATATCATCACAAGGCTCCATTACCCATGTCATCGTAGTGATCCATGACCCCTTTCATCACAATGCTCCATGACCCCAGTCATCACAATGCTCCATAGCCCTTGTCATCACAATGCTCCATTAGCCCTGTCATCACAATGTTCCATGACTCTTGTCATCAAAATGCCTCATGATCCATTTAATCACAATGCTCCATGATTCCTTTCATCACATCCTCCATGATACTTGTCATTACACTGCCCCATGACCTTTTTCAGAACAATGCTCCATGATACCAGTCATCACAATGCTCCATGACCATTGTCGTCACAATGCTCCATGCCCCTTTCAACACAATGCTCCATGACAACTGTCATCACAATGCTCCATTGTCTTTGTCATCACAATTATACATGGCCCCTGTGATCACAATGCCCCATGACCCCTTTCATCACAATGCTCCATGACCACTGTCATCACAATGCCCCATGACCCCTGTCATCACAATGCTCCATGGCCCCTGTCATTACAATGCTCCATGACCACTGTCATCACAATGTTCATGATCGCTGTAATCACAATGACTCATGACACCTTTCCTCAGAAGGCTCCAGTACGCCTGTCATCACAATGCTCCAATGACCGTCTCATCACAATGCTCCATGATCCCTGTCAGCACAACGTTCCATGACAATTGTCATCCCAATGCTCCATGACACCTGTCATCACAATGTTGCCTGCCCATGTCATCAAAATGCTCCATGTCCCCTGTAATCACAATGTTCCATTACACCTGTCTTCACAATGTTCCCTGCCCATGTCATCACAATGCTCCATTACCAATGTAATCAAAATGTTCGCCTGCCCTTGTCATCAAAATGCTCCATGGCCCCTTTAATCACAATGCTCCATGAACCCTGTCATCACAATGTTCCATGACAGTTGTCATCACAATGCTCCATGACCCTGTAATCACAATGCTCCATGCCCTTGTCATCACAATGCTCCAGAACTCTTGTCATCATAATGATGAATGCTCGTGTCATCGCAAAGCTCCATGATACTTGTCATCACAATGTTCCATGGCCTTGTCATTACAATACTCCATGGCCCCTGTCATCACAGTGCTCCATGATACCTTTTATCACAATTCTAGATGACCACTGTCATCACAATGCCCCAAGACACATGTCATCACAATTCGCCATGGCCCTTGCCATCACAATGCTCCATGACCCGTGTCATCACAATGGTCCAGGACACTTGTCATCACAATGATCCATGACCACTTACATCACAATGCTCCTTGACTCCTGTCATCACAATGCTCCATAGCCTATGCATTCGCAATGCTACATGGTCCCTGTAATCACATTGCTCCATGATCCATTTCATCACAATGCTCTATGACCCCTGTCATTACAATGCCACATTATACCTGTCATCACAATGCTCCATGGCCCCTGTCAGCACAATGTTCCATGACAGATGTCATCACTCTCCTCCATGGTCCCTGTAATCACAATGCTCCATTCCCTTGTCAACGCAATGCTCCAGAACTCTTGTCATCATAATGCTCCATGCCCGTCTCTTCACAATTCTCCATGACACTTTTCATTAAAATGCTCCATGGCCTTTATCATCACAATGCTCCATGGCCCCTATTATCACAGTGATCCATGGTACCTTTCATCACAATGCTAGATAACCTCTGTCATCACAATGCCCGAGGACACCTGTCATCAGAATTGGCCATGGCCCTTGTCATCACAATGCTCCATGCCCTTGTCACCACAATGCTCCAGAACTCTAGGCATCATAATGCTCCATGCCCGTCTCATCACAATGCTCCATGACACTTTTCATCAAAATGCTCCATGGCCTTTGTCATCACAATGCTCCATGGCCCCTGTTATCATAGTGCTCCATGTTACCTTTCATCAAAATTCTAGATGACCACTGTCATCACAAGGCCCCATGACACCTGTCATCACAATTCGCCATGGCCCTTGTCATCACAATGCTCCATGATCCATGTCATCACAATGTTCCTGGACACTTATCATCACAATGAACTATGACCACATTCATCACAATGCTCCATGACCCCTGTCATCACACTGCTCCATGGCCTATGCATTCAAAATGCTCCATGGGCCCTGTAATCACATTGCTCCATGATCCCTTTCATCACAATGCTCCAAGACCGCTGTCATCACAAGGCCGCATGACGCGTATCATCATAATGCTCCAAGGCCCCTCTCATCACAATGCTCCATGAACCCTGTCATCACAATGTTCCATGACACTTGTCATCACAGTGCTCCATGAACCCCTGTCATCACAATATTCACTGCCCATGTAATCACAATGCTCCTGGTCTCCTGTAATCACAGTGCTCCATACCCTTTTCATCACAATGCTCCAGAACTCTTGTCATCATAATGCTCCATTCCCGTGTCATCACAGTGCTCCATGACCACTTTCATCACAATGCTCCTTGACCCCTGTCATCACAATGCTCTATGACCACTGTCATCACAATGCCACATGACACCTGTCATCACAATGCTCTATAGCCCCTGTCAGCACAATGTTCCATGACAGGTATCATCACAATGATCCATGACTGCTGTCATCACAATGTTCCATGCCTTTGTCATTCTCAATGCTCCCTGGCCCCTGTCATCACAATGATCCATGCTCATATCATCACAATGCTCCATTACCCATGTCATCGTAGTGATCCATGAGCCCTTTCATCACAATGCTCCATGACCCCAGTCATCACAATGCTCCATAGCCCTTGTCATCACAATGCTCCATTAGCCCTGTCATCACAATGTTCCATGACTCTTGTCATCAAAATGCCTCATGATCCATTTAATCACAATGCTCCATGACTGCTTTCAAAACATCCTCCATGATACTTGTCATTACACTGCCCCATGACCTTTTTCAGAACAATGCTCCATGATACCAGTCATCACAATGCTCCATGACCATTGTCGTCACAATGCTCCATGCCCCTTTCAACACAATGCTCCATGACAACTGTCATCACAATGCTCCATGGCCTTTGTCATCACAATTATACATGGCCCCTGTGATCACAGTGCTCCATGACCCCTTTCATCACAATGCTCCATGACCACTGTCATCACAATGCCCCATGACCCCTGTCATCACAATGCTCCATGGCCCCTGTCATTACAATGCTCCATGACCACTGTCATCACAATGTTCCATGATCGCTGTAATCACAATGACCCATGACACCTTTCCTCAGAAGGCTCCAGTACGCCTGTCATCACAATGCTCCAATGACCGTCTCATCACAATGCTGCATGATCCCTGTCAGCACAACGTTCCATGACAATTGTCATCCCAATGCTCCATGACACCTGTCATCACAATGTTGCCTGCCCATGTCATCAAAATGCTCCATGTCCCCTGTAATCACAATGTTCCATTACACCTGTCTTCACAATGTTCCCTGCCCATGTCATCACAATGCTCCATTACCAATGTAATCAAAATGTTCGCCTGCCCTTGTCATCAAAATGCTCCATGGCCCCTTTAATCACAATGCTCCATGAACCCTGTCATCACAATGTTCCACGACAGTTGTCATCACAATGCTCCATGACCCTGTAATCACAATGCTCCATGCCCTTGTCATCACAATGCTCCAGAACTCTTGTCATCATAATGATGAATGCTCGTGTCATCACAAAGCTCCATGATACTTGTCATCACAATGTTCCATGGCCTTGTCATTACAATACTCCATGGCCCCTGTCATCACCGTGCTCCATGATACCTTTTATCACAATTCTAGATGACCACTGTCATCACAATGCCCCAAGACACATGTCATCACAATTCGCCATGGCCCTTGCCATCACAATGCTCCATGACCCGTGTCATCACAATGGTCCAGGACACTTGTCATCACAATGATCCATGACCACTTACATCACAATGCTCCTTGAGTCCTGTCATCACAATGCTCCATAGCCTATGCATTCGCAATGCTACATGGTCCCTGTAATCACATTGCTCCATGATCCATTTCATCACAATGCTCTATGACCACTGTCATTACAATGCCACATTATACCTGTCATCACAATGCTCCATGGCCCCTGTCAGCCCAATATTCCATGACAGATGTCATCACTATCCTCCATGGTCCCTGTAATCACAATGCTCCATTCCCTTGTCAACGCAATGCTCCAGAACTCTTGTCATCAAAATGCTCCATGCCCGTCTCATCACAATTCTCCATGACACTTTTCATTAAAATGCTCCATGGTCTTTATCATCACAATGCTCCATGGCCCCTGTTATCACATTGATCCATTGTACCTTTCATCACAATGCTAGATAACCTCTGTCATCACAATGCCCGATGACACCTGTCATCAAAATTGGCCATGGCCCTTGTCATCACAATGCTCCATGCCCTTGTCACCACAATGCTCCAGAACTCTTGGCATCATAATGCTCCATGTCCGTCTCATCACAATGCTCCATGACACTTGTCATCAAAATGCTCCATGGCCTTTGTCATCACAATGCTCCATGGCCCCTGTTATCACAGTGCTCCATGTTACCTTTCATCACAATTCTAGATGACCACTGTCATCACAATGCCCCATGACACCTGTCATCACAATTCGCCATGGCCCATGTCATCACAATGCTCCATGATCCATGTCATCACAATGTTCCTGGACACTTATCATCACAATGAACTATGACCACATTCATCACAATGCTCCATGACCCCTGTCATCACACTGCTCCATGGCCTATGCATTCAAAATGCTCCATGGCCCCTGTAATCACATTGCTCCATGATCCCTTTCATCACAATGTTCTATGACCACTCTCATCACAATACCCCATGACGCCTATCATCATAATGCTCCAAGTCCCGTCTCATCACAATGCTCCATGAACCCTGTCATCACAATGTTCCATGACACTTGTCATCACAGTGCTCCATGAACCCCTGTCATCACAATATTCACTGCCCATGTAATCACAATGCTCCTGGTCCCCTGTAATCACAGTGCTCCATACCCTTTTCATCACAATGCTCCAGAACTCTTGTCATCATAATGCTCCATGCCCGTGTCATCACAATGCTTGAAGAACCTTGTCATCACAATGCTCCATGAACCGTGTCATCACAAGGTTCCAGGACCCTTGTCATCACAATGATCCATGACCCCTGTCATCTCAATGCTCCATGATCTTTGTATTCACAATGCTCCATGGCCCCTATAATCGCGGTGATCCATGACCCCTGTCATCACAATGCTCCCTGGTATATTTCATCACAATTCTAGATGACCACTGTCATCACAGTGCCTCACGGCCCCTTTCGTCAGAGTCCTCCATGATACCTTTCATTACAATTCTACATGACCACTGTCATCACAATGCCCCATGACACCTGTCATCACAATTCGCCATGGCACTTCTCATCACAATGCTCCATGAACCATGTCATCACAATGTTCATGGACACTTGTCATCACAATGCTCCATGACAACTTACATCACAATGCTCCTTGACCCCTGTCATTTCATTGCTCCATGGCCTATGCATTCACAATGCTCCATGGCTCCTGTAAGCACATTGCTCCATGATCCCTTTCATCACAATGTTCTATGACCACTCTCATCACAATATCCCATGACGCCTATCATCATAATGCTCCAAGGGCCCTCTCATCACAATGCTCCATGAACCCTGTCATCACAATGTTCAATGACACTTGTCATCACAGTGCTCCATGGACGCCTGTCATCACAATATTCACTGCACATGTAATCACAATGCTCCTGGTCCCCTGTAATCACAGTGCTCCATACCCTTTTCATCACAATGCTCCAGAACTCTTGCCATCACTATGCTCCATGCCCTTGTCACCACAATGCTCCAGAACGCTTGGCATTATAATGCTCCATGCCCGTCTCATCACAATGCTCCATGACACTTGTCATCACAATGCTCCATGGCCCCTGTTATCACAGTGCTCCATGGTACCTTTCCTCACAATTCTCGATGACCACTGTCATCACAATGCCCCATGACACCTGTCATCACAATTCGCCATGGCCCTTGTCATCACAATGATCCATGCCCTTGTCACCACAATGCTCCAGAACTCTTGTCATCATAATGCTCCATGCCCGTGTCATCACAATGCTCCAGAACTCTTGTCATCATAATGCTCCATGCCCGTGTCATCACAATGCTTGAAGAACCTTGTCATCACAATGCTCCATGAACCGTGTCATCACAAGGTTCCAGGACCCTTGTCATCACAATGATCCGTGACCCCTGTCATCTCAATGCTCCATGATCTTTGTATTCACAATGCTCCATGGCCTCTATAATTGCGGTGATCCATGACCCCTGTCATCACAATGCTCCCTGGTATATTTCATCACAATTCTAGATGACCACTGTCATCACAGTGCTCCACGGCGCCTGTCATCAGAGTCCTCCCTGATACCTTTCATCACAATTCTATATGACCGCTCTCGTCACAATTCCACATGACACCTGTCATCACAATGCTCCATGAACCATGTCATCACAATGTTCATGGACAATAGTCATCACAATGCTCCATGACAACTTACATCCCAATGCTCCTTGACCCCTGTCATTCCATTGCTCCATGGCCTATGCATTCACAATGCTCCATGGCTCCTGTAATCACATTGCTCCATGATCCCTTTCATCACAATGCTCCAAGACCGCTGTCATCACAATGCCCCATGACGCCTATCATCATAATGCTCCAAGGCCCCTCTCATCACAATGCTCCATGATCCCTGTCATCACAATGTTCCATGACACTAGTCATCACAGTGCTCCATGACCCCTGTCATCACAATATTCACTTCCCATGTAATCACAATGCTCCTGGTCCCCTGTAATCACAATGCTCCATACCCTTGTCATCACAATGCTCCAGAACTCTTGTCATCATAATGCTCCATCCCCGTGTCATCACAGTGCTCCATGACCACTTTCATCACAATGCTCCTTGACCCCTGTCATCACAATGCTCTATGACCACTGTCATCACAATGCCACATGACACCTGTCATCACAATGCTCTATAGCCCCTGTCAGCACAATGTTCCATGACAGGTATCATCACAATGATCCATGACTGCTGTCATCACAATGTTCCCTGCCCTTGTCATTCTCAATGCTCCCTGGCCCCTGTCATCACAATGATCCATGCTCATATCATCACAATGCTCCATTACCCATGTCATCGTAGTGATCCATGACCCCTTTCATCACAATGCTCCATGACACCAGTCATCACAATGCTCCATAGCCCTTGTCATCACAATGCTCCATTAGCCCTGTCATCACAATGTTCCATGACTCTTGTCATCAAAATGCCTCATGATCCATTTAATCACAATGCTCCATGACTCCTTTCAACACATCCTCCATGATACTTGTCATTACACTGCCCCATGACCTTTTTCAGAACAATGCTCCATGATACCAGTCATCACAATGCTCCTTGACCATTGTCGTCACAATGCTCCATGCCCCTTTCAACACAATGCTCCATGACAACTGTCATCACAATGCTCCATGGCCTTTGTCATCACAATTATACATGGCCCCTGTGATCACAGTGCTCCATGACCCCTTTCATCACAATGCTCCATGACCACTGTCATCACAATGCCCCATGACCCCTGTCATCACAATGCTCCATGGCCCCTGTCATTACAATGCTCCATGACCACTGTCATCACAATGTTCCATGATCGCTGTAATCACAATGACCCATGACACCTTTCCTCAGAAGGCTCCAGTACGCCTGTCATCACAATGCTCCAATGACCGTCTCATCACAATGCTCCATGATCCCTGTCAGCACAACGTTCCATGACAATTGTCATCACAATGCTCCATGACACCTGTCATCACAATGTTGCCTGCCCATGTCATCAAAATGCTCCATGTCCCCTGTAATCACAATGTTCCATTACACCTGTCTTCACAATGTTCCCTGCCCATGTCATCACAATGCTCCATTACCAATGTAATCAAAATGTTCGCCTGCCCTTGTCATCAAAATGCTCCATGGCCCCTTTAATCACAATGCTCCATGAACCCTGTCATCACAATGTTCCATGACAGTTGTCATCACAATGCTCCATGACCCTGTAATCACAATGCTCCATGCCCTTGTCATCACAATGCTCCAGAACTCTTGTCATCATAATGATGAATGCTCGTGTCATCACAAAGCTCCATGATACTTGTCATCACAATGTTCCATGGCCTTGTCATTACAATACTCCATGGCCCCTGTCATCACAGTGCTCCATGATACCTTTTATCACAGTTCTAGATGACCACTGTCATCACAATGCCCCAAGACACATGTCATCACAATTCGCCATGGCCCTTGCCATCACAATGCTCCATGACCCGTGTCATCACAATGGTCCAGGACACTTGTCATCACAATGATCCATGACCACTTACATCACAATGCTCCTTGACTCCTGTCATCACAATGCTCCATAGCCTATGCATTCGCAATGCTACATGGTCCCTGTAATCACATTGCTCCATGATCCATTTCATCACAATGCTCTATGACCACTGTCATTACAATGCCACATTATACCTGTCATCACAATGCTCCATGGCCCCTGTCAGCCCAATATTCCATGACAGATGTCATCACTCTCCTCCATGGTCCCTGTAATCACAATGCTCCATTCCCTTGTCAACGCAATGCTCCAGAACTCTTGTCATCATAATGCTCCATGCCCGTCTCATCACAATTCTCCATGACACTTTTCATTAAAATGCTCCATGGTCTTTATCATCACAATGCTCCATGGCCCCTGTTATCACATTGATCCATTGTACCTTTCATCACAATGCTAGATAACCTCTGTCATCACAATGCCCGATGACACCTGTCATCAGAATTGGCCATGGCCCTTGTCATCACAATGCTCCATGCCCTTGTCTCCACAATGCTCCAGAACTCTTGGCATCATAATGCTACATGTCCGTCTCATCACAATGCTCCATGACACTTGTCATCAAAATGCTCTATGGCCTTTGTCATCACAATGCTCCATGGCCCCTGTTATCACAGTGCTCCATGTTACCTTTCATCACAATTCTAGATGACCACTGTCATCACAATGCCCCATGACACCTGTCATCACAATTCGCCATGGCCCTTGTCATCACAATGCTCCATGATCCATGTCATCACAATGTTCCTGGACACTTATCATCACAATGAACTATGACCACATTCATCACAATGCTCCATGAACCCTGTCATCACACTGCTCCATGGCCTATGCATTCAAAATGCTCCATGGCCCCTGTAATCACATTGCTCCATGATCCCTTTCATCACAATGTTCTATGAACACTCTCATCACAATACCCCATGACGCCTATCATCATAATGCTCCAAGGCCCGTCTCATCACAATGCTCAATGAAACCTGTCATCACAATGTTCCATGACACTTGTCATCACAGTGCTCCATGAACCCCTGTCATCACAATATTCACTGCCCATGTAATCACAATGCTCCTGGTCCCCTGTAATCACAGTGCTCCATACCCTTTTCATCACAATGCTCCAGAACTCTTGTCATCATAATGCTCCATGGCCGTGTCATCACAATGCTTGAAGAACCTTGTCATCACAATGCTCCATGAACCGTGTCATCACAAGGTTCCAGGACCCTTGTCATCACAATGATCCATGAACCCTGTCATCTCAATGCTCCATGATCTTTGTATTCACAATGCTCCATGGCCCCTATAATTGCGGTGATCCATGACCCCTGTCATCACAATGCTCCCTGGTATATTTCATCACAATTCTAGATGACCACTGTCATCACAGTGCCTCACGGCCCCTGTCGTCAGAGTCCTCCATGATTCCTTTCATTACAATTCTACATGACCAGTGTCATCACAATGCCCCATGACACCTGTCATCACAATTCGCCATGGCACTTGTCATCACAATGCTCCATGAACTATGTCATCACAATGTTCATGGACACTTGTCATCACAATGCTCCATGACAACTTACATCACAATGCTCCTTGACCCCTGTCATTTCATTGCTCCATGGCCTATGCATTCACAATGCTCCATGGCTCCTGTAAGCACATTGCTCCATGATCCCTTTCATCACAATGTTCTATGACCACTCTCATCACAATATCCCATGACGCCTATCATCATAATGCTCCAAGGGCCCTCTCATCACAATGCTCCATGAACCCTGTCATCACAATGTTCAATGACACTTGTCATCACAGTGCTCCATGAACGCCTGTCATCACAATATTCACTGCCCATGTAATCACAATGCTCCTGGTCCCCTGTAATCACAGTGCTCCATACCCTTTTCATCACAATGCTCCAGAACTCTTGTCATCACTATGCTCCATGCCCTTGTCACCACAATGCTCCAGAACGCTTGGCATCATAATGCTCCATGCCCGTCTCATCACAATGCTCCATGACAATTGTCATCAAAATGCTCCATGGCCTTTGTCATCACAATGCTCCATGGCCCCTGTTATCACAGTGCTTCATGTTACCTTTCCTCACAATTCTCGATGACCACTGTCATCACAATGCCCCATGACACCTGTCATCACAATTCGCCATGGCCCTTGTCATCACAATGATCCATGATCCATGTCATCACAATGTTCATGGACACTTGTCATCACAATGCTCCATGACAACTTACATCACAATGCTCCTTGACCCCTGTCATTTCATTGCTCCATGGCCTATGCATTCACAATGCTCCATGGCTCCTGTAATCACATTGCTCCATGATCCCTTTCATCACAATGCTCCAAGACCGCTGTCATCACAATGCCCCATGATGCCTATCATCATAATGCTCCAAGGCCACTCTTATCACAATGCTCCATGATCCCTGTCCTCCCAATGTTCCATGACACTAGTCATCACAGTGCTCCATGACCCCTGTCATCACAATATTCACTGCCCATGTAATCACAATGCTCCTGGTCCCCTGTAATCACAATGCTCCATACCCTTGTCATCACAATGCTCCAGAACTCTTGTCATCATAATGCTCCATCCCCGTGTCATCACAGTGCTCCATGACCACTTTCATCACAATGCTCCTTGACCCCTGTCATCACAATGCTCTATGACCACTGTCATCACAATGCCACATGACACCTGTCATCACAATGCTCTATAGCCCCTGTCAGCACAATGTTCCATGACAGGTATCATCACAATGATCCATGACTGCTGTCATCACAATGTTCCCTGCCCTTGTCATTCTCAATGCTCCCTGGCCCCTGTCAGCACAATGATCCATGCTCATATCATCACAATGCTCCATTACCCATGTCATCGTAGTGATCCATGACCCCTTTCATCACAATGCTCCATGACCCCAGTCATCACAATGCTCCATAGCCCTTGTCATCACAATGCTCCATTAGCCCTGTCATCACAATGTTCCATGACTCTTGTCATCAAAATGCCTCATGATCCATTTAATCACAATGCTCCATGACTCCTTTCAACACATCCTCCATGATACTTGTCATTACACTGCCCCATGACCTTTTTCAGAACAATGCTCCATGATACCAGTCATCACAATGCTCCATGACCATTGTCGTCACAATGCTCCATGCCCCTTTCAACACAATGCTCCATGACAACTGTCATCACAATGCTCCATGGCCTTTGTCATCACAATTATACATGGCCCCTGTGATCACAGTGCTCCATGACCCCTATCATCACAATGCTCCATGACCACTGTCATCACAATGCCCCATGACCCCTGTCATCACAATGCTCCATGGCCCCTGTCATTACAATGCTCCATGACCACTGTCATCACAATGTTCCATGATCGCTGTAATCACAATGACCCATGACACCTTTCCTCAGAAGGCTCCAGTACGCCTGTCATCACAATGCTCCAATGACCGTCTCATCACAATGCTCCATGATCCCTGTCAGCACAACGTTCCATGACAGTTGTCATCACAATGCTCCATGACCCTGTAATCACAATGCTCCATGCCCTTGTCATCACAATGCTCCAGAACTCTTGTCATCATAATGATGAATGCTCGTGTCATCACAAAGCTCCATGATACTTGTCATCACAATGTTCCATGGCCTTGTCATTACAATACTCCATGGCCCCTGTCATCACAGTGCTCCATGATACCTTTTATCACAGTTCTAGATGACCACTGTCATCACAATGCCCCAAGACACATGTCATCACAATTCGCCATGGCCCTTGCCATCACAATGCTCCATGACCCGTGTCATCACAATGGTCCAGGACACTTGTCATCACAATGATCCATGACCACTTACATCACAATGCTCCTTGACTCCTGTCATCACAATGCTCCATAGCCTATGCATTCGCAATGCTACATGGTCCCTGTAACCACATTGCTCCATGATCCATTTCATCACAATGCTCTATGACCACTGTCATTACAATGCCACATTATACCTGTCATCACAATGCTCCATGACCCCTGTCAGCCCAATATTCCATGACAGATATCATCACTATCCTCCATGGTCCCTGTAATCACAATGCTCCATTCCCTTTTCAACGCAATGCTCCAGAACTCTTGTCATCATAATGCTCCATGCCCGTCTCATCACAATTCTCCATGACACTTTTCATTAAAATGCTCCATGGTCTTTATCATCACAATGCTCCATGGCCCCTGTTATCACATTGATCCATTGTACCTTTCATCACAATGCTAGATAACCTCTGTCATCACAATGCCCGATGACACCTGTCATCAGAATTGGCCATGGCCCTTGTCATCACAATGCTCCATGCCCTTGTCACCACAATGCTCCAGAACTCTTGGCATCATAATGCTCCATGTCCGTCTCATCACAATGCTCCATGACACTTGTCATCAAAATGCTCCATGGCCTTTGTCATCACAATGCTCCATGGCCCCTGTTATCACAGTGCTCCATGTTACCTTTCATCACAATTCTAGATGACCACTGTCATCACAATGCCCCATGACACCTGTCATCACAATTCGCCATGGCCCTTGTCATCACAATGCTCCATGATCCATGTCATCACAATGTTCCTGGACACTTATCATCACAATGAACTATGACCACATTCATCACAATGCTCCATGACCCCTGTCATCACACTGCTCCATGGCCTATGCATTCAAAATGCTCCATGGCCCCTGTAATCACATTGCTCCATGATCCCTTTCATCACAATGTTCTATGACCACTCTCATCACAATACCTCATGACGCCTATCATCATAATGCTCCAAGGCCACTCTTATCACAATGCTCCATGATCCCTGTCCTCCCAATGTTCCATGACACTTTTCATTACAGTGCTCCATGAAACCCTGTCATCACAATATTCACTGCCCATGTAATCACAATGCTCCTGTTCTCCTG
This sequence comes from Balaenoptera borealis, assembly GCF_965194805.1. Lineage (NCBI taxonomy): Eukaryota > Metazoa > Chordata > Mammalia > Artiodactyla > Balaenopteridae > Balaenoptera > Balaenoptera borealis. The sequence goes on along the minus strand of NC_138874.1, from coordinate 29,096,287 downwards.
TAATCACAGTGCTCCATACCCTTTTCATCACAATGCTCCAGAACTCTTGTCATCATAATGCTCCATGCCCGTGTCATCACAATGCTTGAAGAACCTTGTCATCACAATGCTCCATGAACCGTGTCATCACAAGGTTCCAGGACCCTTGTCATCACAATGATCCATGACCCCTGTCATCTCAATGCTCCATGATCTTTGTATTCACAATGCTCCCTGGCCCCTATAATTGCGGTGATCCATGACCCCTGTCATCACAATGCTCCCTGGTATATTTCATCACAATTCTAGATGACCACTGTCATCACAGTGCTCCACGGCCCCTGTCGTCAGAGTCCTCCATGATACCGTTCATTACAATTCTACATGACCACTGTCATCACAATGCCGCATGACACCTGTCATCACAATTCGCCATGGCACTTGTCATCACAATGCTCCATGAACCATGTCATCACAATGTTCATGGACAATAGTCATGACAATGCTCCATGACAACTTACATCACAATGCTCCTTGACCCCTGTCATTTCATTGCTCCATGGCCTATGCATTCACAATGCTCCATGGTCCCTGTAATCACAATGCTCCATACCCTTGTCATCGCAATGCTCCAGATCACTTCTCATCATAATGCTCCATGCCCGTGTCATCACAATGCTCCATGGCCCCTGTCATCACAGTGCTCCGTGATACCTTTCATCATAATGATAGATGACCACTGTCATCACAATGCTCCATGACACCTGTCATCAGAATTGGCCATGGCCCTTGTCATCACAATGCTCCAGGACACTTGTCTTCACAATGTTCCATGGCGCATTTCATCACAATGCTCCATGACCACTTTCATCAAATTGCTCCATGATGCCTGTCATCACAATGCTCCATGGCCTTTGTCATCAAAATTCTACATGGCCCCTTTAATAACAGTGCTTCAGGACAACATTTTTCACAATGCTCCATGACCACTCTCATCACAATGCCACATAAGTCCTTTCATGACAATGCTCCATGGCCCTTGTCATCACAATATTCTATGACTTCTGTCATCACAATGCTCCATGCCCCTGTCATCACAATGCCCCATCACCCCTGCTATTACAATGCTCCATGACCCCTGTCGTCACAATGCTCCGAAACCCTTGTCATCACAATATTCCATGATCCGTGTAATCACGATGATCCATGAACCATTTCTGTACAATGCTCCAGTACCCCTTTCATTAAAATGCTCCATGGCGCTTGTCATCAGAATGCTCCAGGAACCCTTCCATCACAATAATCCATGACCCGTTTCCTCACAATTCTCCAGGACCGCTTTCATCACAATGCTCCATTCCCTTGTCATCTCAATGCTTCATGGCCCCTGTCATCAAAATGATCCATGCCCTTGTCATCAAAATGCTCCAGAACTCTTGTCATCACTATGCTCCATGCCCATGTCATCACAATGCTGCATGGCCCCTGTCATCACAATGCTGCATGACCCCTGTCATCACATTGCTCCATGCCCGTATCATCACAATGCTCCATTACCCATGTCATCGTAGTGATCCATGACCCCTTTCATCACAATGCTGCATGACACCTGTCATCACAATGCTCCATAGCCCTTGTCATCACAATGCTCCATTAGCCCTGTCATCACAATGTTCCATGACTCTTGTCATCAAAATGCCTCATGATCCATTTAATCACAATGCTCCATGACTCCTTTCATCACATCCTCCATGATACTTGTCATTACACTGCCCCATGACTTTTTCAGAACAATGCTCCATGATACCAGTCATCACAATGCTCCATGACCATTGTCGTCACAATGCTCCATGCCCCTTTCAACACAATGCTCCATGACAACTGTCATCACAATTCTCCATGGCTTTTGTCATCACAATTATACATGGCCCCTGTAATCACAGTGCTCCATGACCCCTTTCATCACAATGCTGCATGACACCTGTCATCACAATGCTCCGTGGTCTTTGTCATCACAATGCTCCATGACCACTGTCATCACCATGCCCCATGACCCCAGTCATCACAATGCTCCATAGCCCTTGTCATCACAATGCTCCATTAGCCCTGTCATCACAATGTTCCATGACTCTTGTCATCAAAATGCCTCATGATCCATTTCATCACAATGCTCCATGACTCCATTCATCACATCCTCCATGATACTTGTCATTACACTGCCCCATGACCTTTTTCAGAACAATGCTCCATGATACCAGTCATCACAATGCTCCATGACCATTGTCGTCACAATGCTCCATGCCCCATTCAACACAATGCTCCATAACAACTGTCATCACAATGCTCCATGGCCTTTGTCATCACAATTATACATGGCTCCTGTGATCACAGTGCTCCATGACCCCTTTCATCACAATGCTCCATGACCACTGTCATCACAATGTTCCATGATCGCTGTAATCACAATGACTCATGACACCATTCCTAAGAAGGCTCCAGTACGCCTGTCATCACAATGCTCCATGATCCCTGTCAGCACAAAGTTACATGACAATTGTCTTCACAATGCTCCAAGACACCTGTCATCACAATGTTGCCTGCCCATGTCATCAAAATGCTCCATAATCAATGTAATCAAAATGTTCGCCTGCCCTTGTCATCAAAATGCTCCATGGCCCCTTTAATCACAATGCTCCATGAACCCTATCGTCACAATGTTCCATGACAGTTGTCATCACAATGCTCCATGACCCTGTAATCACAATGCTCCATGCCCTTGTCATCACAATGCTCCAGAACTCTTGTCATCATAAAGATGAATGCTCGTGTCATCACAAAGCTCCATGATACTTGTCATTACAATGTTCCATGGCCTTGTCATTACAATACTCCATGACCCCTGTCATCTCAATGCTCCATGATCTTTGTATTCACAATGCTCCATGGCCCCTATAATTGCGGTGATCCATGACCCCTGTCATCACACTGCTCCATGGCCTATGCATTCAAAATGCTCCATGGCCCCTTTAATCACATTGCTCCATGATCCCTTTCATCACAATGTTCTATGACCACTCTCATCACAATACCCCATGACGCCTATCATCATAACGCTCCAAGGCCGCTCTCATCACAATGCTCCATGAACCCTGTCATCACAATGTTCCATGACACTTGTCATCACAGTGCTCCATGAACCCCTGTCATCACAATATTCACTGCCCATGTAATCACAATGCTCCTGGTCCCCTGTAATCACAGTGCTCCATACCCTTTTCATCACAATGCTCCAGAACTCTTGTCTTCATAATGCTCCATGCCCGTGTCATCACAATGCTTGAAGAACCTTGTCATCAAATGCTCCATGAACCGTGTCATCACAAGGTTCCAGGACACTTGTCATCACAATGATCCATGACCCCTGTCATCTCAATGCTCCATGATCTTTGTATTCACAATGCTCCATGGCCCCTATAATTGCGATGATCCATGACCCCTGTCATCACAATACTCCCTGGTATATTTCATCACAATTCTAGATGACCACTGTCATCACAGTGCTCCACGGCCCCTGTCATCAGAGTCCTCCATGATACTTTTCATTACAATTCTACATGACCACTGTCATCACAATTCCCCATGACACCTGTCATCACAATGCTCCATGCCCGTGTCATCACAGTGCTCCATGTCCACTTTCATCAGAATGCTCCTTGACCCCTGTCATCACAATGCTCCATGGCCTATGTATTCACAATGCTCCATGGCCCCTGTAATCACATTGTTCCATGATCCTTTTCATCACAATGCTCTATGACCACTGTCATCACAATGCCACATGACACCTGTCATCACAATGCTCTATGGCCCCTGTCAGCACAATGTTCCATGACAGGTATCATCACAATGATCCATGACTGCTGTCATCAAAATGTTCCCTGCCCTTGTCATCTCAATGCTCCCTGGCCCCTGCCCTCACAATTCTCCATGCTCATATCATCACAATGCTCCATTACCCATGTCATCGTAGTGATCCATGACCCCTTTCATCACAATGCTCCATGACCCCAGTCATCACAATGCTCCATAGCCCTTGTCATCACAATGCTCCATTATCCATGTCATCACAATGTTCCATGACTCTGGTCATCAAAATGCTCCATGGCCTTTGTCATCACAATGCTCCATGCCCTTGTCACCACAATGCTCCAGAACTCTTGGCATCATAATGCTCCATGCCCGTCTCATCACAATGCTCCATGACACTTGTCATCAAAATGCTCCATGGCCTTTGTCATCACAATGCTCCATGGCCCCTGTTATCACAGTGCTCCATGTTACCTTTCATCACAATTCTAGATGACCACTGTCATCACAAGGCCCCATGACACCTGTCATCACAATTCGCCATGGCCCTTGTCATCACAATGCTCCATGATCCATGTCATCACAATGTTCTATGACACTAGTCATCACAGTGCTCCATGACCCCTGTCATCACAATATTCACTGCCCATGTAATCACAATGCTCCTGGTCCCCTGTAATCATAATGCTCCATACCCTTGTCATCACAATGCTCCAGAACTCTTGTCATCATAATGCTCCATGCCCGTGTCATCACAATGCTTGTAGAACCTTGTCATCACAATGCTCCATGAACCGTGTCATCACAAGGTTCCAGGACCCTTGTCATCACAATGATCCGTGACCCCTGTCATCTCAATGCTCCATGATCTTTGTATTCACAATGCTCCATGGCCCCTATAATTGCGGTGATCCATGACCCCTGTCATCACAATGCTCCCTGGTATATTTCATCACAATTCTAGATGACCACTGTCATCACAGTGCTCCACGGCCCCTGTTATCAGAGTCCTCCCTGATACCTTTCATCACAATTCTATATGACTGCTCTCATCACAATTCCACATGACACCTGTCATCACAATGCTCCATGAACCATGTCATCACAATGTTCATGGACAATAGTCATCACAATGCTCCATGACAACTTACATCACAATGCTCCTTGACCCCTGTCATTTCATTGCTCCATGGCCTATGCATTCACAATGCTCCATGGCTCCTGTAATCACATTGCTCCATGATCCCTTTCATCACAATGCTCCAAGACTGCTGTCATCACAATGCCCCATGACGCCTATCATCATAATGCTCCAAGGCCCCTCTCATCACAATGCTCCATGATCCCTGTCATCACAATGTTCCATGACACTAGTCATCACAGTGCTCCATGACCCCTGTCATCACAATATTCACTTCCCATGTAATCACAATGCTCCTGGTCCCCTGTAATCACAATGCTCCATACACTTGTCATCACATAGCTCCAGAACTCTTGTCATCATAATTCTCCATGCTCGTGTCATCACAGTGCTCCATGACCACTTTCATCACAATGCTCCTTGACCCCTGTCATCACAATGCTCTATGACCACTGTCATCACAATGCCACATGACACCTGTCATCACAATGCTCTATAGCCCCTGTCAGCACAATGTTCCATGACAGGTATCATCACAATGATCCATGACTGCTGTCATCACAATATTCCCTGCCCTTGTCATCTCAATGCTCCCTGGCCCCTGTCATCACAATGCTCCATGCTCATATCATCACAATGCTCCATTACCCATGTCATCGTAGTGATCCATGACCCCTTTCATCACAATGCTCCATGACCCCAGTCATCACAATGCTCCATAGCCCTTGTCATCACAATGCTCCATTAGCCCTGTCATCACAATGTTCCATGACTCTTGTCATCAAAATGCCTCATGATCCATTTAATCACAATGCTCCATGACTCCTTTCATCACATCCTCCATGAGACTTGTCATTACACTCCCCATGACCTTTTTCAGAACAATGCTCCATGATACCAGTCATCACAATGCTCCATGACCATTGTCGTCACAATGCTCCATGCCCCTTTCAACACAATGTTCCATGACAACTGTCATCACAATGCTCCATGGCCTTTGTCATCACAATTATACATGGCCCCTGTGATCACAGTGCTCCATGACCCCTTTCATCACAATGCTCCATGACCACTGTCATCACAATGCCCCATGAACCCTGTCATCACAATGCTCCATGGCCCCTGTCATTACAATGCTCCATGACCACTGTCATCACAATGTTCCATGATCGCTGTAATCACAATGACCCATGACACCTTTCCTCAGAAGGCTCCAGTACGCCTGTCATCACAATGCTCCAATGACCGTCTCATCACAATGCTCCATGATCCCTGTCAGCACAACGTTCCATGACAATTGTCATCACAATGCTCCATGACACCTGTCATCACAATGTTGCCTGCCCATGTCATCAAAATGCTCCATGTCCCCTGTAATCACAATGTTCCATTACACCTGTCTTCACAATGTTCCCTGCCCATATCATCACAATGCTCCATTACCAATGTAATCAAAATGTTCGCCTGCCCTTGTCATCAAAATGCTCCATGGCCCCTTTAATCACAATGCTCCATGAACCCTGTCATCACAATGTTCCATGACAGTTGTCATCACAATGCTCCATGACCCTGTAATCACAATGCTCCATGCCCTTGTCATCACAATGCTCCAGAACTCTTGTCATCATAATGATGAATGCTCGTGTCATCACAAAGCTCCATGATACTTGTCATCACAATGTTCCATGGCCTTTTCATTACAATACTCCATGGCCCCTGTCATCACAGTGCTCCATGATACCATTTATCACAATTCTAGATGACCACTGTCATCACAATGCCCCAAGACACATGTCATCACAATTCGCCATGGCCCTTGCCATCACAATGCTCCACGACCCGTGTCATCACAATGGTCCAGGACACTTGTCATCACAATGATCCATGACCACTTACATCACAATGCTCCTTGACCCCTGTCATCACAATGCTCCATAGCCTATGCATTCGCAATGCTACATGGTCCCTGTAATCACATTGCTCCATGATCCATTTCATCACAATGCTCTATGACCACTGTCATTACAATGCCACATTATACCTGTCATCACAATGCTCCATGGCCCCTGTCAGCACAATGTTCCATGACAGATGTCATCACTCTCCTCCATGGTCCCTGTAATCACAATGCTCCATTCCCTTGTCAACACAATGCTCCAGAACTCTTGTCATCAATATGCTCCATGCCCGTCTCATCACAATTTTCCATGACACTTTTCATTAAAATGCTCCATGGCCTTTATCGTCACAATGTTCCATGGCCCCTGTTATCACAGTGATCCATTGTACCTTTCATCACAATGCTAGATAACCTCTGTCATCACAATGCCCGATGACACCTGTCATCAGAATTGGCCATGGCCCTTGTCATCACAATGCTCCATGCCCTTGTCACCACAATGCTCCAGAACTCTTGGCATCATAATGCTCCATGCCCGTCTCATCACAATGCTCCATGACACTTGTCATCAAAATGCTCCATGGCCTTTGTCCTCACAATGCTCCATGGCCCCTGTTATCACAGTGCTCCATGTTACCTTTCATCACAATCCTAGATGACCACTGTCATCACAATGCCCCATGACACCTGTCATCACAATTCGCCATGGCCCTTGTCATCACAATGCTCCATGATCCATGTCATCACAATGTTCCTGGACACTTATCATCACAATGAACTATGACCACATTCATCACAATGCTCCATGACCCCTGTCATCACACTGCTCCATGGCCGATGCATTCAATATGCTCCATGGCCCCTGTAATCACATTGCTTCATGATCCCTTTCATCACAATGTTCTATGACCACTCTCATCACAATACCCCATGACGCCTATCATCATAATGCTCCAAGGCCCCTCTCATCACAATGCTCCATGAACCCTGTCATCACAATGTTCCATGACACTTGTCATCACAGTGCTCCATGAACCCTTGTCATCACAATATTCATTGCCCATGTAATCACAATGCTCCTGGTCCCCTGTAATCACAGTGCTCCATACCCTTTTCATCACAATGCTCCAGAACTCTTGTCATCATAATACTCCATGCCCGTGTCATCACAATGCTTGAAGAACCTTGTCATCACAATGCTCCATGAACCGTGTCATCACAAGGTTCGAGGACCCTTGTCATCACAATGATCCATGACCCCTGTCATCTCAATGCTCCATGATCTTTGTATTCACAATGCTCCATGGCCCCTATAATTGCGGTGATCCATGACCCCTGTCATCACAATGCTCCCTGGTATATTTCATCACAATTCTAGATGACCACTGTCATCACAGTGCTCCACGGCCCCTGTCGTCAGAGTCCTCCATGATACCTTTCATTACAATTCTACATGACCACTGTCATCACAATGCCCCATGACACCTGTCATCACAATTTGCCATGGCACTTGTCATAACAATGCTCCATGAACCATGTCATCACAATGTTCATGGACACTTATCATCACAATGCTCCATGACAACTTACATCACAATGCTCCTTGACCCCTGTCACTTCATTGCTCCATGGCCTATGCATTCACAATGCTCCATGGCTCCTGTAATCACATTGCTCCATGATCCGTTTCATCACAATGCTCCAAGACCGCTGTCATCACAATGCCCCATGACGCCTATCATCATAATGCTCCAAGGCCCCTCTCATCACAATGCTCCATGATTCCGGTCATCACAATGTTCCATGACATTAGTCATCACAGTGCTCCATGACCCCTGTCATCACAATATTCACTGCCCATGTAATCAAAATGCTCCTTGTCCCCTGTAATCACAATTCTCCATACCCTTGTCATCACAATGCTCCAGAACTCTTGTCATCATATTTCTCCATGCCCGTGTCATCACAGTGCCCCATGACCACTTTCATCACAATGCTCCTTGACCCCTGTCATCACAATGCTCTATGACCACTGTCATCACAATGCCACATGACACCTGTCATCACAATGCTCTATAGCCCCTGTCAGCACAATGTTCCATGACAGGTATCATCACAATGGTCCATGTCTGCTGTCATCACAATGTTCCCTGCCCTTGTCATCTCAATGCTCCCTGGCCCCTCTCATCACAATGCTCCATGCTCATATCATCACAATGCTCCATTACCCATGTCATCGTAGTGATCCATTACCCCTTTCATCACAATGCTCCATGACCCCAGTCATCACAATGCTCCATAGCCCTTGTCATCACAATGCTCCATTAGCCCTGTCAACACAATGTTCCATGACTCTTGTCATCAAAATGCCTCATGATCCATTTAATCACAATGCTCCATGACTCCTTTCATCACATCCTCCATGATACTTGTCATTACACTCCCCATGACCTTTTTCAGAACAATGCTCCATGATACCAGTCATCACAATGCTCCATGACCATTGTCGTCACAATGCTCCATGCCCCTTTCAACACAATGCTCCATGGCCTTTGTCATCACAATTATACATGGCCCCTGTGATCACAGTGCTCCATGACCCCTTTCATCACAATGCTCCATGACCACTGTCATCACAATGCCCCATGACCCCTGTCATCACAATGCTCCATGGCCCCTGTCATTACAATGCTCCATGACCACTGTCATCACAATGTTCCATGATCGCTGTAATCACAATGACCCATGACACCTTTCCTCAGAACGCTCCAGTACGCCTGTCATCACAATGCTCCAATGACCGTCTCATCACAATGCTCCATGATCCCTGTCAGCACAACATTACATGACAATTGTCATCACAATGCTCCATGACACCTGTCATCACAATGTTGCCTGCCCATGTCATCAAAATGCTCCATGTCCCCTGTAATCACAAAGTTCCATTACACCTGTCTTCACAATGTTCCCTGCCCATGTCATCACAATGCTCCATTACCAATGTAATCAAAATGTTCGCCTGCCCTTGTCATCAAAATGCTCCATGGCCCCTTTAATCACAATGCTCCATGAACCCTGTCATCACAATGTTCCATGACAGTTGTCATCACAATGCTCCATGACCCTGTAATCACAATGCTCCATGCCCTTGTCATCACAATGCTCCAGAACTCTTGTCATCATAATGATGAATGCTCGTGTCATCACAAAGCTCCATGATACTTGTCATCACAATGTTCCATGGCCTTTTCATTACAATACTCCATGGCCCCTGTCATCACAGTGCTCCATGATACCATTTATCACAATTCTAGATGACCACTGTCATCACAATGCCCCAAGACACATGTCATCACAATTCGCCATGGCCCTTGCCATCACAATGCTCCACGACCCGTGTAATCACAATGGTCCAGGACACTTGTCATCACAATGATCCATGACCACTTACATCACAATGCTCCTTGACTCCTGTCATCACAATGCTCCATAGCCTATGCATTCGCAATGCTACATGGTCCCTGTAATCACATTGCTCCATGATCCATTTCATCACAATGCTCTATGACCACTGTCATTACAATGCCACATTATACCTGTCATCACAATGCTCCATGGCCCCTGTCAGCACAATGTTCCATGACAGATGTCATCACTATCCTCCATGGTCCCTGTAATCACAATGCTCCATTCCCTTGTCAACGCAATGCTCCAGAACTCTTGTCATCAAAATGCTCCATGCCCCTCTCATCACAATTTTCCATGACACTTTTCATTAAAATGCTCCATGGCCTTTATCGTCACAATGTTCCATGGCCCCTGTTATCACAGTGATCCATGGTACCTTTCATCACAATGCTAGATAACCTCTGTCATCACAATGCCCGAAGACACCTGTCATCAGAATTGGCCATGGCCCTTGTCATCACAATGCTCCATGCCCTTGTCACCACAATGCTCCAGAACTCTTGGCATCATAATGCTCCATGCCCGTCTCATCACAATGCTCCATGACACTTGTCATCAAAATGCTCCATGGCCTTTGTCCTCACAATGCTCCATGGCCCCTGTTATCACAGTGCTCCATGTTACATTTCATCACAATCCTAGATGACCACTGTCATCACAATGCCCCATGCCACCTGTCATCACAATTCGCCATGGCCCTTGTCATCACAATGCTCCATGATCCATGTCATCACAATGTTCCTGGACACTTATCATCACAATGAACTATGACCACATTCATCACAATGCCTCATGACCCCTGTCATCACTCTGCTCCATGGCCTATGCATTCAATATGCTCCATGGCCCCTGTAATCACATTGCTTCATGATCCCTTTCATCACAATGTTCTATGACCACTCTCATCACAATACCCCATGACGCCTATCATCATAATGCTCCAAGGCCCCTCTCATCACAATGCTCCATGAACCCTGTCATCACAATGTTCCATGACACTTGTCATCACAGTGCTCCATGAACCCTTGTCATCACAATATTCACTGCCCATGTAATCACAATGCTCCTGGTCCCCTGTAATCACAGTGCTCCATACCCTTTTCATCACAATGCTCCAGAACTCTTGTCATCATAATGCTCCATGCCCGTGTCATCACAATGCTTGAAGAACCTTGTCATCACAATGCTCCATGAACCGTGTCATCACAAGGTTCGAGGACCCTTGTCATCACAATGATCCATGACCCCTGTCATCTCAATGCTCCATGATCTTTGTATTCACAATGCTCCATGGCCCCTATAATTGCGGTGATCCATGACCCCTGTCATCACAATGCTTCCTGGTATATTTCATCACAATTCTAGATGACCACTGTCATCACAGTGCTCCACGGCCCCTGTCGTCAGAGTCCTCCATGATACCTTTCATTACAATTCTACATGACCACTGTCATCACAAAGCCCCATGACACCTGTCATCACAATTTGCCATGGCACTTGTCATAACAATGCTCCATGAACCATGTCATCACAATGTTCATGGACACTTGTCATCACAATGCTCCATGACAACTTACATCACAATGCTCCTTGACCCCTGTCACTTCATTGCTCCATGGCGTATGCATTCACAATGCTCCATGGCTCCTGTAATCACATTGCTCCATGATCCGTTTCATCACAATGCTCCAAGACCGCTGTCATCACAATGCCCCATGACGCCTATCATCATAATTCTCCAAGGCCCCTCTCATCACAATGCTCCATGATCCCGGTCATCACAATGTTCCATGACATTAGTCATCACAGTGCTCCATGACCCCTGTCATCACAATATTCACTGCCCATGTAATCAAAATGCTCCTTGTCCCCTGTAATCACAATTCTCCATACCCTTGTCATCACAATGCTCCAGAACTCTTGTCATCATAATTCTCCATGCCCGTGTCATCACAGTGCCCCATGACCCCTGTCATCACAATGCTCTATGACCACTGTCATCACAATGCCACATGACACCTGTCATCACAATGCTCTATAGCCCCTGTCAGCACAATGTTCCATGACAGGTATCATCACAATGGTCCATGTCTGCTGTCATCACAATGTTCCCTGCCCTTGTCATCTCAATGCTCCCTGGCCCCTCTCATCACAATGCTCCATGCTCATATCATCACAATGCTCCATTACCCATGTCATCGTAGTGATCCATGACCCCTTTCATCACAATGCTCCATGACCCCAGTCATCACAATGCTCCATAGCCCTTGTCATCACAATGCTCCATTAGCCCTGTCATCACAATGTTCCATGACTCTTGTCATCAAAATGCCTCATGATCCATTTAATCACAATGCTCCATGACTCCTTTCATCACATCCTCCATGATTCTTGTCATTACACTGCCCCATGTCCTTTTTAAGAAAAATGCTCCATGATACCATTCCTCACAATGCTCCATGATCATTGTCGTCACAATGCTCCATGCCCCTTTCAACACAATGCTCCATGACAACTGTCATCACAATGCTCCCTGGCCTTTGTCATCACAATTATACATGGCCCCTGTGATCACAGTGCTCCATGACCCCTTTCATCACAATGCTCCATGACCACTGTCATCACAATGTTGCCTGCCCATGTCATCAAAATGCTCCATGTCCCCTGTAATCACAATGTTCCATTACACCTGTCTTCACAATGTTCCCTGCCCATGTCATCACAATGCTCCATTACCAAGGTAATCAAAATGTTCGCCTGCCCTTGTCATCAAAATGCTCCATGGCCCCTTTAATCACAATGCTCCATGAACCCTGTCATCACAATGTTCCATGACAGTTGTCATCACAATGCTCCATGACCCTGTAATCACAATGCTCCATGCCCTTGTCATCACAATGCTCCAGAACTCTTGTCATCATAATGATGAATGCTCGTGTCATCACAAAGCTCCATGATACTTGTCATCACAATGTTCCATGGCCTTGTCATTACAATACTCCATGGCCCCTGTCATCACAGTGCTCCATGATACCTTTTATCACAATTCTAGATGACCACTGTCATCACAATGCCCCAAGACACATGTCATCACAATTCGCCATGGCCCTTGCCATCACAATGCTCCATGACCCGTGTCATCACAATGGTCCAGGACACTTGTCATCACAATGATCCATGACCACTTACATCACAATGCTCCTTGACTCCTGTCATCACAATGCTCCATAGCCTATGCATTCGCAATGCTACATGGTCCCTGTAATCACATTGCTCCATGATCCATTTCATCACAATGCTCTATGACCACTGTCATTACAATGCCACATTATACCTGTCATCACAATGCTCCATGGCCCCTGTCAGCACAATGTTCCATGACAGATGTCATCACTCTCCTCCATGGTCCCTGTAATCACAATGCTCCATTCCCTTGTCAACGCAATGCTCCAGAACTCTTGTCATCATAATGCTCCATGCCCGTCTCATCACAATTCTCCATGACACTTTTCATTAAAATGCTCCATGGCCTTTATCATCACAATGCTCCATGGCCCCTGTTATCACAGTGATCCATGGTACCTTTCATCACAATGCTAGATAACCTCTGTCATCACAATGCCCGATGACACCTGTCATCAGAATTGGCCATGGCCCTTGTCATCACAATGCTCCATGCCCTTGTCACCACAATGCTCCAGAACTCTTGGTATCATAATGCTCCATGCCCGTCTCATCAAAATGTTCCATGACACTTGTCATCAAAATGCTCCATGGCCTTTGTCATCACAATGCTCCATGGCCCCTGTTATCACAGTGCTCCATGTTACCTTTCATCACAATCCTTGATGACCACTGTCATCACAATGCCCCATGACACCTGGCATCACAATTCGCCATGGCCCTTGTCTTCACAATGCTCCATGATCCATGTCATCACAATGTTCCTGGACACTTTTCATCACAATGAACTATGACCACATTCATCACAACGCTCCATGACCCCTGTCATAACACTGCTCCATGGCCTATGCATTCAAAATGCTCCATGGCCCCTGTAATCACATTGCTCCATGATCCCTTTCATCACAATGTTCTATGACCACTCTCATCACAATACCCCATGACGCCTATCATCATAATGCTCCAAGGCCCCTCTCATCACAATGCTCCATGAACCCTGTCATCACAATATTCCATGTCACTTGTCATCACAATGCTCCATGAACCCCTGTCATCACAATATTCACTGCCCTTGTAATCACAATGCTTCTGGTCCCCTATAATCACAGTGCTCCATACCCTATTCATCACAATGCTCCAGAACACTTGTCATCATAATGCTCCATGCCTGTGTCATCACAATGCTTGAAGAACCTTGTCTTCACAATGATCCGTGAACCGTGTCATCACAAGGTTCCAGGACCATTGTCACCACAATGATCCATGACCCCTGTCATCTCAATGCTCCATGATCTTTGTATTCACAATGCTCCATGGCCCCTATAATTGCGGTGATCCATGACCCCTGTCATCACAATGCTCCCTGGTATATTTCATCACAATTCTAGATGACCACTGTCATCACAGTGCTCCACGGCCCCTGTCATCAGAGTCCTCCATGATACTTTTCATTACAATTCTACATGACCACTGTCATCACAATTCCCCATGACACCTGTCATCACAATGCTCCATGAACGATGTCATCACAATATTCATGGACACTTGTGATCACAATGCTCCATGACAACTTACATCACAATGCTCCTTGACCCCTGTCATTTCATTGCTCCATGGCCTATGCATTCACAATGCTCCATGGCCCCTGTAATCACATTGCTCCATGATCCCTTTCATCACAATGCTCCAAGACCGCTGTCATCAAAATGCCCCATGACGCCTATCATCATAATGCTCCAAGGCCCCTCTCATCACAATGCTCCATGATCACTGTCATCACAATGATCCATGACACTAGTCATCACAGTGCTCCATGAACCCTTGTCATCACAATATTCACTGCCCATGTAATCACAATGCTCCTGGTCCCCTGTAATCACAATGCTCCATACCCTTGTCATCACAATGCTCCAGAACTCTTGTCATCATAATGCTCCATGCCCGTGTCATCACAGTGCTCCATGACCACTTTCATCACAATGCTCCTTGACCCCTGTCATCACAATGCTCCATGGCCTATGTATTCACAATGCTCAATGTCCCCTGTAATCACATTGTTCCATGATCCTTTTCATCACAATGCTCTATGACCACTGTCATCACAATGCCACATGACACCTGTCATCACAATGCTCTATAGCCCCTGTCAGCACAATGTTCCATGACAGGTATCATCACAATGATCCATGACTGCTGTTATCAAAATGTTCCCTGCCCTTGTCATCTCAATGCTCCCTTGCCCCTGACCTCACAATTTTCCATGCTCATATCATCACAATGCTCCATTACCCATGTCATCGTAGTGATCCATGACCCCTTTCATCACAATGCTCCATGACCCCAGTCATCACAATGCTCCATAGCCCTTGTCATCACAATGCTCCATTATCCCTGTCATCACAATGTTCCATGACTCAGGTCATCAAAATGCTCCATGGCCTTTGTCATCACAATGCTCCATGCCCTTGTCACCACAATGCTCCAGAACACTTGGCATCATAATGCTCCATGCCCGCTTCATCACAATGCTCCATGACACTTGTCATCAAAATGCTCCATGGCCTTTGTCATCACAATGCTCCATGGCACCTGTTATGACAGTGCTCCACGTTACCTTTCATCTCAATTCTAGATGACCACTGTCATCACAATGCCCCATGACACCTGTCATCACAATTCGCCATGGCCCTTGTCATCACAATGCTCCATGATCCATGTCATCACAATGTTCCTGGACACTTATCATCACAATGAACTATGACCACATTCATCACAATGCTCCATGACCCCTGTCATCACACTGCTCCATGGCCTATGCATTCAAAATGCTCCATGGCCCCTTTAATCACATTGCTCCATGATCCCTTTCATCACAATGTTCTATGACCACTCTCATCACAATACCCCATGACGCCTATCATCATAATGCTCCAAGGCCCCTCTCATCACAATGCTCCATGAACCCTGTCATCACAATGTTCCATGACACTTGTCATCACAGTGCTCCATGAACCCCTGTCATCACAATATTCACTGCCCATGTAATCACAATGCTCCTGGTCCCCTGTAATCACAGTGCTCCATACACTTTTCATCACAATGCTCCAGAACTCTTGTCATCATAATGCTCCATGCCCGTGTCATCACAGTGCTTGAAGAACCTTGTCATCACAATGCTCCATGAACCGTGTCATCACAAGGTTCGAGGACCCTTGTCATCACAATGATCCATGACCCCTGTCATCTCAATGCTCCATGATCTTTGTATTCACAATGCTCCATGGCCCCTATAATTGCGGTGATCCATGACCCCTGTCATCACAATGCTCCCTGGTATATTTCATCACAATTCTAGATGACCACTGTCATCACAGTGCTCCACGGCCCCTGTCGTCAGAATCCTCCATGATACCTTTCATTACAATACTACGTGACCACTGTCATCACAATGCCCCATGACACCTGTCATCACAATTCGCCATGGCACTTGTCATCACAATGCTCCATGAACCATGTCATCACAATGTTCATGGACACTTGTCATCACAATGCTCCATGACAACTTACATCACTATGCTCCTTGACCCCTGTCATTTCATTGCTCCATGGCCCATGCATTCACAATGCTCCATGGCTCCTTTAATCACATTGCTCCATGATCCCTTTCATCACAATGCTCCAAGACTGCTGTCATCACAATGCCCCATGATGCCTATCATCATAATGCTCCAAGGCCCCTCTCATCACAATGCTCCATGATCCCTGTCATCACAATGTTCCATGACTCTTGTCATCAAAATGCCTCATGATCCATTTAATCACAATGCTCCATGACTCCATTCATCACATCCTCCATGATACTTGTCATTACACTGCCCCATGACCTTTTTCGGAACAATGCTCCATGATACCAGTCATCACAATGCTCCATGACCATTGTCGTCACAGTGCTCCATGCCCCTTTCAACACAATGCTCCATGACAACTGTCATCACAATGCTCCATGGCCTTTGTCATCACAATTATACATGGCTCCTGTGATCACAGTGCTCCATGACCCCTTTCATCACAATGCTCCATGACCACTGTCATCACAATGTTCCATGATCGCTGTAATCACAATGACTCATGACACCATTCCTAAGAAGGCTCCAGTACGCCTGTCATCACAATGCTCCATGATCCCTGTCAGCACAAAGTTACATGACAATTGTCTTCACAATGCTCCAAGACACCTGTCATCACAATGTTGCCTGCCCATGTCATCAAAATGCTCCATGTCCCCTGTAATCACAATGTTCCATTACACCTGTCTTCACAATGTTCCCTGCCCATGTCATCACAATGCTCCATTATCAATGTAATCAAAATGTTCGCCTGCCCTTGTCATCAAAATGCTCCATGGCCCCTTTAATCACAATGCTCCATGAACCCTGTCATCACAATGTTCCATGACAGTTGTCATCACAATGCTCCATGACACTGTAATCACAATGCTCCATGCCCTTGTCATCACAATGCTCCAGAACTCTTGTCATCATAATGATGAATGCTCGTGTCATCAAAAAGCTCCATGATACTTGTCATTACAATGTTCCATGGCCTTGTCATTACAATACTCCATGACCCCTGTCATCTCAATGCTCCATGATCTTTGTATTCACAATGCTCCATGGCCCCTATAATTGCGGTGATCCATGACACCTGTCATCACTCTGCTCCATGGACTATGCATTCAAAATGCTCCATGGCCCCTTTAATCACATTGCTCCATGATCCCTTTCATCACAATGTTCTATGACCACTCTCATCACAATACCCCATGACGCCTATCATCATAATGCTCCAAGGCCCCTCTCATCACAATGCTCCATGAACCCTGTCATCACAATGTGCCATGACACTTGTCATCACAGTGCTCCATGAACGCCTGTCATCACAATATTCACTGCCCATGTAATCACAATGCTCCTGGTCCCCTGTAATCACAGTGCTCCATACCCTTTTCATCACAATGCTCCAGAACTCTTGTCATCATAATGCTCCATGCCCGTGTCATCACAATGCTTGAAGAACCTTGTCATCACAATGCTCCATTAACCGTGTCATCACCAGGTTCCAGGAGCCTTGTCATCACAATGATCCATGACCCCTGTCATCTCAATGCTCCATGATCTTTGTATTCACAATGCTCCCTGGCCCCTATAATTGCGGTGATCCATGACCCCTGTCATCACAATACTCCCTGGTATATTTCATCACAATTCTAGATGACCACTGTCAACACAGGGCTCCACGGCCCCTGTCATC
Source organism: Balaenoptera borealis (assembly GCF_965194805.1). Lineage (NCBI taxonomy): Eukaryota > Metazoa > Chordata > Mammalia > Artiodactyla > Balaenopteridae > Balaenoptera > Balaenoptera borealis. Next base: position 29,077,439 of record NC_138874.1, on the reverse strand, counting down.
AGAGTCCTCCATGATACTTTTCATTACAATTCTACATGACACCTGTCATCACAATGCTCCATGAACGATGTCATCACAATATTCATGGACACTTGTGATCACAATGCTCCATGACAACTTACATCACAATGCTCCTTGACCCCTGTCATTTCATTGCTCCATGGCCTATGCATTCACAATGCTCCATGGCTCCTGTAATCACATTGCTCCATGATCCCTTTAATCACAATGCTCCAAGACCGCTGTCATCAAAATGCCCCATGACGCCTATCATCATAATGCTCCAAGGCCCCTCTCATCACAATGCTCCATGATCCCTGTCATCACAATGATCCATGACACTAGTCAACACAGTGCTCCATTAACCCCTGTCATCACAATATTCACTGCCCATGTAATCACAATGCTCCTGGTCCCCTGTAATCACAATGCTCCATACCCTTGTCATCACAATGCTCCAGAACTCTTGTCATCATAATGCTCCATGCCCGTGTCATCACAGTGCTCCATGTCCACTTTCATCACAATGCTCCTTGACCCCTGTCATCACAATGCTCCATGGCCTATGTATTCACAATGCTCCATGGCCCCTGTAATCACATTGTTCCATGATCCTTTTCATCACAATGCTCTATGACCACTGTCATCACAATGCCACATGACACCTGTCATCACAATGCTCTATAGCCCCTGTCAGCACAATGTTCCATGACAGGTATCATCACAATGATCCATGACTGCTGTCATCACAATGTTCCCTGCCCTTGTCATTCTCATGCTCCCTGGCCCCTGTCATCAGAATGCTCCATGCTCATATCATCACAATGCTCCATTACCCATGTCATCGTAGTGATCCCTGACCCCTTTCATCACAATGCTCCATGACCCCAGTCATCACAATGCTCCATAGCCCTTCTCATCACAATGCTCCATTATCCCTGTCATCACAATGTTCCATGACTCTGGTCATCAAAATGCTCCATGGCCTTTGTCATCACAATGCTCCATGCCCTTGTCACCACAATGCTCCAGAACTCTTGGCATCATAATGCTCCATGCCCGTCTCATCACAATGCTCCATGACACTTGTCATCAAAATGCTCCATGGCCTTTGTCATCACAATGCTCCATGGCCCCTGTTATCACAGTGCTCCATGTTACCTTTCATCACAATTCTAGATGACCACTGTCATCACAAGGCCCCATGACACCTGTCATCACAATTCGCCATGGCCCTTGTCATCACAATGCTCCATGATCCATGTCATCACAATGTTCCATGACACTAGTCATCACAGTGCTCCATGACCCCTGTCATCACAATATTCACTGCCCATGTAATCACAATGCTCCTGGTCCCCTGTAATCATAATTCTCCATACCCTTGTGATCACAATGCTCCAGAACTCTTGTAATCATAATGCTCCATGTCCGTGTCATCACAATGCTTGAAGAACCTTGTCATCACAATGCTCCATGAACCGTGTCATCACAAGGTTCCAGGACCCTTGTCATCACAATGATCCGTGACCCCTGTCATCTCAATGCTCCATGATCTTTGTATTCACAATGCTCCATGGCCCCTATAATTGCGGTGATCCATGACCCCTGTCATCACAATGCTCCCTGGTATATTTCATCACAATTCTAGATGACCACTGTCATCACAGTGCTCCACGGCCCCTGTCATCAGAGTCCTCCCTGATACCTTTCATCACAATTCTATATGACCGCTCTCATCACAATTCCACATGACACCTGTCATCACAATGCTCCATGAACCCTGTCATCACAATGTTCCATGACACTTGTCATCACAGTGCTCCATGAACCCCTGTCATCACAATATTCACTGCCCATGTAATCACAATGCTCCTGGTCCCCTGTAATCACAGTGCTCCATACACTTTTCATCACAATGCTCCAGAACTCTTGTCATCATAATGCTCCATGCCCGTGTCATCACAGTGCTTGAAGAACCTTGTCATCACAATGCTCCATGAACCGTGTCATCACAAGGTTCGAGGACCCTTGTCATCACAATGATCCATGACCCCTGTCATCTCAATGCTCCATGATCTTTGTATTCACAATGCTCCATGGCCCCTATAATTGCGGTGATCCATGACCCCTGTCATCACAATGCTCCCTGGTATATTTCATCACAATTCTAGATGACCACTGTCATCACAGTGCTCCACGGCCCCTGTCGTCAGAATCCTCCATGATACCTTTCATTACAATACTACGTGACCACTGTCATCACAATGCCCCATGACACCTGTCATCACAATTCGCCATGGCACTTGTCATCACAATGCTCCATGAACCATGTCATCACAATGTTCATGGACACTTGTCATCACAATGCTCCATGACAACTTACATCACTATGCTCCTTGACCCCTGTCATTTCATTGCTCCATGGCCCATGCATTCACAATGCTCCATGGCTCCTTTAATCACATTGCTCCATGATCCCTTTCATCACAATGCTCCAAGACTGCTGTCATCACAATGCCCCATGATGCCTATCATCATAATGCTCCAAGGCCCCTCTCATCACAATGCTCCATGATCCCTGTCATCACAATGTTCCATGACTCTTGTCATCAAAATGCCTCATGATCCATTTAATCACAATGCTCCATGACTCCATTCATCACATCCTCCATGATACTTGTCATTACACTGCCCCATGACCTTTTTCGGAACAATGCTCCATGATACCAGTCATCACAATGCTCCATGACCATTGTCGTCACAGTGCTCCATGCCCCTTTCAACACAATGCTCCATGACAACTGTCATCACAATGCTCCATGGCCTTTGTCATCACAATTATACATGGCTCCTGTGATCACAGTGCTCCATGACCCCTTTCATCACAATGCTCCATGACCACTGTCATCACAATGTTCCATGATCGCTGTAATCACAATGACTCATGACACCATTCCTAAGAAGGCTCCAGTACGCCTGTCATCACAATGCTCCATGATCCCTGTCAGCACAAAGTTACATGACAATTGTCTTCACAATGCTCCAAGACACCTGTCATCACAATGTTGCCTGCCCATGTCATCAAAATGCTCCATGTCCCCTGTAATCACAATGTTCCATTACACCTGTCTTCACAATGTTCCCTGCCCATGTCATCACAATGCTCCATTATCAATGTAATCAAAATGTTCGCCTGCCCTTGTCATCAAAATGCTCCATGGCCCCTTTAATCACAATGCTCCATGAACCCTGTCATCACAATGTTCCATGACAGTTGTCATCACAATGCTCCATGACACTGTAATCACAATGCTCCATGCCCTTGTCATCACAATGCTCCAGAACTCTTGTCATCATAATGATGAATGCTCGTGTCATCAAAAAGCTCCATGATACTTGTCATTACAATGTTCCATGGCCTTGTCATTACAATACTCCATGACCCCTGTCATCTCAATGCTCCATGATCTTTGTATTCACAATGCTCCATGGCCCCTATAATTGCGGTGATCCATGACACCTGTCATCACTCTGCTCCATGGACTATGCATTCAAAATGCTCCATGGCCCCTTTAATCACATTGCTCCATGATCCCTTTCATCACAATGTTCTATGACCACTCTCATCACAATACCCCATGACGCCTATCATCATAATGCTCCAAGGCCCCTCTCATCACAATGCTCCATGAACCCTGTCATCACAATGTGCCATGACACTTGTCATCACAGTGCTCCATGAACGCCTGTCATCACAATATTCACTGCCCATGTAATCACAATGCTCCTGGTCCCCTGTAATCACAGTGCTCCATACCCTTTTCATCACAATGCTCCAGAACTCTTGTCATCATAATGCTCCATGCCCGTGTCATCACAATGCTTGAAGAACCTTGTCATCACAATGCTCCATTAACCGTGTCATCACCAGGTTCCAGGAGCCTTGTCATCACAATGATCCATGACCCCTGTCATCTCAATGCTCCATGATCTTTGTATTCACAATGCTCCCTGGCCCCTATAATTGCGGTGATCCATGACCCCTGTCATCACAATACTCCCTGGTATATTTCATCACAATTCTAGATGACCACTGTCAACACAGGGCTCCACGGCCCCTGTCATCAGAGTCCTCCATGATACTTTTCATTACAATTCTACATGACACCTGTCATCACAATGCTCCATGAACGATGTCATCACAATATTCATGGACACTTGTGATCACAATGCTCCATGACAACTTACATCACAATGCTCCTTGACCCCTGTCATTTCATTGCTCCATGGCCTATGCATTCACAATGCTCCATGGCTCCTGTAATCACATTGCTCCATGATCCCTTTAATCACAATGCTCCAAGACCGCTGTCATCAAAATGCCCCATGACGCCTATCATCATAATGCTCCAAGGCCCCTCTCATCACAATGCTCCATGATCCCTGTCATCACAATGATCCATGACACTAGTCAACACAGTGCTCCATTAACCCCTGTCATCACAATATTCACTGCCCATGTAATCACAATGCTCCTGGTCCCCTGTAATCACAATGCTCCATACCCTTGTCATCACAATGCTCCAGAACTCTTGTCATCATAATGCTCCATGCCCGTGTCATCACAGTGCTCCATGTCCACTTTCATCACAATGCTCCTTGACCCCTGTCATCACAATGCTCCATGGCCTATGTATTCACAATGCTCCATGGCCCCTGTAATCACATTGTTCCATGATCCTTTTCATCACAATGCTCTATGACCACTGTCATCACAATGCCACATGACACCTGTCATCACAATGCTCTATAGCCCCTGTCAGCACAATGTTCCATGACAGGTATCATCACAATGATCCATGACTGCTGTCATCACAATGTTCCCTGCCCTTGTCATTCTCATGCTCCCTGGCCCCTGTCATCAGAATGCTCCATGCTCATATCATCACAATGCTCCATTACCCATGTCATCGTAGTGATCCCTGACCCCTTTCATCACAATGCTCCATGACCCCAGTCATCACAATGCTCCATAGCCCTTCTCATCACAATGCTCCATTATCCCTGTCATCACAATGTTCCATGACTCTGGTCATCAAAATGCTCCATGGCCTTTGTCATCACAATGCTCCATGCCCTTGTCACCACAATGCTCCAGAACTCTTGGCATCATAATGCTCCATGCCCGTCTCATCACAATGCTCCATGACACTTGTCATCAAAATGCTCCATGGCCTTTGTCATCACAATGCTCCATGGCCCCTGTTATCACAGTGCTCCATGTTACCTTTCATCACAATTCTAGATGACCACTGTCATCACAAGGCCCCATGACACCTGTCATCACAATTCGCCATGGCCCTTGTCATCACAATGCTCCATGATCCATGTCATCACAATGTTCCATGACACTAGTCATCACAGTGCTCCATGACCCCTGTCATCACAATATTCACTGCCCATGTAATCACAATGCTCCTGGTCCCCTGTAATCATAATTCTCCATACCCTTGTGATCACAATGCTCCAGAACTCTTGTCATCATAATGCTCCATGTCCGTGTCATCACAATGCTTGAAGAACCTTGTCATCACAATGCTCCATGAACCGTGTCATCACAAGGTTCCAGGACCCTTGTCATCACAATGATCCGTGACCCCTGTCATCTCAATGCTCCATGATCTTTGTATTCACAATGCTCCATGGCCCCTATAATTGCGGTGATCCATGACCCCTGTCATCACAATGCTCCCTGGTATATTTCATCACAATTCTAGATGACCACTGTCATCACAGTGCTCCACGGCCCCTGTCATCAGAGTCCTCCCTGATACCTTTCATCACAATTCTATATGACCGCTCTCATCACAATTCCACATGACACCTGTCATCACAATGCTCCATGAACCCTGTCATCACAATGTTCCATGACACTTGTCATCACAGTGCTCCATGAACCCCTGTCATCACAATATTCACTGCCCATGTAATCACAATGCTCCTGGTCCCCTGTAATCACAGTGCTCCATACACTTTTCATCACAATGCTCCAGAACTCTTGTCATCATAATGCTCCATGCCCGTGTCATCACAGTGCTTGAAGAACCTTGTCATCACAATGCTCCATGAACCGTGTCATCACAAGGTTCGAGGACCCTTGTCATCACAATGATCCATGACCCCTGTCATCTCAATGCTCCATGATCTTTGTATTCACAATGCTCCATGGCCCCTATAATTGCGGTGATCCATGACCCCTGTCATCACAATGCTCCCTGGTATATTTCATCACAATTCTAGATGACCACTGTCATCACAGTGCTCCACGGCCCCTGTCGTCAGAATCCTCCATGATACCTTTCATTACAATACTACGTGACCACTGTCATCACAATGCCCCATGACACCTGTCATCACAATTCGCCATGGCACTTGTCATCACAATGCTCCATGAACCATGTCATCACAATGTTCATGGACACTTGTCATCACAATGCTCCATGACAACTTACATCACTATGCTCCTTGACCCCTGTCATTTCATTGCTCCATGGCCCATGCATTCACAATGCTCCATGGCTCCTTTAATCACATTGCTCCATGATCCCTTTCATCACAATGCTCCAAGACTGCTGTCATCACAATGCCCCATGATGCCTATCATCATAATGCTCCAAGGCCCCTCTCATCACAATGCTCCATGATCCCTGTCATCACAATGTTCCATGACTCTTGTCATCAAAATGCCTCATGATCCATTTAATCACAATGCTCCATGACTCCATTCATCACATCCTCCATGATACTTGTCATTACACTGCCCCATGACCTTTTTCGGAACAATGCTCCATGATACCAGTCATCACAATGCTCCATGACCATTGTCGTCACAGTGCTCCATGCCCCTTTCAACACAATGCTCCATGACAACTGTCATCACAATGCTCCATGGCCTTTGTCATCACAATTATACATGGCTCCTGTGATCACAGTGCTCCATGACCCCTTTCATCACAATGCTCCATGACCACTGTCATCACAATGTTCCATGATCGCTGTAATCACAATGACTCATGACACCATTCCTAAGAAGGCTCCAGTACGCCTGTCATCACAATGCTCCATGATCCCTGTCAGCACAAAGTTACATGACAATTGTCTTCACAATGCTCCAAGACACCTGTCATCACAATGTTGCCTGCCCATGTCATCAAAATGCTCCATGTCCCCTGTAATCACAATGTTCCATTACACCTGTCTTCACAATGTTCCCTGCCCATGTCATCACAATGCTCCATTATCAATGTAATCAAAATGTTCGCCTGCCCTTGTCATCAAAATGCTCCATGGCCCCTTTAATCACAATGCTCCATGAACCCTGTCATCACAATGTTCCATGACAGTTGTCATCACAATGCTCCATGACACTGTAATCACAATGCTCCATGCCCTTGTCATCACAATGCTCCAGAACTCTTGTCATCATAATGATGAATGCTCGTGTCATCAAAAAGCTCCATGATACTTGTCATTACAATGTTCCATGGCCTTGTCATTACAATACTCCATGACCCCTGTCATCTCAATGCTCCATGATCTTTGTATTCACAATGCTCCATGGCCCCTATAATTGCGGTGATCCATGACACCTGTCATCACTCTGCTCCATGGACTATGCATTCAAAATGCTCCATGGCCCCTTTAATCACATTGCTCCATGATCCCTTTCATCACAATGTTCTATGACCACTCTCATCACAATACCCCATGACGCCTATCATCATAATGCTCCAAGGCCCCTCTCATCACAATGCTCCATGAACCCTGTCATCACAATGTGCCATGACACTTGTCATCACAGTGCTCCATGAACGCCTGTCATCACAATATTCACTGCCCATGTAATCACAATGCTCCTGGTCCCCTGTAATCACAGTGCTCCATACCCTTTTCATCACAATGCTCCAGAACTCTTGTCATCATAATGCTCCATGCCCGTGTCATCACAATGCTTGAAGAACCTTGTCATCACAATGCTCCATTAACCGTGTCATCACCAGGTTCCAGGAGCCTTGTCATCACAATGATCCATGACCCCTGTCATCTCAATGCTCCATGATCTTTGTATTCACAATGCTCCCTGGCCCCTATAATTGCGGTGATCCATGACCCCTGTCATCACAATACTCCCTGGTATATTTCATCACAATTCTAGATGACCACTGTCAACACAGGGCTCCACGGCCCCTGTCATCAGAGTCCTCCATGATACTTTTCATTACAATTCTACATGACACCTGTCATCACAATGCTCCATGAACGATGTCATCACAATATTCATGGACACTTGTGATCACAATGCTCCATGACAACTTACATCACAATGCTCCTTGACCCCTGTCATTTCATTGCTCCATGGCCTATGCATTCACAATGCTCCATGGCTCCTGTAATCACATTGCTCCATGATCCCTTTAATCACAATGCTCCAAGACCGCTGTCATCAAAATGCCCCATGACGCCTATCATCATAATGCTCCAAGGCCCCTCTCATCACAATGCTCCATGATCCCTGTCATCACAATGATCCATGACACTAGTCAACACAGTGCTCCATTAACCCCTGTCATCACAATATTCACTGCCCATGTAATCACAATGCTCCTGGTCCCCTGTAATCACAATGCTCCATACCCTTTTCATCACAATGCTCCAGAACTCTTGTCATCATAATGCTCCATGCCCGTGTCATCACAATGCTTGAAGAACCTTGTCATCACAATGCTCCATGAACCGTGTCATCACAAGGTTCCAGGACCCTTGTCATCACAATGATCCGTGACACCTGTCATCTCAATGCTCCAAGATCTTTGTATTCACAATGCTCCATGGCCCCTATAATTGCGGTGATCCATGACCCCTGTCATCACAATGCTCCCTGGTATATTTCATCACAATTCTAGATGACCACTGTCATCACAGTGCTCCACGGCCCCTGTCATCAGAATCCTCCCTGATACCTTTCATCACAATTCTATATGACCGCTCTCATCACAATTCCACATGACACCTGTCATCACAATGCTCCATGAACCATGTCATCACAATGTTCATGGACAATAGTCATCACAATGCTCCATGACAACTTACATCACAATGCTCCTTGACCCCTGTCATTTCATTGCTCCATGGCCTATGCATTCACAATGCTCCATGGCTCCTGTAATCACATTGCTCCATGATCCCTTTCATCACAATGCTCCAAGACTGCTGTCATCACAATGCCCCATGACGCCTATCATCATAATGCTCCAAGGCCCCTCTCATCACAATGCTCCATGATCCCTGTCATCACAATGTTCCATGACACTAGTCATCACAGTGCTCCATGACCCCTGTCATCACAATATTCACTGCCCATGTAATCACAATGCTCCTGGTCCCCTGTAATCACAATGCTCCATACCCTTGTCATCACATAGCTCCAGAACCCTTGTCATCATAATTCTCCATGCTCCTGTCATCACAGTGCTCCATGACCACTTTCATCACAATGCTCCTTGACCCCTGTCATCACAATGCTCTATGACCACTGTCATCACAATGCCACATGACACCTGTCATCACAATGCTCTATAGCCCCTGTCAGCACAATGTTCCATGACAGGTATCATCACAATGATCCATGACTGCTGTCATCACAATATTCCCTGCCCTTGTCATCTCAATGCTCCCTGGCCCCTGTCATCACAATGCTCCATGCTCATATCATCACAATGCTCCATTACCCATGTCATCGTAGTGATCCATGACCCCTTTCATCACAATGCTCCATGACCCCAGTCATCACAATGCTCCATAGCCCTTGTCATCACAATGCTCCATTAGCCCTGTCATCACAATGTTCCATGACTCTTGTCATCAAAATGCCTCATGATCCATTTAATCACAATGCTCCATGACTCCTTTCATCACATCCTCCATGATACTTGTCATTACACTCCCCATGACCTTTTTCAGAACAATGCTCCATGATACCAGTCATCACAATGCTCCATGACCATTGTCGTCACAATGCTCCATGCCCCTTTCAACACAATGCTCCATGACAACTGTCATCACAATGCTCCATGGCCTTTGTCATCACAATTATACATGGCCCCTGTGATCACAGTGCTCCATGACCCCTTTCATCACAATGCTCCATGACCACTGTCATCACAATGCCCCATGAACCCTGTCATCACAATGCTCCATGGCCCCTGTCATTACAATGCTCCATGACCACTGTCATCACAATGTTCCATGATCGCTGTAATCACAATGACCCATGACACCTTTCCTCAGAACGCTCCAGTACGCCTGTCATCACAATGCTCCAATGACCGTCTCATTACAATGCTGCATGATCCCTGTCAGCACAACGTTCCATGACAATTGTCATCACAATGCTCCATGACACCTGTCATCACAATGTTGCCTGCCCATGTCATCAAAATGCTCCATGTCCCCTGTAATCACAATGTTCCATTACACCTGTCTTCACAATGTTCCCTGCCCATGTCATCACAATGCTCCATTACCAATGTAATCAAAATGTTCGCCTGCCCTTTTCATCAAAATGCTCCATGGCCCCTTTAATCACAATGCTCCATGAACCCTGTCATCACAATGTTCCATGAGAGTTGTCATCACAATGCTCCATGACCCTGTAATCACAATGCTCCATGCCCTTGTCATCACAATGCTCCAGAACTCTTGTCATCATAATGATGAATGCTCGTGTCATCACAAAGCTCCATGATACTTGTCATCACAATGCTCCATGGCCTTTTCATTACAATACTCCATGGCCCCTGTCATCACAGTGCTCCATGATACCTTTTATCACAATTCTAGATGACCACTGTCATCACAATGCCCCAAGACACATGTCATCACAATTCGCCATGGCCCTTGCCATCACAATGCTCCATGCCCTTGTCACCACAATGCTCCAGAACTCTGGGCATCATAATGCTCCATGCCCGTCTCATCACAATGCTCCATGACACTTGTCATCAAAATGCTCCATGGCCTTTGTCATCACAATGCTCCATGGCCCCTGTTATCATAGTGCTCCATGTTACCTTTCATCACAATTCTAGATGACCACTGTCATCACAAGTCCCCATGACACCTGTCATCACAATTCGCCATGGCCCTTGTCATCACAATGCTCCATGATCCATGTCATCACACTGTTCCTGGACACTTATCATCACAATGAACTATGACCACATTCATCACAATGCTCCATGATCCCTGTCATCACACTGCTCCATGGCCTATGCATTCAAAATGCTCCATGGCCCCTGTAATCACATTGCTCCATGATCCCTTTCATCACAATGCTCCAAGACCGCTGTAATCACAAGGCCCCATGACGCGTATCAACATAATGCTCCAAGGCCCCTCTCATCACAATGCTCCATGAACCCTGTCATTACATTGTTCCATGACACTTGTCATCACAGTGCTACATGAACCCCTGTCATCACAATATTCACTGCCCATGTAATCACAATGCTCCTGGTCTCCTGTAATCACAGTGCTCCATACCCTTTTCATCACAATGCTCCAGAACTCTAGTCATCATAATGCTCCATGCCCGTGTCATCACAATGCTTGAAGAACCTTGTCATCACAATGCTCCATGAACCGTGTCATCACAAGGTTCCAGGACCCTTGTCATCACAATGATCTATGACCCCTGTCATCTCAATGCTCCATGATCTTTGTATTCACAATGCTCCCTGGCCCCTATAATTGCGGTGATCCATGACCGCTGTCATCACAATGCTCCCTGGTATATTTCATCACAATTCTAGATGACCACTGTCATCACAGTGCTCCACGGCCCCTGTCGTCAGAGTCCTCCATGATACCTTTCATTACAATTCTACATGACCACTGTCATCACAATGCCCCATGACACCTGTCATCACAATTCGCCATGGCACTTGTCATCACAATGCTCCATGAACCATGTCATCACAATGTTCATGGACACTTGTCATCACAATGCTCCATGAGAACTTACATCACAATGCTCCTTGACCCCTGTCATTTCATTGCTCCATGGCCTATGCATTCACAATGCTCCATGGCTCCTGTAAGCACATTGCTCCATGTTCCCTTTCATCACAATGCTCCAAGACCGCTGTCATCACAATGCCCCATGACGCCTATCATCATAATGCTCTTAGGCCCCTCTCATCACAATGCTCCATGATTTCTGTCATCACAATATTCCATGACACTAGTCATCACAGTCCTCCATGACCCCTGTCATCACAATATTCACTGCCCATGTAATCACAATGCTCCTGGTCCCCTGTAATCATAGTGCTCCATACCCTTGTCATCACAATGCTCCAGAACTCTTGTCATCATAATGCTCCATGCCCGTGTCATCACAATGCTTGAAGAACCTTGTCATCACAATGCTCCATGAACCGTGTCATCAGAAGGTTCCAGGACCCTTGTCATCACAATGATCTGTGACCCCTGTCATCTCAATGCTCCATGATCTTTGTATTCACAATGCTCCATGGCCTCTATAATTGCGGTGATCCATGACCCCTGTCATCACAATGCTCCCTGGTATATTTCATCACAATTCTAGATGACCACTGTCATCACAGTGCTCCACGGCCCCTGTCAGCAGAGTCCTCCCTGATACCTTTCATCACAATTCTATATGACCGCTCTCATCACAATTCCACATGACACCTGTCATCACAATGCTCCATGAACCATGTCATCACAATGTTCATGGACAATAGTCATCACAATGCTCCATGACAACTTACATCACAACGCTCCTTGAACCCTGTCATTCCATTGCTCCATGGCCTATGCATTCACAATGCTCCATGGCTCCTGTAATCACATTGCTCCATGATCCCTCTCATCACAATGTTCCATGACACTAGTCATCACAGTGCTCCATGACCCCTGTCATCACAATATTCACTGCCCATGTAATCAAAATGCTCCTTGTCCCCTGTAATCACAATGCTCCATAACCTTGTCATCACAATGCTCCAGAATTCTTGTCATCATAATTCTCCATGCCCGTGTCATCACTGTGCCCCATGACCACTTTCATCACAATGCTCCTTGACCCCTGTCATCACAATGCTCTATGACCACTGTCATCACAATGCCACATGACACCTGTCATCACAATGCTCTATAGCCCCTGTCAGCACAATGTTCCATGACAGGTATCATCACAATGGTCCATGTCTGCTGTCATCACAATGTTCCCTGCCCTTGTCATCTCAATGCTCCCTGGCCCCTCTCATCACAATGCGCCATGCTCATATCATCAGAATGCTCCATTACCCATGTCATCGTAGTGATCCATGACCCCTTTCATCACAATGCTCCATGACCCCAGTCATCACAATGCTCCATAGCCCTTGTCATCACAATGCTCCATTAGCCCTGTCATCACAATGTTCCATGACTCTTGTCATCAAAATGCCTCATGATCCATTTAATCACAATGCTCCATGACTCCTTTCATCACATCCTCCATGATACTTGTCATTACACTGCCCCATGACCTTTTTCAGAAAAATGCTCCATGATACCAGTCATCACAATGCTCCATGACCATTGTCGTCACAATGCTCCATGCCCCTTTCAACACAATGCTCCATGACAACTGTCATCACAATGCTCCCTGGCCTTTGTCATCACAATTATACATGGCCCCTGTGATCACAGTGCTCCATGACCCCTTTCATCAAAATGCTCCATGACCACTGTCATCACAATGTTGCCTGCCCATGTCATCAAAATGCTCCATGTCCCCTGTAATCACAATGTTCCATTACACCTGTCTTCACAATGTTCCCTGCCCATGTCATCACAATGCTCCATTACCAAGGTAATCAAAATGTTCGCCTGCCCTTGTCATCAAAATGCTCCATGACAGTTGTCATCACAATGCTCCATGACCCTGTAATCACAATGCTCCATGCCCTTGTCATCACAATGCTCCAGAACTCTTGTCATCATAATGATGAATGCTCGTGTCATCACAAAGCTCCATGATACTTGTCATCACAATGTTCCATGGCCTTGTCATTACAATAATCCATGGCCCCTGTCATCACAGTGCTCCATGATACCTTTTATCACAATTCTAGATGACCACTGTCATCACAATGCCCCAAGACACATGTCATCACAATTCGCCATGGCCCTTGCCATCACAATGCTCCATGACCCGTGTCATCACAATGGTCCAGGAAACTTGTCATCACAATGATCCATGACCACTTACATCACAATGCTCCTTGACTCCTGTCATCACAATGCTCCATAGCCTATGCATTCGCAATGCTACATGGTCCCTGTAATCACATTGCTCCATGATCCATTTCATCACAATGCTCTATGACCACTGTCATTACAATGCCACATTATACCTGTCATCACAATGCTCCATGGCCCCTGTCAGCACAATGTTCCATGACAGATGTCATCACTCTCCTCCATGGTCCCTGTAATCACAATGCTCCATTCCCTTGTCAACGCAATGCTCCAGAACTCTTGTCATCATAATGCTCCATGCCCGTCTCATCACAATTCTCCATGACACTTTTCATTAAAATGCTCCATGGCCTTTATCATCACAATGCTCCATGGCCCCTGTTATCACAGTGATCCATGGTACCTTTCATCACAATGCTAGATAACCTCTGTCATCACAATGCCCGAGGACACCTGTCATCAGAATTGGCCATGGCCCTTGTTATCACAATGCTCCATGCCCTTGTCACCACAATGCTCCAGAACTCTTGGCATCATAATGCTCCATGCCCGTCTCATCACAATGCTCCATGACACTTGTCATCAAAATGCTCCATGGCCTTTCTCATCACAATGCTCCATGGCTCCTGTAATCACATTGCTCCATGATCCCTTTCATCACAATGCTCCAAGACCCCTGTCATTACAATGCCCCATATGCCTATCATCATAATGCTCCAAGGCCACTCTTAATCACAATGCTCCATGATCCCTGTCCTCCCAATGTTCCATGACACTAGTCATCACAGTGCTCCATGACCCCTGTCATCACAATATTCACTGCCCATGTAATCACAATGCTCCTGGTCCCCTGTAATCACAATGCTCCATACCCTTGTCATCACAATGCTCCAGAACTCTTGTCATCATAATGCTCCATCCCCGTGTCATCACAGTGCTCCATGACCACTTTCATCACAATGCTCCTTGACCCCTGTCATCACAATGCTCATGACCACTGTCATCACAATGCCACATGACACCTGTCATCACAATGCTCTATAGCCCCTGTCAGCACAATGTTCCATGACAGGTATCATCACAATGATCCATGACTGCTGTCATCACAATGTTCCCTGCCTTTGTCATTCTCAATGCTCCCTGGCCCCTGTCATCACAATGCTCCATGCTCATATCATCACAATGCTCCATTACTCATGTCATCGTAGTGATCCATGACCCCTTTCATCACAATGCTCCATGACCCCAGTCATCACAATGCTCCATAGCGCTTGTCATCACAATGCTCCATTATCCCTGTCATCACAGTGTTCCATGACTCAGGTCATCAAAATGCTCCATGGCTTTGTCATCACAATGCTCCATGCCCTTGTCACCACAATGCTCCAGAACTCTTGGCATCATAATGCTCCATGCCCGTCTCATCACAATGCTCCTTGACACTTGTCATCAAAATGCTCCATCGCCTTTGTCATCACAATGCTCCATGGCACCTGTTATGACAGTGCTCCATGTTACCTTTCATCTCAATTCTAGATGGCCACTGTCATCACAATGCCCCATGACACCTGTCATCACAATTCGCCATGGCCCTTGTCATCACAATGCTCCATGATCCATGTCATCACAATATTCCTGGACACTTATCATCACAATGAACGATGACCACATTCATCACAATGCTCCATGAACCCTGTCATCACAATGTTCCATGACACTTGTCATCACAGTGCTCCATGAACCCCTGTCATCACAATATTCACTGCCCATGTAATCACAATGCTCCTGGTCCCCTGTAATCACAGTGCTCCATACCCTTTTCATCACAATGCTCCAGAACTCTTGTCATCATAATGCTCCATGCCCGTGTCATCACAATGCTTGAAGAACCTTGTCATCACAATGCTCCATGAACCGTGTCATCACAAGGTTCCAGGACCCTTGTCATCACAATGATCCATGACCCCTGTCATCTCAATGCTCCATGATCTTTGTATTCACAATGCTCCATGGCCCCTATAATTGCGGTGATCCATGACCCCTGTCATCACAGTGCTCCCTGGTATATTTCATCACAATTCTAGATGACCACTGTCATCACAGTGCTCCACGGCCCCTGTCGTCAGAATCCTCCATGATACCATTCATTACAATACTACGTGCCCACTGTCATCACAATGCCCCATGACACCTGTCATCACAATTCGCCATGGCACTTGTCATCACAATGCTCCATGAACCATGTCATCACAATGTTCATGGACACTTGTCATCACAATGCTCCATGACAACTTACATCACAATGCTCCTTGACCCCTGTCATTTCATTGCTCCATGGCCTATGCATTCACAATGCTCCATGGCCCCTGTAATCACATTGCTCCATGATCCCTTTCATCACAATGCTCCAAGACCGCTGTCATCACAATGCCCCATGACGCCTATCATCATAATGCTCCAAGGCCCCTCTCATCACAATGCTCCATGATCACTGTCATCACAATGATCCATGACACTAGTCATCACAGTGCTCCATGAACCCTTGTCATCACAATATTCACTGCCCATGTAATCACAATGCTCCTGGTCCACTGTAATCACAATGCTCCATACCCTTGTCATCACAATGCTCCAGAACTCTTGTCATCATAATGCTCCATGCCCGTGTCATCACAGTGCTCCATGACCACTTTCATCACAATGCTCCTTGACCCCTGTCATCACAATGCTCCATGGCCTATGTATTCACAATGCTCCATGTCCCCTGTAATCACATTGTTCCATGATCCTTTTCATCACAATGCTCTATGACCACTGTCATCACAATGCCACATGACACCTGTCATCACAATGCTCTATAGCCCCTGTCAGCACAATGTTCCATGACAGGTATCATCACAATGATCCATGACTGCTGTCATCACAATATTCCCTGCCCTTGTCATCTCAATGCTCCCTGGCCCCTGTCATCACAATGCTCCATGCTCATATCATCACAATGCTCCATTACCCATGTCATCGTAGTGATCCATGACCCCTTTCATCACAATGCTCCATGACCCCAGTCATCACAATGCTCCATAGCGCTTGTCATTACAATGCTCCATTATCCCTGTCATCACAATGTTCCATGACTCAGGTCATCAAAATGCTCCATGGCTTTGTCACCACAATGCTCCAGAACACTTGGCATCATAATGCTCCATGCCCGTCTCATCACAATGCTCCTTGACACTTGTCATCAAAATGCTCCATCGCCTTTGTCATCACAATGCTCCATGGCACCTGTTATGACAGTGCTCCATGTTACCTTTCATCTCAATTCTAGATGGCCACTGTCATCACAATGCCCCATGACACCTGTCATCACAATTCGCCATGGCCCTTGTCATCACAATGCTCCATGATCCATGTCATCACAATGTTCCTGGACACTTATCATCACAATGAACGATGACCACATTCATCACAATGCTCCATGAACCCTGTCATCACAGTGTTCCATGACACTTGTCATCACAGTGCTCCATGAACCCCTGTCATCACAATATTCACTGCCCATGTAATCACAATGCTCCTGGTCCCCTGTAATCACAGTGCTCCATACCCTTTTCATCACAATGCTCCAGAACTCTTGTCATCATAATGCTCCATGCCCGTGTCATCACAATGCTTGAAGAACCTTGTCATCACAATGCTCCATGAACCGTGTCATCACAAGGTTCCAGGACCCTTGTCATCACAATGATCCACGACCCCTGTCATCTCAATGCTCCATGATCTTTGTATTCACAATGCTCCATGGCCCCTATAATTGCGGTGATCCATGACCCCTGTCATCACAATGCTCCCTGGTATATTTCATCACAATTCTAGATGACCACTGTCATCACAGTGCTCCACGGCCCCTGTCGTCAGAATCCTCCATGATACCATTCATTACAATACTACGTGCCCACTGTCATCACAATGCCCCATGACACCTGTCATCACAATTCGCCATGGCACTTGTCATCACAATGCTCCATGAACCATGTCATCACAATGTTCATGGACACTTGTCATCACAATGCTCCATGACAACTTACATCACAATGCTCCTTGACACCTGTCATTTCATTGCTCCATGGCCTATGCATTCACAATGCTCCATGGCTCCTTTAATCACATTGCTCCATGATCCCTTTCATCACAATGCTCCAAGACTGCTGTCATCACAATGCCCCATGATGCCTATCATTATAATGCTCCAAGGCCCCTCTCATCACAATGCTCCATGATCCCTGTCATCACAATGTTCCATGACACTAGTCATCACAGTGCTCCATGACCCCTGTCATCACAATATTCACTGCCCATGTAATCACAATGCTCCTGGTCCCCTGTAATCACAATGCTCCATACCCTTGTCATCACAATGCTCCAGAACTCTTGTCATCATAATTCTCCATGCCTGTGTCATCACAGTGCTCCATGACCACTTTCATCACAATGCTCCTTGACCCCTGTCATCACAATGCTCTATGACCACTGTCATCACAATGCCACATGACACCTGTCATCACAATGCTCTATAGCCCCTGTCAGCACAATGTTCCATGACAGGTATCATCACAATGATCCATGACTGCTGTCATCACAATATTCCCTGCTCTTGTCATCTCAATGCTCCCTGGCCCCTGTCATCACAATGCTCCATGCTCATATCATCACAATGCTCCATTACCCATGTCATCGTAGTGATCCATGACCCCTTTCATCACAATGCTCCATGACCCCAGTCATCACAATGCTCCATAGCCCTTGTCATCACAATGCTCCATTAGCCCTGTCATCACAATGTTCCATGACTCTTGTCATCAAAATGCCTCATGATCCATTTAATCACAATGCTCCATGACTCCTTTCATCACATCCTCCATGATACTTGTCATTACACTCCCCATGACCTTTTTCAGAACAATGCTCCATGATACCAGTCATCACAATGCTCCATGACCATTGTCGTCACAATGCTCCATGCCCCTTTCAACACAATGCTCCATGACAACTGTCATCACAATGCTCCATGGCCTTTGTCATCACAATTATACATGGCCCCTGTGATCACAGTGCTCCATGACCCCTTTCATCACAATGCTCCATGACCACTGTCATCACAATGCCCCATGACCCCTGTCATCACAATGCTCCATGGCCCCTGTCATTACAATGCTCCATGACCACTGTCATCACAATGTTCCATGATCGCTGTAATCACAATGACCCATGACACCTTTCCTCAGAAGGCTCCAGTACGCCTGTCATCACAATGCTCCAATGACCGTCTCATCACAATGCTCCATGATCCCTGTCAGCACATCGTTACATGACAATTGTCATCACAATGCTCCATGACACCTGTCATCACAATGTTGCCTTCCCATGTCATCAAAATGCTCCATGTCCCCTGTAATCACAATGTTCCATTACACCTGTCTTCACAATGTTCCCTGCCCATGTCATCACAATGCTCCATTACCAAGATAATCAAAATGTTCGCCTGCCCTTGTCATCAAAATGCTCCATGGCCCCTTTAATCACAGTGCTCCATGAACCCTGTCATCACAATGTTCCATGAGAGTTGTCATCACAATGCTCCATGACCCTGTAATCACAATGCTCCATGCCCTTGTCATCACAATGCTCCAGAACTCTTGTCATCATAATGATGAATGCTCGTGTCATCACAAAGCTCCATGATACTTGTCATCACAATGTTCCATGGCCTTGTCATTACAATACTCCATGGCCCCTGTCATCACAGTGCTCCATGATACCTTTTATCACAATTCTAGATGACCACTGTCATCACAATGCCCCAAGACACATGTCATCACAATTCGCCATGGCCCTTGCCATCACAATGCTCCATGACCCGTGTCATCACAATGATCCATGACCACTTACATCACAATGCTCCTTGACTCCTGTCATCACAATGCTCCATAGCCTATGCATTCGCAATGCTACATGGTCCCTGTAATCACATTGCTCCATGATCCATTTCATCACAATGCTCTATGACCACTGTCATTACAATGCCACATTATACCTGTCATCACAATGCTCCATGGCCCCTGTCAGTACAATGTTCTATGACAGATGTCATCACTCTCCTCCATGGTCCCTGTAATCACAATGCTCCATTCCCTTGTCAACGCAATGCTCCAGAACTCTTGTCATCATAATGCTCCATGCCCGACTCATCACAATTCTCCATGACACTTTTCATTAAAATGCTCCATGGCCTTTATCATCACAATGCTCCATGGCCCCTGTTATCACAGTGATCCATGGTACCTTTCATCACAATGCTAGATAACCTCTGTCATCACAATGCCCGAGGACACCTGTCATCAGAATTGGCCATGGCCCTTGTCATCACAATGCTCCATGCCCTTGTCACCACAATGCTCCAGAACTCTTGGCATCATAATGCTCCATGCCCGTCTCATCACAATGTTCCATGACACTAGTCATCAAAATGCTCCATGGCCTTTGTCATCACAATGCTCCATGGCCCCTGTTATCACAGTGCTCCATGTTACCTTTCATCACAATCCTAGATGACCACTGTCATCACAATGCCCCATGACACCTGTCATCACAATTCGCCATGGCCCTTGTCATCACAATGCTCCATGATCCATGTCATCACAATGTTCCTGGACACTTATCATCACAATGCACTATGACCACATTCATCAAAACGCTCCATGACCCCTGTCATAACACTGCTGCATGGCCTATGCATTCAAAATGCTCCATGGCCCCTGTAATCACATTGCTCCATGATCCCTTTCATCACAATGCTCCAAGACTGCTGTCATCACAATGCCCCATGAGGCCTATCATCATAATGCTCCAAGGCCCCTCTCATCACAATGCTCCATGAACCCTGTCATCACAATGTTCCATGACACTTGTCATCACAGTGCTCCATGAACCCCTGTCATCACAATATTCACTGCCCATGTAATCACAATGCTCCTGGTCTCCTGTAATCACAGTGCTCCATACCCTTTTCATCACAATGCTCCAGAACTCTTGTCATCATAATGCTCCATGCCCGTGTCATCACAATGCTTGAAGAACCTTGTCATCACAATGCTCCATGAACCGTGTCATCACAAGGTTCCAGGACCCTTGTCATCACAATGATCCATGACCCCTGTCATCTCAATGCTCCATGATCTTTGTATTCACAATGCTCCCTGGCCCCTATAATTGCGGTGATCCATGACCCCTGTCATCACAATGCTCCCTGGTATATTTCATCACAATTCTAGATGACCACTGTCATCACAGTGCTCCACGGCCCCTGTCGTCAGAGTCCTCCATGATACCTGTCATTACAATTCTACATGACCACTGTCATCACAATGCCCCATGACACCTGTCATCACAATTCGCCATGGCACTTGTCAACACAATGCTCCATGAACCATGTCATCACAATGTTCATGGACACTTGTCATCACAATGCTCCATGACAACTTACATCACAATGCTCCTTGACCCCTGTCATCACACTGCTCCATGGCCTATGCATTCACAATGCTCCATGGCTCCTGTAAGCACATTGCTCCATGATCCCTTTCATCACAATGCTCCAAGACCGCTGTCATCACAATGCCCCATGACGCCTATCATCATAATGCTCTAAGGCCCCTCTCATCACAATGCTCCATGATTCCTGTCATCACAATGTTCCATGACACTAGTCATCACAGTGCTCCATGACCCCTGTCATCACAATATTCACTGCCCATGTAATCACAATGCGCCTGGTCCCCTGTAATCATAGTGCTCCATACCCTTGTCATCACAATGCTCCAGAACTCTTGTCATCATAATGCTCCATGCCCGTGTCATCACAATGCTTGAAGAACCTTGTCATCACAATGCTCCATGAACCGTGTCATCACAAGGTTCCAGGACCCTTGTCATCACAATGATCCGTGACACCTGTCATCTCAATGCTCCATGATCTTTGTATTCACAATGCTCCATGGCCTCTATAATTGCGGTGATCCATGACCCCTGTCATCACAATGCTCCCTGGTATATTTCATCACAATTCTAGATGACCACTGTCATCACAGTGCTCCACGGCCCCTGTCAGCAGAGTCCTCCCTGATACCTTTCATCACAATTCTGTTTGACCGCTCTCATCACAATTCCACATGACAGCTGTCATCACAATGCTCCATGAACCATGTCATCACAATGTTCATGGACAATAGTCATCACAATGCTCCATGACAACTTACATCACAATGCTCCTTGACCCCTGTCATGCCATTGCTCCATGGCCTATGCATTCACAATGCTCCATGGCTCCTGTAATCACATTGCTCCATGATCCCTTTCATCACAATGCTCCAAGACCGCTGTCATCACAATGCCCCATAACGCCTATCATCATAATGCTCCAAGGCCCCTCTCATCACAATGCTCCATGATCCCTGTCATCACAATGTTCCATGACACTAGTCATCACAGTGCTCCATGACCACTGTCATCACAATATTCACTGCCCATGTAATCACAATGCTCCTGGTCCCCTGTAATCACAATGCTCCATACCCTTGTCATCACAATGCTCCAGAACTCTTGTCATCATAATGCTCCATTCCCGTGTCATCACAGTGTTCCATGACCACTTTCATCACAATGCTCCTTGACCCCTGTCATCACAATGCTCTATGACCACTGTCATCACAATGCCACATGACACCTGTCATCACAATGCTCTATAGCCCCTGTCAGCACAATGTTCCATGACAGGTATCATCACAATGATCCATGACTGCTGTCATCACATGTTCCCTGCCCTTGTCATTCTCAATGCTCCCTGGCCCCTGTCATCACAATGCTCCATGACCATTGTCGTCACAATGCTCCATGCCCCTTTCAACACAATGCTCCATGACAACTGTCATCACAATGCTCCATGGCCTTTGTCATCACAATTATACATGGCCCCTGTGATCACAGTGCTCCATGACCCCTTTCATCACAATGCTCCATGACCACTGTCATCACAATGCCCCATGACCCCTGTCATCAAAATGCTCCATGGCCCCTGTCATTACAATGCTCCATGACCACTGTCATCACAATGTTCCATGATCGCTGTAATCACAATGACCCATGACACCTTTCCTCAGAAGGCTCCAGTACGCCTGTCATCACAATGCTCCAATGACCGTCTCATCACAATGCTCCATGATCCCTGTCAGCACAACGTTCCATGACAATTGTCATCACAATGCTCCATGACACCTGCCATCACAATGTTGCCTGCCCATGTCATCAAAATGCTCCATGTCCCCTGTAATCACAATGTTCCATTACACCTGTCTTCACAATGTTCCCTGCCCATGTCATCACAATGCTCCATTACCAATGTAATCAAAATGTTCGCCTGCCCTTATCATCAAAATGCTCCATGGCCCCTTTAATCACAATGCTCCATGAACCCTGTCATCCCAATGTTCCATGACAGTTGTCATCACAATGTTCCATGGCCTTGTCATTACAATACTCCATGGCCCCTGTCATCACTGTGCTCCATGATACCTTTTATCACAGTTCTAGATGACCACTGTCATCACAATGCCCCAAGACACATGTCATCACAATTCGCCATGGCCCTTGCCATCACAATGCTCCATGACAAGTGTCATCACAATGGTCCAGGACACTTGTCATCACAATGATCCATGACCACTTACATCACAATGCTCCTTGACTCCTGTCATCACAATGCTCCATAGCCTATGCATTCGCAATGCTACATGGTCCCTGTAATCACATTGCTCCATGATCCATTTCATCACAATGCTCTATGACCACTGTCATTACAATGCCACATTATACCTGTCATCACAATGCTCCATGGCCCCTGTCAGCCAATATTCCATGACAGATGTCATCACTCTCCTCCATGGTCCCTGTAATCACAATGCTCCATTCCCTTGTCAACGCAATGCTCCAGAACTCTTGTCATCATAATGCTCCATGCCCGTCTCATCACAATTCTCCATGACACTTTTCATTAAAATGCTCCATGGTCTTTATCATCACAATGCTCCATGGCCCCTGTTATCACATTGATCCATTGTACCTTTCATCACAATGCTAGATAACCTCTGTCATCACAATGCCCGATGACACCTGTCATCAGAATTGGCCATGGCCCTTGTCATCACAATGCTCCATGCCCTTGTCAACACAATGCTCCAGAACTCTTGGCATCATAATGCTCCATGTCCGTCTCATCACAATGCTCCATGACACTTGTCATCAAAATGCTCCATGGCCTTTGTCATCACAATGCTCCATGGCCCTTGTTATCACAGTGCTCCATGTTACCTTTCATCACAATTCTAGATGACCACTGTCATCACAATGCCCCATGACACCTGTCATCACAATTCGCCATGGCCCTTGTCATCACAATGCTCCATGATCCATGTCATCACAATGTTCCTGGACACTTATCATCACAATGAACTATGACCACATTCATCACAATGCTCCATGACCCCTGTCATCACACTGCTCCATGGCCTATGCATTCAAAATGCTCCATGGCCCCTGTAATCACATTGCTCCATGATCCCTTTCATCACAATGTTCTATGACCACTCTCATCACAATACCCCATGACGCCTATCATCATAATGCTCCAAGGCCCGTCTCATCACAATGCTCCATGAACCCTGTCATCACAATGTTCCATGACACTTGTCAGCACAGTGCTCCATGAACCCCTGTCATCACAATATTCACTGCCCATGTAATCACAATGCTCCTGGTCCCCTGTAATCACAGTGCTCCATACCCTTTTCATCACAATGCTCCAGAACTCTTGTCATCATAATGCTCCATGCCCGTGTCATCACAATGCTTGAAGAACCTTGTCATCACAATGCTCCATGAACCGTGTCATCACAAGGTTCCAGGACCCTTGTCATCACAATGATCCATGACCCCTGTCATCTCAATGCTCCATGATCTTTTTATTCACAATGCTCCCAGGCCCCTATAATTGCGGTGATCCATGACCCCTGTCATCACAATGCTCCCTGGTATATTTCATCACAATTCTAGATGACCACTGTCATCACAGTGCCTCACGGCCCCTGTCGTCAGAGTCCTCCATGATACCTTTCATTACAATTCTACATGACCACTGTCATCACAATGCCCCATGACACCTGTCATCACAATTCGCCATGGCACTTGTCATCACAATGCTCCATGAACCATGTCATCACAATGTTCATGGACACTTGTCATCACAATGCTCCATGACAACTTACATCACAATGCTCCTTGACCCCTGTCATTTCATTGCTCCATGGCCTATGCATTCACAATGCTCCATGGCTCCTGTAAGCACATTGCTCCATGATCCCTTTCATCACAATGTTCTATGACCACTCTCATCACAATATCCCATGACGCCTATCATCATAATGCTCCAAGGGCCCTCTCATCACAATGCTCCATGAACCCTGTCATCACAATGTTCAATGACACTTGTCATCACAGTGCTCCATGAACGCCTGTCATCACAATATTCACTGCCCATGTAATCACAATGCTCCTGGTCCCCTGTAATCACAGTGCTCCATACCCTTTTCATCACAATGCTCCAGAACTCTTGTCATCATAATGCTCCATGCCCGTGTCATCACAATGCTTGAAGAACCTTGTCATCACAATGCTCCATGAACCGTGTCATCACAAGGTTCCAGGACCCTTGTCATCACAATGATCCGTGACACCTGTCATCTCAATGCTCCATGTTCTTTGTATTCACAATGCTCCATGGCCTCTATAATTGCGGTGATCCATGACCCCTGTCATCACAATGCTCCCTGGTATATTTCATCACAATTCTAGATGACCACTGTCATCACAGTGCTCCACGGCCCCTGTCATCAGAGTCCTCCCTGATACCTTTCATCACAATTCTATTTGACAGGTCTCATCACAATTCCACATGACACCTGTCATCACAATGCTCCATGAACCATGTCATCACAATGTTCATGGACAATAGTCATCACAATGCTCCATGACAACTTACATCACAATGCTCCTTGACCCCTGTCATTCCATTGCTCCATGGCCTATGCATTCACAATGCTCCATGGCTCCTGTAATCACATTGCTCCATGATCCCTTTCATCACAATGCTCCAAGACCGCTGTCATCACAATGCCCCATAACGCCTATCATCATAATGCTCCAAGGCCCCTCTCATCACAATGCTCCATGATCCCTGTCATCACAATGTTCCATGACACTAGTCATCACAGTGCTCCATGACCCCTGTCATCACAATATTCACTGCCCATGTAATCACAATGCTCCTGGTCCCCTGTAATCACAATGCTCCATAACCTTGTCATCACAATGCTCCAGAACTCTTGTCATCATAATGCTCCATTCCCGTGTCATCACAGTGCTCCATGACCACTTTCATCACAATGCTCCTTGACCCCTGTCATCACAATGCTCTATGACCACTGTCATCACAATGCCACATGACACCTGTCATCACAATGCTCTATAGCCCCTGTCAGCACAATGTTCCATGACAGGTATCATCACAATGATCCATGACTGCTGTCATCACAATGTTCCCTGCCCTTGTCATTCTCAATGCTCCCTGGCCCCTGTCATCACAATGATCCATGCTCATATCATCACAATGCTCCATTACCCATGTCATCGTAGTGATCCATGACCCGTTTCATCACAATGCTCCATGACCCCAGTCATCACAATGCTCCATAGCCCTTGTCATCACAATGCTCCATTAGCCCTGTCATCACAATGTTCCATGACTCTTGTCATCAAAATGCCTCATGATCCATTTAATCACAATGCTCCATGACTCCTTTCATCACATCCTCCATGATACTTGTCATTACACTGCCCCATGACCTTTTTCAGAACAACGCTTCATGATACCAGTCATCACAATGCTCCATGACCATTGTCGTCACAATGCTCCATGCCCCTTTCAACACAATGCTCCATGACAACTGTCATCACAATGCTCCATGGTCTTTGTCATCACAATTATACATGGCCCCTGTGATCACAGTGCTCCATGACCCCTTTCATCACAATGCTCCATGACCACTGTCATCACAATGCCCCATGACCCCTGTCATCAAAATGCTCCATGGCCCCTGTCATTACAATGCTCCATGACCACTGTCATCACAATGTTCCATGATCGCTGTAATCACAATGACCCATGACACCTTTCCTCAGAAGGCTCCAGTACGCCTGTCATCACAATGCTCCAATGACCGTCTCATCACAATGCTCCATGATCCCTGTCAGCACAACGTTCCATGACAATTGTCATCACAATGCTCCATGACACCTGTCATCACAATGTTGCCTGCCCATGTCATCAAAATGCTCCATGTCCCCTGTAATCACAATGTTCCATTACACCTGTCTTCACAATGTTCCCTGCCCATGTCATCACAATGCTCCATTACCAATGTAATCAAAATGTTCGCCTGCCCTTGTCATCAAAATGCTCCATGGCCCCTTTAATCACAATGCTCCATGAACCCTGTCATCCCAATGTTCCATGACAGTTGTCATCACAATGCTCCATGACCCTGTAATCACAATGCTCCACGCCCTTGTCATCACAATGCTCCAGAACTCTTGTCATCATAATGATGAATGCTCGTGTCATCACAAAGCTCCATGATACTTGTCATCACAATGTTCCATGGCCTTGTCATTACAATACTCCATGGCCCCTGTCATCACCGTGCTCCATGATACCTTTTATCACAATTCTAGATGACCACTGTCATCACAATGCCCCAAGACACATGTCATCACAATTCGCCATGGCCCTTGCCATCACAATGCTCCATGACCCGTGTCATCACAATGGTCCAGGACACTTGTCATCACAATGATCCATGACCACTTACATCACAATGCTCCTTGACTCCTGTCATCACAATGCTCCATAGCCTATGCATTCGCAATGCTACATGGTCCCTGTAATCACATTGCTCCATGATCCATTTCATCACAATGCTCTATGACCACTGTCATTACAATGCCACATTATACCTGTCATCACAATGCTCCATGGCCCCTGTCAGCCCAATATTCCATGACAGATGTCCTCACTCTCCTCCATGGTCCCTGTAATCACAATGCTCCATTCCCTTGTCAACGCAATGCTCCAGAACTCTTGTCATCATAATGCTCCATGCCCGTCTCATCACAATTCTCCATGACACTTTTCATTAAAATGCTCCATGGTGTTTGTCATCACAATGCTCCATGGCCCCTGTTATCACATTGATCCATTGTACCTTTCATCACAATGCTAGATAACCTCTGTCATCACAATGCCCGATGACACCTGTCATCAGAATTGGCCATGGCCCTTGTCATCACAATGCTCCATGATCCATGTCATCACAATGTTCCTGGACACTTATCATCACAATGAACTATGACCACATTCATCACAATGCTCCATGACCCCTGTCATCACACTGCTCCATGGCCTATGCATTCAAAATGCTCCATGGCCCCTGTAATCACATTCCTCCATGATCCCTTTCATCACAATGTTCTATGACCACTCTCATCACAATACCCCATGACGCGTATCATCATAATGCTCCAAGGCCCCTCTCATCACAATGCTCCATGAACCCTGTCATCACAATGTTCCATGACACTTGTCATCACAGTGCTACATGAACCCCTGTCATCACAATATTCACTGCCCATGTAATCACAATGCTCCTGGTCTCCTGTAATCACAGTGCTCCATACCCTTTTCATCACAATGCTCCAGAACTCTTGTCATCATAATGCTCCATGCCCGTGTCATCACAATGCTTGAAGAACCTTGTCATCACAATGCTCCATGAACCGTGTCATCACAAGGTTCCAGGACCTTTGTCATCACAATGATCCATGACCCCTGTCATCTCAATGCTCCATGATCTTTGTATTCACAATGCTCCCTGGCCCCTATAATTGCGGTGATCCATGACCCCTGTCATCACAATGCTCCCTGGTATATTTCATCACAATTCTAGATGACCACTGTCATCACAGTGCTCCACGGCCCCTGTCGTCAGAGTCCTCCATGATACCTGTCATTACAATTCTACATGACCACTGTCATCACAATGCCCCATGACACCTGTCATCACAATTCGCCATGGCACTTGTCAACACAATGCTCCATGAACCATGTCATCACAATGTTCATGGACACTTGTCATCACAATGCTCCATGACAACTTACATCACAATGCTCCTTGACCCCTGTCATCACACTGCTCCATGGCCTATGCATTCACAATGCTCCATGGCTCCTGTAAGCACATTGCTCCATGATCCCTTTCATCACAATGCTCCAAGACCGCTGTCATCACAATGCCCCATGACGCCTATCATCATAATGCTCTAAGGCCCCTCTCATCACAATGCTCCATGATTCCTGTCATCACAATGTTCCATGACACTAGTCATCACAGTGCTCCATGACCCCTGTCATCACAATATTCACTGCCCATGTAATCACAATGCGCCTGGTCCCCTGTAATCATAGTGCTCCATACCCTTGTCATCACAATGCTCCAGAACTCTTGTCATCATAATGCTCCATGCCCGTGTCATCACAATGCTTGAAGAACCTTGTCATCACAATGCTCCATGAACCGTGTCATCACAAGGTTCCAGGACCCTTGTCATCACAATGATCCGTGACACCTGTCATCTCAATGCTCCATGATCTTTGTATTCACAATGCTCCATGGCCTCTATAATTGCGGTGATCCATGACCCCTGTCATCACAATGCTCCCTGGTATATTTCATCACAATTCTAGATGACCACTGTCATCACAGTGCTCCACGGCCCCTGTCAGCAGAGTCCTCCCTGATACCTTTCATCACAATTCTGTTTGACCGCTCTCATCACAATTCCACATGACAGCTGTCATCACAATGCTCCATGAACCATGTCATCACAATGTTCATGGACAATAGTCATCACAATGCTCCATGACAACTTACATCACAATGCTCCTTGACCCCTGTCATGCCATTACTCCATGGCCTATGCATTCACAATGCTCCATGGCTCCTGTAATCACATTGCTCCATGATCCCTTTCATCACAATGCTCCAAGACCGCTGTCATCACAATGCCCCATAACGCCTATCATCATAATGCTCCAAGGCCCCTCTCATCACAATGCTCCATGATCCCTGTCATCACAATGTTCCATGACACTAGTCATCACAGTGCTCCATGACCACTGTCATCACAATATTCACTGCCCATGTAATCACAATGCTCCTGGTCCCCTGTAATCACAATGCTCCATACCCTTGTCATCACAATGCTCCAGAACTCTTGTCATCATAATGCTCCATTCCCGTGTCATCACAGTGCTCCATGACCACTTTCATCACAATGCTCCTTGACCCCTGTCATCACAATGCTCTATGACCACTGTCATCACAATGCCACATGACACCTGTCATCACAATGCTCTATAGCCCCTGTCAGCACAATGTTCCATGACAGGTATCATCACAATGATCCATGACTGCTGTCATCACATGTTCCCTGCCCTTGTCATTCTCAATGCTCCCTGGCCCCTGTCATCACAATGCTCCATGACCATTGTCGTCACAATGCTCCATGCCCCTTTCAACACAATGCTCCATGACAACTGTCATCACAATGCTCCATGGCCTTTGTCATCACAATTATACATGGCCCCTGTGATCACAGTGCTCCATGACCCCTTTCATCACAATGCTCCATGACCACTGTCATCACAATGCCCCATGACCCCTGTCATCAAAATGCTCCATGGCCCCTGTCATTACAATGCTCCATGACCACTGTCATCACAATGTTCCATGATCGCTGTAATCACAATGACCCATGACACCTTTCCTCAGAAGGCTCCAGTACGCCTGTCATCACAATGCTCCAATGACCGTCTCATCACAATGCTCCATGATCCCTGTCAGCACAACGTTCCATGACAATTGTCATCACAATGCTCCATGACACCTGCCATCACAATGTTGCCTGCCCATGTCATCAAAATGCTCCATGTCCCCTGTAATCACAATGTTCCATTACACCTGTCTTCACAATGTTCCCTGCCCATGTCATCACAATGCTCCATTACCAATGTAATCAAAATGTTCGCCTGCCCTTATCATCAAAATGCTCCATGGCCCCTTTAATCACAATGCTCCATGAACCCTGTCATCCCAATGTTCCATGACAGTTGTCATCACAATGTTCCATGGCCTTGTCATTACAATACTCCATGGCCCCTGTCATCACTGTGCTCCATGATACCTTTTATCACAGTTCTAGATGACCACTGTCATCACAATGCCCCAAGACACATGTCATCACAATTCGCCATGGCCCTTGCCATCACAATGCTCCATGACAAGTGTCATCACAATGGTCCAGGACACTTGTCATCACAATGATCCATGACCACTTACATCACAATGCTCCTTGACTCCTGTCATCACAATGCTCCATAGCCTATGCATTCGCAATGCTACATGGTCCCTGTAATCACATTGCTCCATGATCCATTTCATCACAATGCTCTATGACCACTGTCATTACAATGCCACATTATACCTGTCATCACAATGCTCCATGGCCCCTGTCAGCCCAATATTCCATGACAGATGTCATCACTCTCCTCCATGGTCCCTGTAATCACAATGCTCCATTCCCTTGTCAACGCAATGCTCCAGAACTCTTGTCATCATAATGCTCCATGCCCGTCTCATCACAATTCTCCATGACACTTTTCATTAAAATGCTCCATGGTCTTTATCATCACAATGCTCCATGGCCCCTGTTATCACATTGATCCATTGTACCTTTCATCACAATGCTAGATAACCTCTGTCATCACAATGCCCGATGACACCTGTCATCAGAATTGGCCATGGCCCTTGTCATCACAATGCTCCATGCCCTTGTCACCACAATGCTCCAGAACTCTTGGCATCATAATGCTCCATGTCCGTCTCATCACAATGCTCCATGACACTTGTCATCAAAATGCTCCATGGCCTTTGTCATCACAATGCTCCATGGCCCTTGTTATCACAGTGCTCCATGTTACCTTTCATCACAATTCTAGATGACCACTGTCATCACAATGCCCCATGACACCTGTCATCACAATTCGCCATGGCCCTTGTCATCACAATGCTCCATGATCCATGTCATCACAATGTTCCTGGACACTTATCATCACAATGAACTATGACCACATTCATCACAATGCTCCATGACCCCTGTCATCACACTGCTCCATGGCCTATGCATTCAAAATGCTCCATGGCCCCTGTAATCACATTGCTCCATGATCCCTTTCATCACAATGTTCTATGACCACTCTCATCACAATACCCCATGACGCCTATCATCATAATGCTCCAAGGCCCGTCTCATCACAATGCTCCATGAACCCTGTCATCACAATGTTCCATGACACTTGTCATCACAGTGCTCCATGAACCCCTGTCATCACAATATTCACTGCCCATGTAATCACAATGCTCCTGGTCCCCTGTAATCACAGTGCTCCATACCCTTTTCATCACAATGCTCCAGAACTCTTGTCATCATAATGCTCCATGCCCGTGTCATCACAATGCTTGAAGAACCTTGTCATCACAATGCTCCATGAACCGTGTCATCACAAGGTTCCAGGACCCTTGTCATCACAATGATCCATGACCCCTGTCATCTCAATGCTCCATGATCTTTTTATTCACAATGCTCCCAGGCCCCTATAATTGCGGTGATCCATGACCCCTGTCATCACAATGCTCCCTGGTATATTTCATCACAATTCTAGATGACCACTGTCATCACAGTGCTCCACGGCCCCTGTCGTCAGAGTCCTCCATGATACCTTTCATTACAATTCTACATGACCACTGTCATCACAATGCCCCATGACACCTGTCATCACAATTCGCCATGGCACTTGTCATCACAATGCTCCATGAACCATGTCATCACAATGTTCATGGACACTTGTCATCACAATGCTCCATGACAACTTACATCACAATGCTCCTTGACCCCTGTCATTTCATTGCTCCATGGCCTATGCATTCACAATGCTCCATGGCTCCTGTAAGCACATTGCTCCATGATCCCTTTCATCACAATGTTCTATGACCACTCTCATCACAATATCCCATGACGCCTATCATCATAATGCTCCAAGGGCCCTCTCATCACAATGCTCCATGAACCCTGTCATCACAATGTTCAATGACACTTGTCATCACAGTGCTCCATGAACGCCTGTCATCACAATATTCACTGCCCATGTAATCACAATGCTCCTGGTCCCCTGTAATCACAGTGCTCCATACCCTTTTCATCACAATGCTCCAGAACTCTTGTCATCATAATGCTCCATGCCCGTGTCATCACAATGCTTGAAGAACCTTGTCATCACAATGCTCCATGAACCGTGTCATCACAAGGTTCCAGGACCCTTGTCATCACAATGATCCGTGACACCTGTCATCTCAATGCTCCATGTTCTTTGTATTCACAATGCTCCATGGCCTCTATAATTGCGGTGATCCATGACCCCTGTCATCACAATGCTCCCTGGTATATTTCATCACAATTCTAGATGACCACTGTCATCACAGTGCTCCACGGCCCCTGTCATCAGAGTCCTCCCTGATACCTTTCATCACAATTCTATTTGACCGGTCTCATCACAATTCCACATGACACCTGTCATCACAATGCTCCATGAACCATGTCATCACAATGTTCATGGACAATAGTCATCACAATGCTCCATGACAACTTACATCACAATGCTCCTTGACCCCTGTCATTCCATTGCTCCATGGCCTATGCATTCACAATGCTCCATGGCTCCTGTAATCACATTGCTCCATGATCCCTTTCATCACAATGCTCCAAGACCGCTGTCATCACAATGCCCCATAACGCCTATCATCATA
This sequence comes from Balaenoptera borealis, assembly GCF_965194805.1. Taxonomy (NCBI): domain Eukaryota; kingdom Metazoa; phylum Chordata; class Mammalia; order Artiodactyla; family Balaenopteridae; genus Balaenoptera; species Balaenoptera borealis. Next base: position 29,042,961 of record NC_138874.1, on the reverse strand, counting down.
ATGCTCCAAGGCCCCTCTCATCACAATGCTCCATGATCCCTGTCATCACAATGTTCCATGACACTAGTCATCACAGTGCTCCATGACCCCTGTCATCACAATATTCACTGCCCATGTAATCACAATGCTCCTGGTCCCCTGTAATCACAATGCTCCATAACCTTGTCATCACAATGCTCCAGAACTCTTGTCATCATAATGCTCCATTCCCGTGTCATCACAGTGCTCCATGACCACTTTCATCACAATGCTCCTTGACCCCTGTCATCACAATGCTCTATGACCACTGTCATCACAATGCCACATGACACCTGTCATCACAATGCTCTATAGCCCCTGTCAGCACAATGTTCCATGACAGGTATCATAACAATGATCCATGACTGCTGTCATCACAATGTTCCCTGCCCTTGTCATTCTCAATGCTCCCTGGCCCCTGTCATCACAATGATCCATGCTCATATCATCACAATGCTCCATTACCCATGTCATCGTAGTGATCCATGACCCGTTTCATCACAATGCTCCATGACCCCAGTCATCACAATGCTCCATAGCCCTTGTCATCACAATGCTCCATTAGCCCTGTCATCACAATGTTCCATGACTCTTGTCATCAAAATGCCTCATGATCCATTTAATCACAATGCTCCATGACTCCTTTCATCACATCCTCCATGATACTTGTCATTACACTGCCCCATGACCTTTTTCAGAACAACGCTTCATGATACCAGTCATCACAATGCTCCATGACCATTGTCGTCACAATGCTCCATGCCCCTTTCAACACAATGCTCCATGACAACTGTCATCACAATGCTCCATGGTCTTTGTCATCACAATTATACATGGCCCCTGTGATCACAGTGCTCCATGACCCCTTTCATCACAATGCTCCATGACCACTGTCATCACAATGCCCCATGACCCCTGTCATCAAAATGCTCCATGGCCCCTGTCATTACAATGCTCCATGACCACTGTCATCACAATGTTCCATGATCGCTGTAATCACAATGACCCATGACACCTTTCCTCAGAAGGCTCCAGTACGCCTGTCATCACAATGCTCCAATGACCGTCTCATCACAATGCTCCATGATCCCTGTCAGCACAACGTTCCATGACAATTGTCATCACAATGCTCCATGACACCTGTCATCACAATGTTGCCTGCCCATGTCATCAAAATGCTCCATGTCCCCTGTAATCACAATGTTCCATTACACCTGTCTTCACAATGTTCCCTGCCCATGTCATCACAATGCTCCATTACCAATGTAATCAAAATGTTCGCCTGCCCTTGTCATCAAAATGCTCCATGGCCCCTTTAATCACAATGCTCCATGAACCCTGTCATCCCAATGTTCCATGACAGTTGTCATCACAATGCTCCATGACCCTGTAATCACAATGCTCCACGCCCTTGTCATCACAATGCTCCAGAACTCTTGTCATCATAATGATGAATGCTCGTGTCATCACAAAGCTCCATGATACTTGTCATCACAATGTTCCATGGCCTTGTCATTACAATACTCCATGGCCCCTGTCATCACCGTGCTCCATGATACCTTTTATCACAATTCTAGATGACCACTGTCATCACAATGCCCCAAGACACATGTCATCACAATTCGCCATGGCCCTTGCCATCACAATGCTCCATGACCCGTGTCATCACAATGGTCCAGGACACTTGTCATCACAATGATCCATGACCACTTACATCACAATGCTCCTTGACTCCTGTCATCACAATGCTCCATAGCCTATGCATTCGCAATGCTACATGGTCCCTGTAATCACATTGCTCCATGATCCATTTCATCACAATGCTCTATGACCACTGTCATTACAATGCCACATTATACCTGTCATCACAATGCTCCATGGCCCCTGTCAGCCCAATATTCCATGACAGATGTCATCACTCTCCTCCATGGTCCCTGTAATCACAATGCTCCATTCCCTTGTCAACGCAATGCTCCAGAACTCTTGTCATCATAATGCTCCATGCCCGTCTCATCACAATTCTCCATGACACTTTTCATTAAAATGCTCCATGGTCTTTATCATCACAATGCTCCATGGCCCCTGTTATCACATTGATCCATTGTACCTTTCATCACAATGCTAGATAACCTCTGTCATCACAATGCCCGATGACGCCTGTCATCAGAATTGGCCATGGCCCTTGTCATCACAATGCTCCATGCCCTTGTCACCACAATGCTCCAGAACTCTTGGCATCATAATGCTCCATGTCCGTCTCATCACAATGCTCCATGACACTTGTCATCAAAATGCTCCATGGCCTTTGTCATCACAATGCTCCATGGCCCTTGTTATCACAGTGCTCCATGTTACCTTTCATCACAATTCTAGATGACCACTGTCATCACAATGCCCCATGACACCTGTCATCACAATTCGCCATGGCCCTTGTCATCACAATGCTCCATGATCCATGTCATCACAATGTTCCTGGACACTTATCATCACAATGAACTATGACCACATTCATCACAATGCTCCATGACCCCTGTCATCACACTGCTCCATGGCCTATGCATTCAAAATGCTCCATGGCCCCTGTAATCACATTCCTCCATGATCCCTTTCATCACAATGTTCTATGACCACTCTCATCACAATACCCCATGACGCGTATCATCATAATGCTCCAAGGCCCCTCTCATCACAATGCTCCATGAACCCTGTCATCACAATGTTCCATGACACTTGTCATCACAGTGCTACATGAACCCCTGTCATCACAATATTCACTGCCCATGTAATCACAATGCTCCTGGTCTCCTGTAATCACAGTGCTCCATACCCTTTTCATCACAATGCTCCAGAACTCTTGTCATCATAATGCTCCATGCCCGTGTCATCACAATGCTTGAAGAACCTTGTCATCACAATGCTCCATGAACCGTGTCATCACAAGGTTCCAGGACCTTTGTCATCACAATGATCCATGACCCCTGTCATCTCAATGCTCCATGATCTTTGTATTCACAATGCTCCCTGGCCCCTATAATTGCGGTGATCCATGACCCCTGTCATCACAATGCTCCCTGGTATATTTCATCACAATTCTAGATGACCACTGTCATCACAGTGCTCCACGGCCCCTGTCGTCAGAGTCCTCCATGATACCGTTCATTACAATTCTACATGACCACTGTCATCACAATGCCGCATGACACCTGTCATCACAATTCGCCATGGCACTTGTCAACACAATGCTCCATGAACCATGTCATCACAATGTTCATGGACACTTGTCATCACAATGCTCCATGACAACTTACATCACAATGCTCCTTGACCCCTGTCATCACACTGCTCCATGGCCTATGCATTCACAATGCTCCATGGCTCCTGTAAGCACATTGCTCCATGATCCCTTTCATCACAATGCTCCAAGACCGCTGTCATCACAATGCCCCATGACGCCTATCATCATAATGCTCTAAGGCCCCTCTCATCACAATGCTCCATGATTCCTGTCATCACAATGTTCCATGACACTAGTCATCACAGTGCTCCATGACCCCTGTCATCACAATATTCACTGCCCATGTAATCACAATGCGCCTGGTCCCCTGTAATCATAGTGCTCCATACCCTTGTCATCACAATGCTCCAGAACTCTTGTCATCATAATGCTCCATGCCCGTGTCATCACAATGCTTGAAGAACCTTGTCATCACAATGCTCCATGAACCGTGTCATCACAAGGTTCCAGGACCCTTGTCATCACAATGATCCGTGACACCTGTCATCTCAATGCTCCATGATCTTTGTATTCACAATGCTCCATGGCCTCTATAATTGCGGTGATCCATGACCCCTGTCATCACAATGCTCCCTGGTATATTTCATCACAATTCTAGATGACCACTGTCATCACAGTGCTCCACGGCCCCTGTCAGAAGAGTCCTCCCTGATACCTTTCATCACAATTCTGTTTGACCGCTCTCATCACAATTCCACATGACACCTGTCATCACAATGCTCCATGAACCATGTCATCACAATGTTAATGGACAATAGTCATCACAATGCTCCATGACAACTTACATCACAATGCTCCTTGACCCCTGTCATGCCATTGCTCCATGGCCTATGCATTCACAATGCTCCATGGCTCCTGTAATCACATTGCTCCATGATCCATTTCATCACAATGCTCCAAGACCGCTGTCATCACAATGCCCCATAACGCCTATCATCATAATGCTCCAAGGCCCCTCTCATCACAATGCTCCATGATCCCTGTCATCACAATGTTCCATGACACTAGTCATCACAGTGCTCCATGACCCCTGTCATCACAATATTCACTGCCCATGTAATCACAATGCTCCTGGTCCCCTGTAATCACAATGCTCCATACCCTTGTCATCACAATGCTCCAGAACTCTTGTCATCATAATGCTCCATTCCCGTGTCATCACAGTGCTCCATGACCACTTTCATCACAATGCTCCTTGACCCCTGTCATCACAATGCTCCATGACCCGTGTCATCACAATGGTCCAGGAAACTTGTCATCACAATGATCCATGACCACTTACATCACAATGCTCCTTGACTCCTGTCATCACAATGCTCCATAGCCTATGCATTCGCAATGCTACATGGTCCCTGTAATCACATTGCTCCATGATCCATTTCATCACAATGCTCTATGACCACTGTCATTACAATGCCACATTATACCTGTCATCACAATGCTCCATGGCCCCTGTCAGCACAATGTTCCATGACAGATGTCATCACTCTTCTCCATGGTCCCTGTAATCACAATGCTCCATTCCCTTGTCAACGCAATGCTCCAGAACTCTTGTCATCATAATGCTCCATGCCCGTCTCATCACAATTTTCCATGACACTTTTCATTAAAATGCTCCATGGCCTTTATCATCACAATGCTCCATGGCCCCTGTTATCACAGTGATCCATGGTACCTTTCATCACAATGCTAGATAACCTCTGTCATCACAATGCCCGAGGACACCTGTCATCAGAATTGGCCATGGCCCTTGTTATCACAATGCTCCATGCCCCTTTCAACACAATGCTCCATGACAACTGTCATCACAATGCTCCATGGCCTTTGTCATCACAATTATACATGGCCCCTGTGATCACAGTGCTCCATGACCCCTTTCATCACAATGCTCCATGACCACTGTCATCACAATGCCCCATGACCCCTGTCATCACAATGCTCCATGACCCCTGTCATTACAATGCTCCATGACCACTGTCATCACAATGTTCCATGATCGCTGTAATCACAATGACTCATGACACCTTTCCTCAGAAGGCTCCAGTACGCCTGTCATCACAATGCTCCAATGACCGTCTCATCACAATGCTCCATGATCCCTGTCAGCACAACGTTCCATGACAATTGTCATCACAATGCTCCATGACACCTGTCATCACAATGTTGCCTGCCCATGTCATCAAAATGCTCCATGTCCCCTGTAATCACAATGTTCCATTACACCTGTCTTCACAATGTTCCCTGCCCATGTCATCACAATGCTCCATTACCAATGTAATCAAAATGTTCGCCTGCCCTTGTCATCAAAATGCTCCATGGCCCCTTTAATCACAATGCTCCATGAACCCTGTCATCACAATATTCCATGACAGTTGTCATCACAATGCTCCATGACCCTGTAATCACAATGCTCCATGCCCTTGTCATCACGATGCTCCAGAACTCTTGTCATCATAATGATGAATGCTCGTGTCATCACAAAGCTCCATGATACTTGTCATCACAATGTTCCATGGCCTTGTCATTACAATACTCCATGGCCCCTGTCATCACAGTGCTCCATGATACCTTTTATCACAATTCTAGATGACCACTGTCATCACAATGCCCCAAGACACATGTCATCACAATTCGCCATGGCCCTTGCCATCACAATGCTCCATGACCCGTGTCATCACAATGGTCCAGGACACTTGTCATCACAATGATCCATGACCCCTGTCATCACACTGCTCCATGGCCTATGCATTCAAAATGCTCCATGGCCCCTGTAATCACATTGCTCCATGATCCCTTTCATCACGATGTTCTATGACCACTCTCATCAGAATACCCCATGACGCCTATCATCATAATGCTCCAAGGCCCCTCTCATCACAATGCTCCATGAACCCTGTCATCACAATGTTCCATGACACTTGCCATCACAATGCTCCATGACCCGTGTCATCACAAGGCCCCATGACACCTGTCATCACAATTCGCCATGGCACTTGTCATCACAATGCTCCATGAACCATGTCATCACAATGTTCATGGACACTTGTCATCACAATGCTCCATGACAACTTACATCACAATGCTCCTTGACCCCTGTCATTTCATTGCTCCATGGCCTATGCATTCACAATGCTCCATGGCTCCGGTAATCACATTGCTCCATGATCCCTTTCATCACAATGCTCCAAGACCGCTGTCATCACAATGCCCCATGACGCCTATCATCATAATGCTCCAAGGCCCCTCTCATCACAGTACTCCATGATCCCTGTCATCACAATGTTCCATGACACTAGTCATCACAGTGCTCCATGACCCCTGTCATCACAATATTCACTGCCCATGTAATCACAATGCTCTTGTTCCCCTGTAATCACAATGCTCCATAACCTTGTCATCACAATGCTCCAGAACTCTTGTCATCATAATGCTCCATGCCCGTTTCATCACAGTGCTCCATGACCACTTTCATCACAATGCTCCTTGACCCCTGTCATCACAATGCTCTATGACCACTGTCATCACAATGCCACATGACACCTGTAATCACATTGCTCCATGATCCTTTTCATCACAATGCTCTATGACCACTGTCATCACAATGCCACATGACACCTGTCATCACAATGCTCTATAGCCCCTGTCAGCACAATGTTCCATGACAGGTATCATCACAATGATACATGACTGCTGTCATCAGAACGTTCCCTGCTCTTGTCATCTCAATGCTCCCTGGCCCCTGTTATCACAATGCTCCATGCCCATATCATCACAATGCTCCATTACCCATGTCATCGTAGTGATCCATGACCCCTTTCATCACAATGCTGCATGACACCTGTCATCACAATGCTCCATAGCCCTTGTCATCACAATGCTCCATTAGCCCTGTCATCACAATGTTCCATGACTCTTGTCATCAAAATGCCTCATGATCCATTTAATCACAATGCTCCATGACTCCTTTCATCACATCCTCCATGATACTTGTCATTACACTGCCCCATGACCTTTTTCAGAACAATGCTCCATGATACCAGTCATCACAATGCTCCATGACCATTGTCGTCACAATGCTCCATGCCCCTTTCAACACAATGCTCCATGACAACTGTCATCACAATGCTCCATGGTCTTTGTCATCACAATTATACATGGCCCCTGTGATCACAGTGCTCCATGACCCCTTTCATCACAATGCTCCATGACCACTGTCATCACAATGCCCCATGACCCCTGTCATCACAATGCTCCATGGCCCCTGTCATTACAATGCTCCATGACCACTGTCATCACAATGTTCCATGACAGATGTCACCACTATCCTCCATGGTCCCTGTAATCACAATGCTTCATTCCCTTCTCAACGCAATGCTCCAGAACTCTTGTCATCATAATGCTCCATGCCCGTCTCATCACAATTCTCCATGACACTTTTCATTAAAATGCTCCATGGTCTTTATCATCACAATGCTCCATGGCCCCTGTTATCACATTGATCCATTGTACCTTTCATCACAATGCTAGATAACCTCTGTCATCACAATGCCCGATGACACCTGTCATCAGAATTGGCCATGGCCCTTGTCATCACAATGCTCCATGCCCTTGTCACCACAATGCTCCAGAACTCTGGGCATCATAATGCTCCATGCCCGTCTCATCACAATGCTACATGACACTTGTCATCAAAATGCTCCATGGCCTTTGTCATCACAATGCTCCATGGCCCCTGTTATCACAGTGCTCCATGTTACCTTTCATCACAATTCTAGATGACCACTGTCATCACAATGCCCCATGACACCTGTCATCACAATTCGCCATGGCCCTTGTCATCACAATGCTCCATGATCCATGTCATCACAATGTTCCTGGACACTTATCATCACAATGAACTATGACCACATTCATCACAATGCTCCATGACCCCTGTCATCACACTGCTCCATGGCCTATGCATTCAAAATGCTCCATGGCCCCTGTAATCACATTGCTCCATGATCCCTTTCATCACAATGTTCTATGACCACTCTCATCACAATACCCCATGACGCCTATCATCATAATGCTCCAAGGCCCGTCTCATCACAATGCTCCATGAACCCTGTCATCACAATGTTCCATGACACTTGTCAGCACAGTGCTCCATGAACCCCTGTCATCACAATATTCACTGCCCATGTAATCACAATGCTCCTGGTCCCCTGTAATCACAGTGCTCCATACCCTTTTCATCACAATGCTCCAGAACTCTTGTCATCATAATGCTCCATGCCCGTGTCATCACAATGCTTGAAGAACCTTGTCATCACAATGCTCCATGAACCGTGTCATCACAAGGTTCCAGGACCCTTGTCATCACAATGATCCATGACCCCTGTCATCTCAATGCTCCATGATCTTTTTATTCACAATGCTCCCAGGCCCCTATAATTGCGGTGATCCATGACCCCTGTCATCACAATGCTCCCTGGTATATTTCATCACAATTCTAGATGACCACTGTCATCACAGTGCCTCACGGCCCCTGTCGTCAGAGTCCTCCATGATACCTTTCATTACAATTCTACATGACCACTGTCATCACAATGCCCCATGACACCTGTCATCACAATTCGCCATGGCACTTGTCATCACAATGCTCCATGAACCATGTCATCACAATGTTCATGGACACTTGTCATCACAATGCTCCATGACAACTTACATCACAATGCTCCTTGACCCCTGTCATTTCATTGCTCCATGGCCTATGCATTCACAATGCTCCATGGCTCCTGTAAGCACATTGCTCCATGATCCCTTTCATCACAATGTTCTATGACCACTCTCATCACAATATCCCATGACGCCTATCATCATAATGCTCCAAGGGCCCTCTCATCACAATGCTCCATGAACCCTGTCATCACAATGTTCAATGACACTTGTCATCACAGTGCTCCATGAACGCCTGTCATCACAATATTCACTGCCCATGTAATCACAATGCTCCTGGTCCCCTGTAATCACAGTGCTCCATACCCTTTTCATCACAATGCTCCAGAACTCTTGTCATCATAATGCTCCATGCCCGTGTCATCACAATGCTTGAAGAACCTTGTCATCACAATGCTCCATGAACCGTGTCATCACAAGGTTCCAGGACCCTTGTCATCACAATGATCCGTGACACCTGTCATCTCAATGCTCCATGTTCTTTGTATTCACAATGCTCCATGGCCTCTATAATTGCGGTGATCCATGACCCCTGTCATCACAATGCTCCCTGGTATATTTCATCACAATTCTAGATGACCACTGTCATCACAGTGCTCCACGGCCCCTGTCATCAGAGTCCTCCCTGATACCTTTCATCACAATTCTATTTGACAGGTCTCATCACAATTCCACATGACACCTGTCATCACAATGCTCCATGAACCATGTCATCACAATGTTCATGGACAATAGTCATCACAATGCTCCATGACAACTTACATCACAATGCTCCTTGACCCCTGTCATTCCATTGCTCCATGGCCTATGCATTCACAATGCTCCATGGCTCCTGTAATCACATTGCTCCATGATCCCTTTCATCACAATGCTCCAAGACCGCTGTCATCACAATGCCCCATAACGCCTATCATCATAATGCTCCAAGGCCCCTCTCATCACAATGCTCCATGATCCCTGTCATCACAATGTTCCATGACACTAGTCATCACAGTGCTCCATGACCCCTGTCATCACAATATTCACTGCCCATGTAATCACAATGCTCCTGGTCCCCTGTAATCACAATGCTCCATAACCTTGTCATCACAATGCTCCAGAACTCTTGTCATCATAATGCTCCATTCCCGTGTCATCACAGTGCTCCATGACCACTTTCATCACAATGCTCCTTGACCCCTGTCATCACAATGCTCTATGACCACTGTCATCACAATGCCACATGACACCTGTCATCACAATGCTCTATAGCCCCTGTCAGCACAATGTTCCATGACAGGTATCATAACAATGATCCATGACTGCTGTCATCACAATGTTCCCTGCCCTTGTCATTCTCAATGCTCCCTGGCCCCTGTCATCACAATGATCCATGCTCATATCATCACAATGCTCCATTACCCATGTCATCGTAGTGATCCATGACCCGTTTCATCACAATGCTCCATGACCCCAGTCATCACAATGCTCCATAGCCCTTGTCATCACAATGCTCCATTAGCCCTGTCATCACAATGTTCCATGACTCTTGTCATCAAAATGCCTCATGATCCATTTAATCACAATGCTCCATGACTCCTTTCATCACATCCTCCATGATACTTGTCATTACACTGCCCCATGACCTTTTTCAGAACAACGCTTCATGATACCAGTCATCACAATGCTCCATGACCATTGTCGTCACAATGCTCCATGCCCCTTTCAACACAATGCTCCATGACAACTGTCATCACAATGCTCCATGGTCTTTGTCATCACAATTATACATGGCCCCTGTGATCACAGTGCTCCATGACCCCTTTCATCACAATGCTCCATGACCACTGTCATCACAATGCCCCATGACCCCTGTCATCAAAATGCTCCATGGCCCCTGTCATTACAATGCTCCATGACCACTGTCATCACAATGTTCCATGATCGCTGTAATCACAATGACCCATGACACCTTTCCTCAGAAGGCTCCAGTACGCCTGTCATCACAATGCTCCAATGACCGTCTCATCACAATGCTCCATGATCCCTGTCAGCACAACGTTCCATGACAATTGTCATCACAATGCTCCATGACACCTGTCATCACAATGTTGCCTGCCCATGTCATCAAAATGCTCCATGTCCCCTGTAATCACAATGTTCCATTACACCTGTCTTCACAATGTTCCCTGCCCATGTCATCACAATGCTCCATTACCAATGTAATCAAAATGTTCGCCTGCCCTTGTCATCAAAATGCTCCATGGCCCCTTTAATCACAATGCTCCATGAACCCTGTCATCCCAATGTTCCATGACAGTTGTCATCACAATGCTCCATGACCCTGTAATCACAATGCTCCACGCCCTTGTCATCACAATGCTCCAGAACTCTTGTCATCATAATGATGAATGCTCGTGTCATCACAAAGCTCCATGATACTTGTCATCACAATGTTCCATGGCCTTGTCATTACAATACTCCATGGCCCCTGTCATCACCGTGCTCCATGATACCTTTTATCACAATTCTAGATGACCACTGTCATCACAATGCCCCAAGACACATGTCATCACAATTCGCCATGGCCCTTGCCATCACAATGCTCCATGACCCGTGTCATCACAATGGTCCAGGACACTTGTCATCACAATGATCCATGACCACTTACATCACAATGCTCCTTGACTCCTGTCATCACAATGCTCCATAGCCTATGCATTCGCAATGCTACATGGTCCCTGTAATCACATTGCTCCATGATCCATTTCATCACAATGCTCTATGACCACTGTCATTACAATGCCACATTATACCTGTCATCACAATGCTCCATGGCCCCTGTCAGCCCAATATTCCATGACAGATGTCATCACTCTCCTCCATGGTCCCTGTAATCACAATGCTCCATTCCCTTGTCAACGCAATGCTCCAGAACTCTTGTCATCATAATGCTCCATGCCCGTCTCATCACAATTCTCCATGACACTTTTCATTAAAATGCTCCATGGTGTTTGTCATCACAATGCTCCATGGCCCCTGTTATCACATTGATCCATTGTACCTTTCATCACAATGCTAGATAACCTCTGTCATCACAATGCCCGATGACACCTGTCATCAGAATTGGCCATGGCCCTTGTCATCACAATGCTCCATGATCCATGTCATCACAATGTTCCTGGACACTTATCATCACAATGAACTATGACCACATTCATCACAATGCTCCATGACCCCTGTCATCACACTGCTCCATGGCCTATGCATTCAAAATGCTCCATGGCCCCTGTAATCACATTCCTCCATGATCCCTTTCATCACAATGTTCTATGACCACTCTCATCACAATACCCCATGACGCGTATCATCATAATGCTCCAAGGCCCCTCTCATCACAATGCTCCATGAACCCTGTCATCACAATGTTCCATGACACTTGTCATCACAGTGCTACATGAACCCCTGTCATCACAATATTCACTGCCCATGTAATCACAATGCTCCTGGTCTCCTGTAATCACAGTGCTCCATACCCTTTTCATCACAATGCTCCAGAACTCTTGTCATCATAATGCTCCATGCCCGTGTCATCACAATGCTTGAAGAACCTTGTCATCACAATGCTCCATGAACCGTGTCATCACAAGGTTCCAGGACCTTTGTCATCACAATGATCCATGACCCCTGTCATCTCAATGCTCCATGATCTTTGTATTCACAATGCTCCCTGGCCCCTATAATTGCGGTGATCCATGACCCCTGTCATCACAATGCTCCCTGGTATATTTCATCACAATTCTAGATGACCACTGTCATCACAGTGCTCCACGGCCCCTGTCGTCAGAGTCCTCCATGATACCTGTCATTACAATTCTACATGACCACTGTCATCACAATGCCCCATGACACCTGTCATCACAATTCGCCATGGCACTTGTCAACACAATGCTCCATGAACCATGTCATCACAATGTTCATGGACACTTGTCATCACAATGCTCCATGACAACTTACATCACAATGCTCCTTGACCCCTGTCATCACACTGCTCCATGGCCTATGCATTCACAATGCTCCATGGCTCCTGTAAGCACATTGCTCCATGATCCCTTTCATCACAATGCTCCAAGACCGCTGTCATCACAATGCCCCATGACGCCTATCATCATAATGCTCTAAGGCCCCTCTCATCACAATGCTCCATGATTCCTGTCATCACAATGTTCCATGACACTAGTCATCACAGTGCTCCATGACCCCTGTCATCACAATATTCACTGCCCATGTAATCACAATGCGCCTGGTCCCCTGTAATCATAGTGCTCCATACCCTTGTCATCACAATGCTCCAGAACTCTTGTCATCATAATGCTCCATGCCCGTGTCATCACAATGCTTGAAGAACCTTGTCATCACAATGCTCCATGAACCGTGTCATCACAAGGTTCCAGGACCCTTGTCATCACAATGATCCGTGACACCTGTCATCTCAATGCTCCATGATCTTTGTATTCACAATGCTCCATGGCCTCTATAATTGCGGTGATCCATGACCCCTGTCATCACAATGCTCCCTGGTATATTTCATCACAATTCTAGATGACCACTGTCATCACAGTGCTCCACGGCCCCTGTCAGCAGAGTCCTCCCTGATACCTTTCATCACAATTCTGTTTGACCGCTCTCATCACAATTCCACATGACAGCTGTCATCACAATGCTCCATGAACCATGTCATCACAATGTTCATGGACAATAGTCATCACAATGCTCCATGACAACTTACATCACAATGCTCCTTGACCCCTGTCATGCCATTACTCCATGGCCTATGCATTCACAATGCTCCATGGCTCCTGTAATCACATTGCTCCATGATCCCTTTCATCACAATGCTCCAAGACCGCTGTCATCACAATGCCCCATAACGCCTATCATCATAATGCTCCAAGGCCCCTCTCATCACAATGCTCCATGATCCCTGTCATCACAATGTTCCATGACACTAGTCATCACAGTGCTCCATGACCACTGTCATCACAATATTCACTGCCCATGTAATCACAATGCTCCTGGTCCCCTGTAATCACAATGCTCCATACCCTTGTCATCACAATGCTCCAGAACTCTTGTCATCATAATGCTCCATTCCCGTGTCATCACAGTGCTCCATGACCACTTTCATCACAATGCTCCTTGACCCCTGTCATCACAATGCTCTATGACCACTGTCATCACAATGCCACATGACACCTGTCATCACAATGCTCTATAGCCCCTGTCAGCACAATGTTCCATGACAGGTATCATCACAATGATCCATGACTGCTGTCATCACATGTTCCCTGCCCTTGTCATTCTCAATGCTCCCTGGCCCCTGTCATCACAATGCTCCATGACCATTGTCGTCACAATGCTCCATGCCCCTTTCAACACAATGCTCCATGACAACTGTCATCACAATGCTCCATGGCCTTTGTCATCACAATTATACATGGCCCCTGTGATCACAGTGCTCCATGACCCCTTTCATCACAATGCTCCATGACCACTGTCATCACAATGCCCCATGACCCCTGTCATCAAAATGCTCCATGGCCCCTGTCATTACAATGCTCCATGACCACTGTCATCACAATGTTCCATGATCGCTGTAATCACAATGACCCATGACACCGTTCCTCAGAAGGCTCCAGTACGCCTGTCATCACAATGCTCCAATGACCGTCTCATCACAATGCTCCATGATCCCTGTCAGCACAACGTTCCATGACAATTGTCATCACAATGCTCCATGACACCTGCCATCACAATGTTGCCTGCCCATGTCATCAAAATGCTCCATGTCCCCTGTAATCACAATGTTCCATTACACCTGTCTTCACAATGTTCCCTGCCCATGTCATCACAATGCTCCATTACCAATGTAATCAAAATGTTCGCCTGCCCTTATCATCAAAATGCTCCATGGCCCCTTTAATCACAATGCTCCATGAACCCTGTCATCCCAATGTTCCATGACAGTTGTCATCACAATGTTCCATGGCCTTGTCATTACAATACTCCATGGCCCCTGTCATCACTGTGCTCCATGATACCTTTTATCACAGTTCTAGATGACCACTGTCATCACAATGCCCCAAGACACATGTCATCACAATTCGCCATGGCCCTTGCCATCACAATGCTCCATGACAAGTGTCATCACAATGGTCCAGGACACTTGTCATCACAATGATCCATGACCACTTACATCACAATGCTCCTTGACTCCTGTCATCACAATGCTCCATAGCCTATGCATTCGCAATGCTACATGGTCCCTGTAATCACATTGCTCCATGATCCATTTCATCACAATGCTCTATGACCACTGTCATTACAATGCCACATTATACCTGTCATCACAATGCTCCATGGCCCCTGTCAGCCCAATATTCCATGACAGATGTCATCACTCTCCTCCATGGTCCCTGTAATCACAATGCTCCATTCCCTTGTCAACGCAATGCTCCAGAACTCTTGTCATCATAATGCTCCATGCCCGTCTCATCACAATTCTCCATGACACTTTTCATTAAAATGCTCCATGGTCTTTATCATCACAATGCTCCATGGCCCCTGTTATCACATTGATCCATTGTACCTTTCATCACAATGCTAGATAACCTCTGTCATCACAATGCCCGATGACACCTGTCATCAGAATTGGCCATGGCCCTTGTCATCACAATGCTCCATGCCCTTGTCACCACAATGCTCCAGAACTCTTGGCATCATAATGCTCCATGTCCGTCTCATCACAATGCTCCATGACACTTGTCATCAAAATGCTCCATGGCCTTTGTCATCACAATGCTCCATGGCCCTTGTTATCACAGTGCTCCATGTTACCTTTCATCACAATTCTAGATGACCACTGTCATCACAATGCCCCATGACACCTGTCATCACAATTCGCCATGGCCCTTGTCATCACAATGCTCCATGATCCATGTCATCACAATGTTCCTGGACACTTATCATCACAATGAACTATGACCACATTCATCACAATGCTCCATGACCCCTGTCATCACACTGCTCCATGGCCTATGCATTCAAAATGCTCCATGGCCCCTGTAATCACATTGCTCCATGATCCCTTTCATCACAATGTTCTATGACCACTCTCATCACAATACCCCATGACGCCTATCATCATAATGCTCCAAGGCCCGTCTCATCACAATGCTCCATGAACCCTGTCATCACAATGTTCCATGACACTTGTCATCACAGTGCTCCATGAACCCCTGTCATCACAATATTCACTGCCCATGTAATCACAATGCTCCTGGTCCCCTGTAATCACAGTGCTCCATACCCTTTTCATCACAATGCTCCAGAACTCTTGTCATCATAATGCTCCATGCCCGTGTCATCACAATGCTTGAAGAACCTTGTCATCACAATGCTCCATGAACCGTGTCATCACAAGGTTCCAGGACCCTTGTCATCACAATGATCCATGACCCCTGTCATCTCAATGCTCCATGATCTTTTTATTCACAATGCTCCCAGGCCCCTATAATTGCGGTGATCCATGACCCCTGTCATCACAATGCTCCCTGGTATATTTCATCACAATTCTAGATGACCACTGTCATCACAGTGCTCCACGGCCCCTGTCGTCAGAGTCCTCCATGATACCTTTCATTACAATTCTACATGACCACTGTCATCACAATGCCCCATGACACCTGTCATCACAATTCGCCATGGCACTTGTCATCACAATGCTCCATGAACCATGTCATCACAATGTTCATGGACACTTGTCATCACAATGCTCCATGACAACTTACATCACAATGCTCCTTGACCCCTGTCATTTCATTGCTCCATGGCCTATGCATTCACAATGCTCCATGGCTCCTGTAAGCACATTGCTCCATGATCCCTTTCATCACAATGTTCTATGACCACTCTCATCACAATATCCCATGACGCCTATCATCATAATGCTCCAAGGGCCCTCTCATCACAATGCTCCATGAACCCTGTCATCACAATGTTCAATGACACTTGTCATCACAGTGCTCCATGAACGCCTGTCATCACAATATTCACTGCCCATGTAATCACAATGCTCCTGGTCCCCTGTAATCACAGTGCTCCATACCCTTTTCATCACAATGCTCCAGAACTCTTGTCATCATAATGCTCCATGCCCGTGTCATCACAATGCTTGAAGAACCTTGTCATCACAATGCTCCATGAACCGTGTCATCACAAGGTTCCAGGACCCTTGTCATCACAATGATCCGTGACACCTGTCATCTCAATGCTCCATGTTCTTTGTATTCACAATGCTCCATGGCCTCTATAATTGCGGTGATCCATGACCCCTGTCATCACAATGCTCCCTGGTATATTTCATCACAATTCTAGATGACCACTGTCATCACAGTGCTCCACGGCCCCTGTCATCAGAGTCCTCCCTGATACCTTTCATCACAATTCTATTTGACCGGTCTCATCACAATTCCACATGACACCTGTCATCACAATGCTCCATGAACCATGTCATCACAATGTTCATGGACAATAGTCATCACAATGCTCCATGACAACTTACATCACAATGCTCCTTGACCCCTGTCATTCCATTGCTCCATGGCCTATGCATTCACAATGCTCCATGGCTCCTGTAATCACATTGCTCCATGATCCCTTTCATCACAATGCTCCAAGACCGCTGTCATCACAATGCCCCATAACGCCTATCATCATAATGCTCCAAGGCCCCTCTCATCACAATGCTCCATGATCCCTGTCATCACAATGTTCCATGACACTAGTCATCACAGTGCTCCATGACCCCTGTCATCACAATATTCACTGCCCATGTAATCACAATGCTCCTGGTCCCCTGTAATCACAATGCTCCATAACCTTGTCATCACAATGCTCCAGAACTCTTGTCATCATAATGCTCCATTCCCGTGTCATCACAGTGCTCCATGACCACTTTCATCACAATGCTCCTTGACCCCTGTCATCACAATGCTCTATGACCACTGTCATCACAATGCCACATGACACCTGTCATCACAATGCTCTATAGCCCCTGTCAGCACAATGTTCCATGACAGGTATCATAACAATGATCCATGACTGCTGTCATCACAATGTTCCCTGCCCTTGTCATTCTCAATGCTCCCTGGCCCCTGTCATCACAATGATCCATGCTCATATCATCACAATGCTCCATTACCCATGTCATCGTAGTGATCCATGACCCGTTTCATCACAATGCTCCATGACCCCAGTCATCACAATGCTCCATAGCCCTTGTCATCACAATGCTCCATTAGCCCTGTCATCACAATGTTCCATGACTCTTGTCATCAAAATGCCTCATGATCCATTTAATCACAATGCTCCATGACTCCTTTCATCACATCCTCCATGATACTTTTCATTACACTGCCCCATGACCTTTTTCAGAACAACGCTTCATGATACCAGTCATCACAATGCTCCATGACCATTGTCGTCACAATGCTCCATGCCCCTTTCAACACAATGCTCCATGACAACTGTCATCACAATGCTCCATGGTCTTTGTCATCACAATTATACATGGCCCCTGTGATCACAGTGCTCCATGACCCCTTTCATCACAATGCTCCATGACCACTGTCATCACAATGCCCCATGACCCCTGTCATCAAAATGCTCCATGGCCCCTGTCATTACAATGCTCCATGACCACTGTCATCACAATGTTCCATGATCGCTGTAATCACAATGACCCATGACACCTTTCCTCAGAAGGCTCCAGTACGCCTGTCATCACAATGCTCCAATGACCGTCTCATCACAATGCTCCATGATCCCTGTCAGCACAACGTTCCATGACAATTGTCATCACAATGCTCCATGACACCTGTCATCACAATGTTGCCTGCCCATGTCATCAAAATGCTCCATGTCCCCTGTAATCACAATGTTCCATTACACCTGTCTTCACAATGTTCCCTGCCCATGTCATCACAATGCTCCATTACCAATGTAATCAAAATGTTCGCCTGCCCTTGTCATCAAAATGCTCCATGGCCCCTTTAATCACAATGCTCCATGAACCCTGTCATCCCAATGTTCCATGACAGTTGTCATCACAATGCTCCATGACCCTGTAATCACAATGCTCCACGCCCTTGTCATCACAATGCTCCAGAACTCTTGTCATCATAATGATGAATGCTCGTGTCATCACAAAGCTCCATGATACTTGTCATCACAATGTTCCATGGCCTTGTCATTACAATACTCCATGGCCCCTGTCATCACCGTGCTCCATGATACCTTTTATCACAATTCTAGATGACCACTGTCATCACAATGCCCCAAGACACATGTCATCACAATTCGCCATGGCCCTTGCCATCACAATGCTCCATGACCCGTGTCATCACAATGGTCCAGGACACTTGTCATCACAATGATCCATGACCACTTACATCACAATGCTCCTTGACTCCTGTCATCACAATGCTCCATAGCCTATGCATTCGCAATGCTACATGGTCCCTGTAATCACATTGCTCCATGATCCATTTCATCACAATGCTCTATGACCACTGTCATTACAATGCCACATTATACCTGTCATCACAATGCTCCATGGCCCCTGTCAGCCCAATATTCCATGACAGATGTCATCACTCTCCTCCATGGTCCCTGTAATCACAATGCTCCATTCCCTTGTCAACGCAATGCTCCAGAACTCTTGTCATCATAATGCTCCATGCCCGTCTCATCACAATTCTCCATGACACTTTTCATTAAAATGCTCCATGGTCTTTATCATCACAATGCTCCATGGCCCCTGTTATCACATTGATCCATTGTACCTTTCATCACAATGCTAGATAACCTCTGTCATCACAATGCCCGATGACACCTGTCATCAGAATTGGCCATGGCCCTTGTCATCACAATGCTCCATGCCCTTGTCACCACAATGCTCCAGAACTCTTGGCATCATAATGCTCCATGTCCGTCTCATCACAATGCTCCATGACACTTGTCATCAAAATGCTCCATGGCCTTTGTCATCACAATGCTCCATGGCCCTTGTTATCACAGTGCTCCATGTTACCTTTCATCACAATTCTAGATGACCACTGTCATCACAATGCCCCATGACACCTGTCATCACAATTCGCCATGGCCCTTGTCATCACAATGCTCCATGATCCATGTCATCACAATGTTCCTGGACACTTATCATCACAATGAACTATGACCACATTCATCACAATGCTCCATGACCCCTGTCATCACACTGCTCCATGGCCTATGCATTCAAAATGCTCCATGGCCCCTGTAATCACATTCCTCCATGATCCCTTTCATCACAATGTTCTATGACCACTCTCATCACAATACCCCATGACGCGTATCATCATAATGCTCCAAGGCCCCTCTCATCACAATGCTCCATGAACCCTGTCATCACAATGTTCCATGACACTTGTCATCACAGTGCTACATGAACCCCTGTCATCACAATATTCACTGCCCATGTAATCACAATGCTCCTGGTCTCCTGTAATCACAGTGCTCCATACCCTTTTCATCACAATGCTCCAGAACTCTTGTCATCATAATGCTCCATGCCCGTGTCATCACAATGCTTGAAGAACCTTGTCATCACAATGCTCCATGAACCGTGTCATCACAAGGTTCCAGGACCTTTGTCATCACAATGATCCATGACCCCTGTCATCTCAATGCTCCATGATCTTTGTATTCACAATGCTCCCTGGCCCCTATAATTGCGGTGATCCATGACCCCTGTCATCACAATGCTCCCTGGTATATTTCATCACAATTCTAGATGACCACTGTCATCACAGTGCTCCACGGCCCCTGTCGTCAGAGTCCTCCATGATACCGTTCATTACAATTCTACATGACCACTGTCATCACAATGCCGCATGACACCTGTCATCACAATTCGCCATGGCACTTGTCAACACAATGCTCCATGAACCATGTCATCACAATGTTCATGGACACTTGTCATCACAATGCTCCATGACAACTTACATCACAATGCTCCTTGACCCCTGTCATCACACTGCTCCATGGCCTATGCATTCACAATGCTCCATGGCTCCTGTAAGCACATTGCTCCATGATCCCTTTCATCACAATGCTCCAAGACCGCTGTCATCACAATGCCCCATGACGCCTATCATCATAATGCTCTAAGGCCCCTCTCATCACAATGCTCCATGATTCCTGTCATCACAATGTTCCATGACACTAGTCATCACAGTGCTCCATGACCCCTGTCATCACAATATTCACTGCCCATGTAATCACAATGCGCCTGGTCCCCTGTAATCATAGTGCTCCATACCCTTGTCATCACAATGCTCCAGAACTCTTGTCATCATAATGCTCCATGCCCGTGTCATCACAATGCTTGAAGAACCTTGTCATCACAATGCTCCATGAACCGTGTCATCACAAGGTTCCAGGACCCTTGTCATCACAATGATCCGTGACACCTGTCATCTCAATGCTCCATGATCTTTGTATTCACAATGCTCCATGGCCTCTATAATTGCGGTGATCCATGACCCCTGTCATCACAATGCTCCCTGGTATATTTCATCACAATTCTAGATGACCACTGTCATCACAGTGCTCCACGGCCCCTGTCAGAAGAGTCCTCCCTGATACCTTTCATCACAATTCTGTTTGACCGCTCTCATCACAATTCCACATGACACCTGTCATCACAATGCTCCATGAACCATGTCATCACAATGTTAATGGACAATAGTCATCACAATGCTCCATGACAACTTACATCACAATGCTCCTTGACCCCTGTCATGCCATTGCTCCATGGCCTATGCATTCACAATGCTCCATGGCTCCTGTAATCACATTGCTCCATGATCCATTTCATCACAATGCTCCAAGACCGCTGTCATCACAATGCCCCATAACGCCTATCATCATAATGCTCCAAGGCCCCTCTCATCACAATGCTCCATGATCCCTGTCATCACAATGTTCCATGACACTAGTCATCACAGTGCTCCATGACCCCTGTCATCACAATATTCACTGCCCATGTAATCACAATGCTCCTGGTCCCCTGTAATCACAATGCTCCATACCCTTGTCATCACAATGCTCCAGAACTCTTGTCATCATAATGCTCCATTCCCGTGTCATCACAGTGCTCCATGACCACTTTCATCACAATGCTCCTTGACCCCTGTCATCACAATGCTCCATGACCCGTGTCATCACAATGGTCCAGGAAACTTGTCATCACAATGATCCATGACCACTTACATCACAATGCTCCTTGACTCCTGTCATCACAATGCTCCATAGCCTATGCATTCGCAATGCTACATGGTCCCTGTAATCACATTGCTCCATGATCCATTTCATCACAATGCTCTATGACCACTGTCATTACAATGCCACATTATACCTGTCATCACAATGCTCCATGGCCCCTGTCAGCACAATGTTCCATGACAGATGTCATCACTCTTCTCCATGGTCCCTGTAATCACAATGCTCCATTCCCTTGTCAACGCAATGCTCCAGAACTCTTGTCATCATAATGCTCCATGCCCGTCTCATCACAATTTTCCATGACACTTTTCATTAAAATGCTCCATGGCCTTTATCATCACAATGCTCCATGGCCCCTGTTATCACAGTGATCCATGGTACCTTTCATCACAATGCTAGATAACCTCTGTCATCACAATGCCCGAGGACACCTGTCATCAGAATTGGCCATGGCCCTTGTTATCACAATGCTCCATGCCCCTTTCAACACAATGCTCCATGACAACTGTCATCACAATGCTCCATGGCCTTTGTCATCACAATTATACATGGCCCCTGTGATCACAGTGCTCCATGACCCCTTTCATCACAATGCTCCATGACCACTGTCATCACAATGCCCCATGACCCCTGTCATCACAATGCTCCATGACCCCTGTCATTACAATGCTCCATGACCACTGTCATCACAATGTTCCATGATCGCTGTAATCACAATGACTCATGACACCTTTCCTCAGAAGGCTCCAGTACGCCTGTCATCACAATGCTCCAATGACCGTCTCATCACAATGCTCCATGATCCCTGTCAGCACAACGTTCCATGACAATTGTCATCACAATGCTCCATGACACCTGTCATCACAATGTTGCCTGCCCATGTCATCAAAATGCTCCATGTCCCCTGTAATCACAATGTTCCATTACACCTGTCTTCACAATGTTCCCTGCCCATGTCATCACAATGCTCCATTACCAATGTAATCAAAATGTTCGCCTGCCCTTGTCATCAAAATGCTCCATGGCCCCTTTAATCACAATGCTCCATGAACCCTGTCATCACAATATTCCATGACAGTTGTCATCACAATGCTCCATGACCCTGTAATCACAATGCTCCATGCCCTTGTCATCACGATGCTCCAGAACTCTTGTCATCATAATGATGAATGCTCGTGTCATCACAAAGCTCCATGATACTTGTCATCACAATGTTCCATGGCCTTGTCATTACAATACTCCATGGCCCCTGTCATCACAGTGCTCCATGATACCTTTTATCACAATTCTAGATGACCACTGTCATCACAATGCCCCAAGACACATGTCATCACAATTCGCCATGGCCCTTGCCATCACAATGCTCCATGACCCGTGTCATCACAATGGTCCAGGACACTTGTCATCACAATGATCCATGACCCCTGTCATCACACTGCTCCATGGCCTATGCATTCAAAATGCTCCATGGCCCCTGTAATCACATTGCTCCATGATCCCTTTCATCACGATGTTCTATGACCACTCTCATCAGAATACCCCATGACGCCTATCATCATAATGCTCCAAGGCCCCTCTCATCACAATGCTCCATGAACCCTGTCATCACAATGTTCCATGACACTTGCCATCACAATGCTCCATGACCCGTGTCATCACAAGGCCCCATGACACCTGTCATCACAATTCGCCATGGCACTTGTCATCACAATGCTCCATGAACCATGTCATCACAATGTTCATGGACACTTGTCATCACAATGCTCCATGACAACTTACATCACAATGCTCCTTGACCCCTGTCATTTCATTGCTCCATGGCCTATGCATTCACAATGCTCCATGGCTCCGGTAATCACATTGCTCCATGATCCCTTTCATCACAATGCTCCAAGACCGCTGTCATCACAATGCCCCATGACGCCTATCATCATAATGCTCCAAGGCCCCTCTCATCACAGTACTCCATGATCCCTGTCATCACAATGTTCCATGACACTAGTCATCACAGTGCTCCATGACCCCTGTCATCACAATATTCACTGCCCATGTAATCACAATGCTCTTGTTCCCCTGTAATCACAATGCTCCATAACCTTGTCATCACAATGCTCCAGAACTCTTGTCATCATAATGCTCCATGCCCGTTTCATCACAGTGCTCCATGACCACTTTCATCACAATGCTCCTTGACCCCTGTCATCACAATGCTCTATGACCACTGTCATCACAATGCCACATGACACCTGTAATCACATTGCTCCATGATCCTTTTCATCACAATGCTCTATGACCACTGTCATCACAATGCCACATGACACCTGTCATCACAATGCTCTATAGCCCCTGTCAGCACAATGTTCCATGACAGGTATCATCACAATGATACATGACTGCTGTCATCAGAACGTTCCCTGCTCTTGTCATCTCAATGCTCCCTGGCCCCTGTTATCACAATGCTCCATGCCCATATCATCACAATGCTCCATTACCCATGTCATCGTAGTGATCCATGACCCCTTTCATCACAATGCTGCATGACACCTGTCATCACAATGCTCCATAGCCCTTGTCATCACAATGCTCCATTAGCCCTGTCATCACAATGTTCCATGACTCTTGTCATCAAAATGCCTCATGATCCATTTAATCACAATGCTCCATGACTCCTTTCATCACATCCTCCATGATACTTGTCATTACACTGCCCCATGACCTTTTTCAGAACAATGCTCCATGATACCAGTCATCACAATGCTCCATGACCATTGTCGTCACAATGCTCCATGCCCCTTTCAACACAATGCTCCATGACAACTGTCATCACAATGCTCCATGGTCTTTGTCATCACAATTATACATGGCCCCTGTGATCACAGTGCTCCATGACCCCTTTCATCACAATGCTCCATGACCACTGTCATCACAATGCCCCATGACCCCTGTCATCACAATGCTCCATGGCCCCTGTCATTACAATGCTCCATGACCACTGTCATCACAATGTTCCATGACAGATGTCACCACTATCCTCCATGGTCCCTGTAATCACAATGCTTCATTCCCTTCTCAACGCAATGCTCCAGAACTCTTGTCATCATAATGCTCCATGCCCGTCTCATCACAATTCTCCATGACACTTTTCATTAAAATGCTCCATGGTCTTTATCATCACAATGCTCCATGGCCCCTGTTATCACATTGATCCATTGTACCTTTCATCACAATGCTAGATAACCTCTGTCATCACAATGCCCGATGACACCTGTCATCAGAATTGGCCATGGCCCTTGTCATCACAATGCTCCATGCCCTTGTCACCACAATGCTCCAGAACTCTGGGCATCATAATGCTCCATGCCCGTCTCATCACAATGCTACATGACACTTGTCATCAAAATGCTCCATGGCCTTTGTCATCACAATGCTCCATGGCCCCTGTTATCACAGTGCTCCATGTTACCTTTCATCACAATTCTAGATGACCACTGTCATCACAATGCCCCATGACACCTGTCATCACAATTCGCCATGGCCCTTGTCATCACAATGCTCCATGATCCATGTCATCACAATGTTCCTGGACACTTATCATCACAATGAACTATGACCACATTCATCACAATGCTCCATGACCCCTGTCATCACACTGCTCCATGGCCTATGCATTCAAAATGCTCCATGGCCCCTGTAATCACATTGCTCCATGATCCCTTTCATCACAATGCTCCAAGACCGCTGTCATCACAAGGCCCCATGACGCGTATCATCATAATGCTCCAAGGCCCCTCTCATCACAATGCTCCATGAACCCTGTCATCACAATGTTCCATGACACTTGTCATCACAGTGCTCCATGAACCCCTGTCATCACAATATTCACTGCCCATGTAATCACAATGCTCCTGGTCTCCTGTAATCACAGTGCTCCATACCCTTTTCATCACAATGCTCCAGAACTCTTGTCATCATAATGCTCCATGCCCGTGTCATCACAATGCTTGAAGAACCTTGTCATCACAATGCTCCATGAACCGTGTCATCACAAGGTTCCAGGACCCTTGTCATCACAATGATCCATGACCCCTGTCATCTCAATGCTCCATGATCTTTGTATTCACAATGCTCCATGGCCCCTATAATTGCGGTGATCCATGACCCCTGTCATCACAATGCTCCCTGGTATATTTCATCACAATTCTAGATGACCACTGTCATCACAGTGCTCCACGGCCCCTGTCGTCAGAATCCTCCATGATACCATTCATTACAATACTACGTGCCCACTGTCATCACAATGCCCCATGACACCTGTCATCACAATTCGCCATGGCACTTGTCATCACAATGCTCCATGAACCATGTCATCACAATGTTCATGGACACTTGTCATCACAATGCTCCATGACAACTTACATCACAATGCTCCTTGACACCTGTCATTTCATTGCTCCATGGCCTATGCATTCACAATGCTCCATGGCTCCTTTAATCACATTGCTCCATGATCCCTTTCATCACAATGCTCCAAGACTGCTGTCATCACAATGCCCCATGATGCCTATCATCATAATGCTCCAAGGCCCCTCTCATCACAATGCTCCATGATCCCTGTCATCACAATGTTCCATGACACTAGTCATCACAGTGCTCCATGACCCCTGTCATCACAATATTCACTGCCCATGTAATCACAATGCTCCTGGTCCCCTGTAATCACAATGCTCCATACCCTTGTCATCACAATGCTCCAGAACTCTTGTCATCATAATTCTCCATGCCTGTGTCATCACAGTGCTCCATGACCACTTTCATCACAATGCTCCTTGACCCCTGTCATCACAATGCTCTATGACCACTGTCATCACAATGCCACATGACACCTGTCATCACAATGCTCTATAGCCCCTGTCAGCACAATGTTCCATGACAGGTATCATCACAATTATCCATGACTGCTGTCATCACAATATTCCCTGCCCTTGTCATCTCAATGCTCCCTGGCCCCTGTCATCACAATGCTCCATGCTCATATCATCACAATGCTCCATTACCCATGTCATCGTAGTGATCCATGACCCCTTTCATCACAATGCTCCATGACCCCAGTCATCACAATGCTCCATAGCCCTTGTCATCACAATGCTCCATTAGCCCTGTCATCACAATGTTCCATGACTCTTGTCATCAAAATGCCTCATGATCCATTTAATCACAATGCTCCATGACTCCTTTCATCACATCCTCCATGATACTTGTCATTACACTCCCCATGACCTTTTTCAGAACAATGCTCCATGATACCAGTCATCACAATGCTCCATGACCATTGTCGTCACAATGCTCCATGCCCCTTTCAACACAATGCTCCATGACAACTGTCATCACAATGCTCCATGGCCTTTGTCATCACAATTATACATGGCCCCTGTGATCACAGTGCTCCATGACCCCTTTCATCACAATGCTCCATGACCACTGTCATCACAATGCCCCATGACCCCTGTCATCACAATGCTCCATGGCCCCTGTCATTACAATGCTCCATGACCACTGTCATCACAATGTTCCATGATCGCTGTAATCACAATGACCCATGACACCTTTCCTCAGAAGGCTCCAGTACGCCAGTCATCACAATGCTCCAATGACCGTCTCATCACAATGCTCCATGATCCCTGTCAGCACATCGTTACATGACAATTGTCATCACAATGCTCCATGACACCTGTCATCACAATGTTGCCTTCCCATGTCATCAAAATGCTCCATGTCCCCTGTAATCACAATGTTCCATTACACCTGTCTTCACAATGTTCCCTGCCCATGTCATCACAATGCTCCATTACCAAGGTAATCAAAATGTTCGCCTGCCCTTGTCATCAAAATGCTCCATGGCCCCTTTAATCACAATGCTCCATGAACCCTGTCATCACAATGTTCCATGACAGTTGTCATCACAATGCTCCATGACCCTGTAATCACAATGCTCCATGCCCTTGTCATCACAATGCTCCAGAACTCTTGTCATCATAATGATGAATGCTCGTGTCATCACAAAGCTCCATGATACTTGTCATCACAATGTTCCATGGCCTTGTCATTACAATACTCCATGGCCCCTGTCATCACAGTGCTCCATGATACCTTTTATCACAATTCTAGATGACCACTGTCATCACAATGCCCCAAGACACATGTCATCACAATTCGCCATGGCCCTTGCCATCACAATGCTCCATGACCCGTGTCATCACAATGGTCCAGGACACTTGTCATCACAATGATCCATGACCACTTACATCACAATGCTCCTTGACTCCTGTCATCACAATGCTCCATAGCCTATGCATTCGCAATGCTACATGGTCCCTGTAATCACATTGCTCCATGATCCATTTCATCACAATGCTCTATGACCACTGTCATTACAATGCCACATTATACCTGTCATCACAATGCTCCATGGCCCCTGTCAGCACAATGTTCCATGACAGATGTCATCACTCTCCTCCATGGTCCCTGTAATCACAATGCTCCATTCCCTTGTCAACGCAATGCTCCAGAACTCTTGTCATCATAATGCTCCATGCCCGTCTCATCACAATTCTCCATGACACTTTTCATTAAAATGCTCCATGGCCTTTATCATCACAATGCTCCATGGCCCCTGTTATCACAGTGATCCATGGTACCTTTCATCACAATGCTAGATAACCTCTGTCATCACAATGCCCGAGGACACCTGTCATCAGAATTGGCCATGGCCCTTGTCATCACAATGCTCCATGCCCTTGTCACCACAATGCTCCAGAACTCTTGGCATCATAATGCTCCATGCCCGTCTCATCACAATGTTCCATGACACTTGTCATCAAAATGCTCCATGGCCTTTCTCATCACAATGCTCCATGGCCCCTGTTATCACAGTGCTCCATGTTACCTTTCATCACAATCCTAGATGACCACTGTCATCACAATGCCCCATGACACCTGTCATCACAATTCGCCATGGCCCTTGTCATCACAATGCTCCATGATCCATGTCATCACAATGTTCCTGGACACTTATCATCACAATGCACTATGACCACATTCATCACAACGCTCCATGACCCCTGTCATAACACTGCTGCATGGCCTATGCATTCAAAATGCTCCATGGCCCCTGTAATCACATTGCTCCATGATCCCTTTCATCACAATGTTCTATGACCACTCTCATCACAATACCCCATGACGCCTAACATCATAATGCTCCAAGGCCCCTCTCATCACAATGCTCCATGAACCCTGTCATCACAATGTTCCATGTCACTTGTCATCACAGTGCTCCATGAACCCCTGTCATCACAATATTCACTGCCCATGTAATCACAATGCTTCTGGTCCCCTATAATCACAGTGCTCCATACCCTATTCATCACAATGCTCCAGAACACTTGTCATCATAATGCTCCATGCCTGTGTCATCACAATGCTTGAAGAACCTTGTCTTCACAATGATCCATGAACCGTGTCATCACAAGGTTCCAGGACCATTGTCACCACAATGATCCATGACCCCTGTCATCTCAATGCTCCATGATCTTTGTATTCACAATGCTCCATGGCCCCTATAATCGCGGTGATCCATGACCCCTGTCATCACAATGCTCCCTGGTATATTTCATCACAATTCTAGATGACCACTGTCATCACAGTGCCTCACGGCCCCTTTCGTCAGAGTCCTCCATGATACTTTTCATTACAATTCTACATGACCACGGTCATCACAATTCCCCATGACACCTGTCATCACAATGCTCCATGAACGATGTCATCACAATATTCATGGACACTTGTGATCACAATGCTCCATGACAACTTACATCACAATGCTCCTTGACCCCTGTCATTTCATTGCTCCATGGCCTATGCATTCACAATGCTCCATGGCCCCTGTAATCCCATTGCTCCATGATCCCTTTCATCACAATGCTCCAAGACCGCTGTCATCAAAATGCCCCATGACGCCTATCATCATAATGCTCCAAGGCCCCTCTCATCACAATGCTCCATGATCCCTGTCATCACAATGATCCATGACACTAGTCATCACAGTGCTCCATGAACCCCTGTCATCACAATATTCACTGCCCATGTAATCACAATGCTCCTGGTCCCCTGTAATCACAGTGCTCCATACCCTTTTCATCACAATGCTCCAGAACTCTTGTCATCATAATGCTCCATGCCCGTGTCATCACAATGCTTGAAGAACCTTGTCATCACAATGCTCCATGAACCGTGTCATCACAAGGTTCCAGGACCCTTGTCATCACAATGATCCATGACCCCTGTCATCTCAATGCTCCATGATCTTTGTATTCACAATGCTCCATGGCCCCTATAATTGCGGTGATCCATGACCCCTGTCATCACAATGCTCCCTGGTATATTTCATCACAATTCTAGATGACCACTGTCATCACAGTGCTCCACGGCCCCTGTCGTCAGAATCCTCCATGATACCATTCATTACAATACTACGTGACCACTGTCATCACAATGCCCCATGACACCTGTCATCACAATTCGCCATGGCACTTGTCATCACAATGCTCCATGAACCATGTCATCACAATGTTCATGGACACTTGTCATCACAATGCTCCATGACAACTTACATCACAATGCTCCTTGACCCCTGTCATTTCATTGCTCCATGGCCTATGCATTCACAATGCTCCATGGCTCCTTTAATCACATTGCTCCATGATCCCTTTCATCACAATGCTCCAAGACTGCTGTCATCACAATGCCCCATGATGCCTATCATCATAATGCTCCAAGGCCCCTCTCATAACAATGCTCCATGATCCCTGTCATCACAATGTTCCATGACACTAGTCATCACAGTGCTCCATGACCCCTGTCATCACAATATTCACTGCCCATGTAATCACAATGCTCCTGGTCCCCTGTAATCACAATGCTCCATACCCTTGTCATCACAATGCTCCAGAACTCTTGTCATCATAATTCTCCATGCCTGTGTCATCACAGTGCTCCATGACCACTTTCATCACAATGCTCCTTGACCCCTGTCATCACAATGCTCTATGACCACTGTCATCACAATGCCACATGACACCTGTCATCACAATGCTCTATAGCCCCTGTCAGCACAATGTTCCATGACAGGTATCATCACAATGATCCATGACTGCTGTCATCACAATATTCCCTGCCCTTGTCATCTCAATGCTCCCTGGCCCCTGTCATCACAATGCTCCATGCTCATATCATCACAATGCTCCATTACCCATGTCATCGTAGTGATCCATGACCCCTTTCATCACAATGCTCCATGACCCCAGTCATCACAATGCTCCATAGCCCTTGTCATCACAATGCTCCATTAGCCCTGTCATCACAATGTTCCATGACTCTTGTCATCAAAATGCCTCATGATCCATTTAATCACAATGCTCCATGACTCCTTTCATCACATCCTCCATGATACTTGTCATTACACTCCCCATGACCTTTTTCAGAACAATGCTCCATGATACCAGTCATCACAATGCTCCATGACCATTGTCGTCACAATGCTCCATGCCCCTTTCAACACAATGCTCCATGACAACTGTCATCACAATGCTCCATGGCCTTTGTCATCACAATTATACATGGCCCCTGTGATCACAGTGCTCCATGACCCCTTTCATCACAATGCTCCATGACCACTGTCATCACAATGCCCCATGACCCCTGTCATCACAATGCTCCATGGCCCCTGTCATTACAATGCTCCATGACCACTGTCATCACAATGTTCCATGATCGCTGTAATCACAATGACCCATGACACCTTTCCTCAGAAGGCTCCAGTACGCCTGTCATCACAATGCTCCAATGACCGTCTCATCACAATGCTCCATGATCCCTGTCAGCACATCGTTACATGACAATTGTCATCACAATGCTCCATGACACCTGTCATCACAATGTTGCCTTCCCATGTCATCAAAATGCTCCATGTCCCCTGTAATCACAATGTTCCATTACACCTGTCTTCACAATGTTCCCTGCCCATGTCATCACAATGCTCCATTACCAAGGTAATCAAAATGTTCGCCTGCCCTTGTCATCAAAATGCTCCATGGCCCCTTTAATCACAGTGCTCCATGAACCCTGTCATCACAATGTTCCATGACAGTTGTCATCACAATGCTCCATGACCCTGTAATCACAATGCTCCATGCCCTTGTCATCACAATGCTCCAGAACTCTTGTCATCATAATGATGAATGCTCGTGTCATCACAAAGCTCCATGATACTTGTCATCACAATGTTCCATGGCCTTGTCATTACAATACTCCATGGCCCCTGTCATCACAGTGCTCCATGATACCTTTTATCACAATTCTAGATGACCACTGTCATCACAATGCCCCAAGACACATGTCATCACAATTCGCCATGGCCCTTGCCATCACAATGCTCCATGACCCGTGTCATCACAATGGTCCAGGACACTTGTCATCACATTGATCCATGACCACTTACATCACAATGCTCCTTGACTCCTGTCATCACAATGCTCCATAGCCTATGCATTCGCAATGCTACATGGTCCCTGTAATCACATTGCTCCATGATCCATTTCATCACAATGCTCTATGACCACTGTCATTACAATGCCACATTATACCTGTCATCACAATGCTCCATGGCCCCTGTCAGCACAATGTTCCATGACAGATGTCATCACTCTCCTCCATGGTCCCTGTAATCACAATGCTCCATTCCCTTGTCAAACGCAATGCTCCAGAACTCTTGTCATCATAATGCTCCATGCCCGTCTCATCACAATTCTCCATGACACTTTTCATTAAAATGCTCCATGGCCTTTATCATCACAATGCTCCATGGCCCCTGTTATCACAGTGATCCATGGTACCTTTCATCACAATGCTAGATAACCTCTGTCATCACAATGCCCGAGGACACCTGTCATCAGAATTGGCCATGGCCCTTGTCATCACAATGCTCCATGCCCTTGTCACCACAATGCTCCAGAACTCTTGGCATCATAATGCTCCATGCCCGTCTCATCACAATGTTCCATGACACTTGTCATCAAAATGCTCCATGGCCTTTGTCATCACAATGCTCCATGGCCCCTGTTATCACAGTGCTCCATGTTACCTTTCATCACAATCCTAGATGACCACTGTCATCACAATGCCCCATGACACCTGTCATCACAATTCGCCATGGCCCTTGTCATCACAATGCTCCATGATCCATGTCATCACAATGTTCCTGGACACTAATCATCACAATGCACTATGACCACATTCATCACAACGCTCCATGACCCCTGTCATAACACTGCTGCATGGCCTATGCATTCAAAATGCTCCATGGCCCCTTTAATCACATTGCTCCATGATCCCTTTCATCACAATGTTCTATGACCACTCTCATCACAATACCCCATGACGCCTATCATCATAATGCTCCAAGGCCCCTCTCATCACAATGCTCCATGAACCCTGTCATCACAATGTTCCATGTCACTTGTCATCACAGTGCTCCATGAACCCCTGTCATCACAATATTCACTGCCCATGTAATCACAATGCTTCTGGTCCCCTATAATCACAGTGCTCCATACCCTATTCATCACAATGCTCCAGAACACTTGTCATCATAATGCTCCATGCCTGTGTCATCACAATGCTTGAGGAACCTTGTCTTCACAATGATCCATGAACCGTGTCATCACAAGGTTCCAGGACCATTGTCACCAAAATGATCCATGACCCCTGTCATCTCAATGCTGCATGATCTTTGTATTCACAATGCTCCATGGCCCCTATAATTGCGGTGATCCATGACCCCTGTCATCACAATGCTCCCTGGTATATTTCATCACAATTCTAGATGACCACTGTCATCACAGTGCTCCACGGCCCCTGTCATCAGAGTCCTCCATGATACTTTTCATTACAATTCTACATGACCACTGTCATCACAATGCCCCATGACACCTGTCATCACAATTCGCCATGGCACTTGTCATCACAATGCTCCATGAACCATGTCATCACAATGTTCATGGACACTTGTCATCACAATGCTCCATGACAACTTACATCACAATGCTCCTTGATCCCTGTCATTTCATTGCTCCATGGCCTATGCAATCACAATGCTCCATGGCTCCTTTAATCACATTGCTCCATGATCCCTTTCATCACAATGCTCCACGACTGCTGTCATCACAATGCCCCATGACGCCTATCATCATAATGCTCCAAGGCCCCTCTCATCACAATGCTCCATGAACCCTGTCATCACAATGTTCCATGACACTTGTCATCACAGTGCTCCATGAACCCCTGTCATCACAATATTCACTGCCCATGTAATCACAATGCTCCTGGTCCCCTGTAATCACAATGCTCCATACCCTTGTCATCACAATGCTCCAGAACTCTTGTCATCATAATTCTCCATGCCCGTGTCATCACAGTGCTCCATGACCACTTTCATCACAATGCTCCTTGACCCCTGTCATCACAATGCTCTATGACCACTGTCATCACAATGCCACATGACACCTGTCATCACAATGCTCTATAGCCCCTGTCAGCACAATGTTCCATGACAGGTATCATCACAATGTTCCATGACTGCTGTCATCACAATGTTCCCTGCCCTTGTCATTCTCAATGCTCCCTGGCCCCTGTCATCACAATGCTCCATGCTCATATCATCACAATGCTCCATTACCCATGTCATCGTAGTGATCCATGACCCCTTTCATCACAATGCTCCATGACCCCAGTCATCACAATGCTCCATAGTCCTTGTCATCACAATGCTCCATTAGCCCTGTCATCACAATGTTCCATGACTCAGGTCATCAAAATGCTCCATGGCTTTGTCATCACAATGCTCCATGCCCTTGTCACCACAATGCTCCAGAACTCTTGGCATCATAATGCTCCATGCCCGTCTCATCACAATGCTCCTTGACACTTGTCATCAAAATGCTCCATGGCCTTTGTCATCACAATGCTCCATGGCACCTGTTATGACAGTGCTCCATGTTACCATTCATCTCAATTCTAGATGGCCACTGTCATCACAATGCCCCATGACACCTGTCATCACAATTCGCCATGGCCCTTGTCATCACAATGCTCCATGATCCATGTCATCACAATGTTCCTGGACACTTATCATCACAATGAACGATGACCACATTCATCACAATGCTCCATGAACCCTGTCATCACAATGTTCCATGACACTTGTCATCACAGTGCTCCATGAACCCCTGTCATCACAATATTCACTGCCCATGTAATCACAATGCTCCTGGTCCCCTGTAATCACAGTGCTCCATACCCTTTTCATCACAATGCTCCAGAACTCTTGTCATCATAATGCTCCATGCCCGTGTCATCACAATGCTTGAAGAACCTTGTCATCACAATGCTCCATGAACCGTGTCATCACAAGGTTCCAGGACCCTTGTCATCACAATGATCCATGACCCCTGTCATCTCAATGCTCCATGATCTTTGTATTCACAATGCTCCATGGCCCCTATAATTGCGGTGATCCATGACCCCTGTCATCACAATGCTCCCTGGTATATTTCATCACAATTCTAGATGACCACTGTCATCACAGTGCTCCACGGCCCCTGTCGTCAGAATCCTCCATGATACCATTCATTACAATACTCCGTGACCACTGTCATCACAATGCCCCATGACACCTGTCATCACAATTCGCCATGGCACTTGTCATCACAATGCTCCATGAACCATGTCATCACAATGTTCATGGACACTTGTCATCACAATGCTCCATGACAACTTACATCACAATGCTCCTTGACCCCTGTCATTTCATTGCTCCATGGCCTATGCATTCACAATGCTCCATGGCCCCTGTAATCACATTGCTCCATGATCCCTTTCATCACAATGCTCCAAGACCGCTGTCATCAAAATGCCCCATGACGCCTATCATCATAATGCTCCAAGGCCCCTCTCATCACAATGCTCCATGATCACTGTCATCACAATGATCCATGACACTAGTCATCACAGTGCTCCATGAACCCTTGTCATCACAATATTCACTGCCCATGTAATCACAATGCTCCTGGTCCCCTGTAATCACAATGCTCCATACCCTTGTCATCACAATGCTCCAGAACTCTTGTCATCATAATGCTCCATGCCCGTGTCATCACAGTGCTCCATGACCACTTTCATCACAATGCTCCTTGACCCCTGTCATCACAATGCTCCATGGCCTATGTATTCACAATGCTCCATGTCCCCTGTAATCACATTGTTCCATGATCCTTTTCATCACAATGCTCTATGACCACTGTCATCACAATGCCACATGACACCTGTCATCACAATGCTCTATAGCCCCTGTCAGCACAATGTTCCATGACAGGTATCATCACAATGATCCATGACTGCTGTCATCACAATATTCCCTGCCCTTGTCATCTCAATGCTCCCTGGCCCCTGTCATCACAATGCTCCATGCTCAAATCATCACAATGCTCCATTACCCATGTCATCGTAGTGATCCATGACCCCTTTCATCACAATGCTCCATGACCCCAGTCATCACAATGCTCCATAGCGCTTTTCATCACAATGCTCCATTATCCCTGTCATCACAATGTTCCATGACTCAGGTCATCAAAATGCTCCATTGCTTTGTCACCACAATTCTCCAGAACCCTTGGCATCATAATGCTCCATGCCCGTCTCATCACAATGCTCCTTGACACTTGTCATCAAAATGCTCCATCGCCTTTGTCATCACAATGCTCCATGGCACCTGTTATGACAGTGCTCCATGTTACCTTTCATCTCAATTCTAGATGGCCACTGTCATCACAATGCCCCATGACACCTGTAATCACAATTTTCCATGGCACTTGTCATCACAATGCTCCATGATCCATGTCATCACAATGTTCCTGGACACTTATCATCACAATGAACGATGACCACATTCATCACAATGCTCCATGAACCCTGTCATCACAATGTTCCATGACACTTGTCATCACAGTGCTCCCTGAACCCCTGTCATCACAATATTCACTTCCCATGTAATCACAATGCTCCTGGTCCCCTGTAATCACAGTGCTCCATACCCTTTTCATCACAATGCTCCAGAACTCTTGTCATCATAATGCTCCATGCCCGTGTCATCACAATGCTTGAAGAACCTTGTCATCACAATGCTCCATGAACCGTGTCATCACAAGGTTCCAGGACCCTTGTCATCACAATGATCCATGACCCCTGTCATCTCAATGCTCCATGATCTTTGTATTCACAATGCTCCATGGCCCCTATAATTGCGGTGATCCATGACCCCTGTCATCACAATGCTCCCTGGTATATTTCATCACAATTCTAGATGACCACTGTCATCACAGTGCTCCACGGCCCCTGTCGTCAGAATCCTCCATGATACCATTCATTACAATACTACGTGCCCACTGTCATCACAATGCCCCATGACACCTGTCATCACAATTCGCCATGGCACTTGTCATCACAATGCTCCATGAACCATGTCATCACAATGTTCATGGACACTTGTCATCACAATGCTCCATGACAACTTACATCACAATGCTCCTTGACCCCTGTCATTTCATTGCTCCATGGCCTATGCATTCACAATGCTCCATGGCTCCTTTAATCACATTGCTCCATGATCCCTTTCATCACAATGCTCCAAGACTGCTGTCATCACAATGCCCCATGATGCCTATCATCATAATGCTCCAAGGCCCCTCTCATCACAATGCTCAATGATCCCTGTCATCACAATGTTCCATGACACTAGTCATCACAGTGCTCCATGACCCCTGTCATCACAATATTCACTGCCCATGTAATCACAATGCTCCTGGTCCCCTGTAATCACAATGCTCCATACCCTTGTCATCACAATGCTCCAGAACTCTTGTCATCATAATTCTCCATGCCTGTGTCATCACAGTGCTCCATGACCACTTTCATAACAATGCTCCTTGACCCCTGTCATCACAATGCTCTATGACCACTGTCATCACAATGCCACATGACACCTGTCATCACAATGCTCTATAGCCCCTGTCAGCACAATGTTCCATGACAGGTATCATCACAATGATCCATGACTGCTGTCATCACAATATTCCCTGCCCTTGTCATCTCAATGCTCCCTGGCCCCTGTCATCACAATGCTCCATGCTCATATCATCACAATGCTCCATTACCCATGTCATCGTAGTGATCCATGACCGCTTTCATCACAATGCTCCATAGCCCTTGTCATCACAATGCTCCATTAGCCCTGTCATCACAATGTTCCATGACTCTTGTCATCAAAATGCCTCATGATCCATTTAATCACAATGCTCCATGACTCCTTTCATCACATCCTCCATGATACTTGTCATTACACTCCCCATGACCTTTTTCAGAACAATGCTCCATGATACCAGTCATCACAATGCTCCATGACCATTGTCGTCACAATGCTCCATGCCCCTTTCAACACAATGCTCCATGACAACTGTCATCACAATGCTCCATGGCCTTTGTCATCACAATTATACATGGCCCCTGTGATCACAGTGCTCCATGACCCCTTTCATCACAATGCTCCATGACCACTGTCATCACAATGCCCCATGACCCCTGTCATCACAATGCTCCATGGCCCCTGTCATTACAATGCTCCATGACCACTGTCATCACAATGTTCCATGATCGCTGTAATCACAATGACCCATGACACCTTTCCTCAGAAGGCTCCAGTACGCCTGTCATCACAATGCTCCAATGACCGTCTCATCACAATGCTCCATGATCCCTGTCAGCACATCGTTACATGACAATTGTCATCACAATGCTCCATGACACCTGTCATCACAATGTTGCCTTCCCATGTCATCAAAATGCTCCATGTCCCCTGTAATCACAATGTTCCATTACACCTGTCTTCACAATGTTCCCTGCCCATGTCATCACAATGCTCCATTACCAAGGTAATCAAAATGTTCGCCTGCCCTTGTCATCAAAATGCTCCATGGCCCCTTTAATCACAGTGCTCCATGAACCCTGTCATCACAATGTTCCATGACAGTTGTCATCACAATGCTCCATGACCCTGTAATCACAATGCTCCATGCCCTTGTCATCACAATGCTCCAGAACTCTTGTCATCATAATGATGAATGCTCGTGTCATCACAAAGCTCCATGATACTTGTCATCACAATGTTCCATGGCCTTGTCATTACAATACTCCATGGCCCCTGTCATCACAGTGCTCCATGATACCTTTTATCACAATTCTAGATGACCACTGTCATCACAATGCCCCAAGACACATGTCATCACAATTCGCCATGGCCCTTGCCATCACAATGCTCCATGACCCGTGTCATCACAATGGTCCAGGACACTTGTCATCACAATGATCCATGACCACTTACATCACAATGCTCCTTGACTCCTGTCATCACAATGCTCCATAGCCTATGCATTCGCAATGCTACATGGTCCCTGTAATCACATTGCTCCATGATCCATTTCATCACAATGCTCTATGACCACTGTCATTACAATGCCACATTATACCTGTCATCACAATGCTCCATGGCCCCTGTCAGCACAATGTTCCATGACAGATGTCATCACTCTCCTCCATGGTCCCTGTAATCACAATGCTCCATTCCCTTGTCAACGCAATGCTCCAGAACTCTTGTCATCATAATGCTCCATGCCCGTCTCATCACAATTCTCCATGACACTTTTCATTAAAATGCTCCATGGCCTTTATCATCACAATGCTCCATGGCCCCTGTTATCACAGTGATCCATGGTACCTTTCATCACAATGCTAGATAACCTCTGTCATCACAATGCCCGAGGACACCTGTCATCAGAATTGGCCATGGCCCTTGTCATCACAATGCTCCATGCCCTTGTCACCACAATGCTCCAGAACTCTTGGCATCATAATGCTCCATGCCCGTCTCATCACAATGTTCCATGACACTTGTCATCAAAATGCTCCATGGCCTTTGTCATCACAATGCTCCATGGCCCCTGTTATCACAGTGCTCCATGTTACCTTTCATCACAATCCTAGATGACCACTGTCATCACAATGCCCCATGACACCTGTCATCACAATTCGCCATGGCACTTGTCATCACAATGCTCCATGATCCATGTCATCACAATGTTCCTGGACACTTATCATCACAATGCACTATGACCACATTCATCACAACGCTCCATTACCCCTGTCATAACACTGCTGCATGGCCTATGCATTCAAAATGCTCCATGGCCCCTGTAATCACATTGCTCCATGATCCCTTTCATCACAATGTTCTATGACCACTCTCATCACAATACCCCATGACGCCTATCATCATAATGCTCCAAGGCCCCTCTCATCACAATGCTCCATGAACCCTGTCATCACAATGTTCCATGTCACTTGTCATCACAGTGCTCCATGAACCCCTGTCATCACAATATTCACTGCCCATGTAATCACAATGCTTCTGGTCCCCTATAATCACAGTGCTCCATACCCTATTCATCACAATGCTCCAGAACACTTGTCATCATAATGCTCCATGCCTGTGTCATCACAATGCTTGAGGAACCTTGTCTTCACAATGATCCATGAACTGTGTCATCACAAGGTTCCAGGATCATTGTCACCAAAATGATCCATGACCCCTGTCATCTCAATGCTCCATGATCTTTGTATTCACAACGCTCCATGGCCCCTATAATTGCGGTGATCCATGACCCCTGTCATCACAATGCTCCCTGGTATATTTCATCACAATTCTAGGTGACCACTGTCATCACAGGGCTCCACGGCCCCTGTCATCAGAGTCCTCCATGATACTTTTCATTACAATTCTACATGACCACTGTCATCACAATGCCCCATGACACCTGTCATCACAATTCGCCATGGCACTTGTCATCACAATGCTCCATGAACCATGTCATCACAATGTTCATGGACACTTGTCATCACAATGCTCCATGACAACTTACATCACAATGCTCCTTGATCCCTGTCATTTCATTGCTCCATGGCCTATGCAATCACAATGCTCCATGGCTCCTTTAATCACATTGCTCCATGATCCCTTTCATCACAATGCTCCAAGACTGCTGTCATCACAATGCCCCATGACG
Source organism: Balaenoptera borealis (assembly GCF_965194805.1). Classification (NCBI taxonomy): domain Eukaryota; kingdom Metazoa; phylum Chordata; class Mammalia; order Artiodactyla; family Balaenopteridae; genus Balaenoptera; species Balaenoptera borealis. The sequence continues at coordinate 29,001,279 of NC_138874.1, read as the reverse complement.
CCTATCATCATAATGCACCAAGGCCCCTCTCATCACAATGCTCCATGATCCCTGTCATCACAATGTACCATGACACTTGTCATTACAGTGCTCCATGAACCCCTGTCATCACAATATTCACTGCCCATGTAATCACAATGCTCCTGGTCCCCTGTAATCACAATGCTCCATACCCTTGTCATCACAATGCTCCAGAACTCTTGTCATCATAATTCTCCATGCCCGTGTCATCACAGTGCTCCATGACCACTTTCATCACAATGCTCCTTGACCCCTGTCATCACAATGCTCTATGACCACTGTCATCACAATGCCACATGCCACCTGTCATCACAATGCTCTATAGCCCCTGTCAGCACAATGTTCCATGACAGGTATCATCACAATGATCCATGACTGCTGTCATCACAATATTCCCTGCCCTTGTCATCTCAATGCTCCCTGGCCCCTGTCATCACAATGCTCCATGCTCATATCATCACAATGCTCCATTACCCATGTCATCGTAGTGATCCATGACCCCTTTCTTCACAATTCTCCATGACCCCAGTCATCACAATGCTCCATAGCCCTTGTCATCACAATGCTCCATTAGCCCTGTCATCACAATGTTCCATGACTCTTGTCATCAAAATGCCTCATGATCCATTTAATCACAATGCACCATGACTCCTTTCATCACATCCTCCATGATACTTGTCATTACACTCCCCATGACCTTCTTCAGAACAATGCTCCATGATACCAGTCATCACAATGCTCCATGACCATTGTCGTCACAATGCTCCATGCCCCTTTCAACACAATGCTCCATGACAACTGTCACCACAATGCTCCATGGCCTTTGTCATCACAATTATACATGGCCCTTGTGATCACAGTGCTCCATGACCCCTTTCATCACAATGCTCCATGACCACTGCCATCACAATGCTCCATGGCCTTTGTCATCACAATTATACATGGCCCTTGTGATCACAGTGCTCCATGACCCCTTTCATCACAATGCTCCATGACCACTGTCATCACAATGCCCCATGAACCCTGTCATCACAATGCTCCATGGCCCCTGTCATTACAATGCTCCATGACCACTGTCATCACAATGTTCCATGATCGCAGTAATCACAATGACCCATGACACCTTTCCTCAGAAGGCTCCAGTACGCCTGTCATCACAATGCTCCAATGACCGTCTCATCACAATGCTCCATGATCCCTGTCAGCACAACATTACATAAAAATTGTCATCACAATGCTCCATGACACCTGTCATCACAATGTTGCCTGCCCATGTCATCAAAATGCTCCATGTCCCCTGTAATCACAATGTTCCATTACACCTGTCTTCACAATGTTCCCTGCCCATGTCATCACAATGCTCCATTACCAATGTAATCAAAATGTTCGCCTGCCCTTGTCATCAAAATGCTCCATGGCCCCTTTAATCACAATGCTCCATGAACCCTGTCATCACAATGTTCCATGACAGTTGTCATCACAATGCTCCATGACCCTGTAATCACAATGCTCCATGCCCTTGTCATCACAATGCTCCAGAACTCTTGTCATCATAATGATGAATGCTCGTGTCATCACAAAGCTCCATGATACTTGTCATCACAATGTTCCATGGCCTTGTCATTACAATACTCCATGGCCCCTGTCATCACAGTGCTCCATGATACTTTTATCACAATTCTAGATGACCACTGTCATCACAATGCCCCAAGACACATGTCATCACAATTCGCCATGGCCCTTGCCATCACAATGCTCCATGCCCTTGTCACCACAATGCTCCAGAACTCTTGGCATCATAATGCTCCATGCCCGTCTCATCACAATGCTCCATGACCACTTTCATCACTATGCTCCTTGACCCCTGTCATCACAATGCTCTATGACCACTGTCATCACAATGCCACATGACACCTGTCATCACAATGCTCTATAGCCCCTGTCAGCACAATGTTCCATGACAGGTATCATCACAATGATCCATGACTGCTGTCATCACAATGTTCCCTGCCCTTGTCATTCTCAATGCTCCCTGGACCCTGTCATCACAATGCTCCATGACCATTGTCGTCACAATGCTCCATGCCCCTTTCAACACAATGCTCCATGACAACTGTCATCACAATGCTCCATGGCCTTTGTTATCACAATTATACATGGCCCCTGTGATCACAGTGCTCCATGACCCCTTTCATCACAATGCTCCATGACCACTGTCATCACAATGCCCCATGACCCCTGTCATCAAAATGCTCCATGGCCCCTGTCATTACAATGCTCCATGACCACTGTCATCACAATGTTCCATGATCGCTGTAATCACAATGACCCATGACACCTTTCCTCAGAAGGCTCCAGTACGCCTGTCATCACAATGCTCCAATGACCGTCTCATCACAATGCTCCATGACCCGTGTCATCACAATGGTCCCGGACACTTGTCATCACAATGATCCATGACCACTTACATCACAATGCTCCTTGACTCCTGTCATCACAATGCTCCATAGCCTATGCATTCGCAATGCTACATGGTCCCTGTAATCACATTGCTCCATGATCAATTTCATCACAATGCTCTATGACCACTGTCATTACAATGCCACATTATACCTGTCATCACAATGCTCCATGGCCCCTGTCAGCCCAATATTCCATGACAGATGTCATCACTATCCTCCATGGTCCCTGTAATCACAATGCTCCATTCCCTTGTCAACGCAATGCTCCAGAACTCTTGTCATCATAATGCTCCATGCCCGTCTCATCACAATTCTCCATGACACTTTTCATTAAAATGCTCCATGGTCTTTATCATCACAATGCTCCATGGCCCCTGTTATCACATTGATCCATTGTACCTTTCATCACAATGCTAGATAACCTCTGTCATCACAATGCCCGATGACACCTGTCATCAGAATTGGCCATGGCCCTTGTCATCACAATGCTCCATGCCCTTGTCACCACAATGCTCCAGAACTCTTGGCATCATAATGCTCCATGTCCGTCTCATCACAATGCTCCATGACACTTGTCATCAAAATGCTCCATGGCCTTTGTCATCACAATGCTCCATGGCCCTTGTTATCACAGTGCTCCATGTTACCTTTCATCAAAATTCTAGATGACCACTGTCATCACAATGCCCCATGACACCTGTCATCACAATTCGCCATGGCCCTTGTCATCACAATGCTCCATGATCCATGTCATCACAATGTTCCTGGACACTTATCATCACAATGAACTATGACCACATTCATCACAATGCTCCATGACCCCTGTCATCACACTGCTCCATGGCCTATGCATTCAAAATGCTCCATGGCCCCTGTAATCACATTGCTCCATGATCCCTTTCATCACAATGTTCTATGACCACTCTCATCACAATACCCCATGACGCCTATCATCATAATGCTCCAAGGCCCCTCTCATCACAATGCTCCATGAACCCTGTCATCACAATGTTCCATGACACTTGTCATCACAGTGCTACATGAACCCCTGTCATCACAAAATTCACTGCCCATGTAATCACAATGCTTCTGGTCTCCTGTAATCACAGTGCTCCATACCCTTTTCATCACAATGCTCCAGAACTCTTGTCATCATAATGCTCCATGCCCGTGTCATCACAATGCTTGAAGAACCTTGTCATCACAATGCTCCATGATCCGTGTCATCACAAGGTTCCAGGACCCTTGTCATCACAATGATCCATGACCCCTGTCATCTCAATGCTCCATGATCTTTGTATTCACAATGCTCCCTGGCCCCTATAATTGCGGTGATCCATGACCCCTGTCATCACAATGCTCCCTGGTATATTTCATCACAATTCTAGATGACCACTGTCATCACAGTGCTCCACGGCCCCTGTCGTCAGAGTCCTCCATGATACCTGTCATTACAATTCTACATGACCACTGTCATCACAATGCCCCATGACACCTGTCATCACAATTCGCCATGGCACTTGTCATCACAATGCTCCATGAACCATGTCATCACAATTTTCATGGACACTTGTCATCACAGTGCTCCATGACCACTTTCATCACAATGCTCCTTGACCCCTGTCATCACAATGCTCTATGACCACTGTCATCACAATGCCACATGACACCTGTCATCACAATGCTCTATAGCCCCTGTCAGCACAATGTTCCAAGACAGGTATCATCACAATGATCCATGACTGCTGTCATCACAATATTCCCTGCCCTTGTCATCTCAATGCTCCCTGGCCCCTGTCATCACAATGCTCCATGCTCGTATCATCACAATGCTCCATTACCCATGTCATCGTAGTGATCCATGACCCCTTTCATCACAATGCTCCATGACCCCAGTCATCACACTGCTCCATAGCCCTTGTCATCACAATGCTCCATTAGCCCTGTCATCACAATGTTCCATGACTCTTGTCATCAAAATGCCTCATGATCCATTTAATCACAATGCTCCATGACTCCTTTCATCACATCCTCCATGATACTTGTCATTACACTCCCCATGACCTTTTTCAGAACAATGCTCCATGATACCAGTCATCACAATGCTCCATGACCATTGTCGTCACAATGCTCCATGCCCCTTTCAACACAATGCTCCATGACAACTGTCATCACAATGCTCCATGGCCTTTGTCATCACAATTATACATGGCCCTTGTGATCACAGTGCTCCATGACCCCTGTCATCACAATATTCACTGCCCATGTAATCACAATGCTCCTGGTCCCCTGTAATCATAGTGCTCCATACCCTTGTCATCACAATGCTCCAGAACTCTTGTCATCATAATGTTCCATGCCCGTGTCATCACAATGCTTGAAGAACCTTGTCATCACAATGCTCCATGAACCGTGTCATCACAAGGTTCCAGGACCCTTGTCATCACAATGATCCGTGACCCCTGTCATCTCAACGCTCCATGATCTTTGTATTCACAATGCTCCATGGCCTCTATAATTGCAGTGATCCATGACCCCTGTCATCACAATGCTCCCTGATATATTTCATCACAATTCTAGATGACCACTGTCATCACAGTGCTCCACGGCCCCTGTCATCAGAGTCCTCCCTGATACCTTTCATCACAATTCTATATGACCGCTCTCATCACAATTCCACATGACACCTGTCATCACAATGCTCCATGAACCATGTCATCACAATGTTCATGGACAATAGTCATCACAATGCTCCATGACAACTTACATCACAATGCTCCTTGACCCCTGTCATTCCATTGCTCCATGGCCTATGCATTCACAATGCTCCATGGCTCCTGTAATCACATTGCTCCATGATCCCTTTCATCACAATGCTGCAAGACCGCTGTCATCACAATGCCCCATAACGCCTATCATCATAATGCTCCAAGGCCCCTCTCATCACAATGCTCCATGATCCCTGTCATCACAATGTTCCATGACACTAGTCATCACAGTGCTCCATGACCCCTGTCATCACAATATTCACTGCCCATGTAATCACAATGCTCCTGGTCCCCTGTAATCACAATGCTCCATACCCTTGTCATCACAATGCTCCAGAACTCTTGTCATCATAATGCTCCATTCCCGTGTCATCACAGTGCTCCATGACCACTTTCATCACAATGCTCCTTGACCCCTGTCATCACAATGCTCTATGACCACTGTCATCACAATGCCACATGACACCTGTCATCACAATGCTCTATAGCCCCTGTCAGCACAATGTTCCATGACAGGTATCATCACAATGATCCATGACTGCTGTCATCACAATGTTCCCTTCCTTTGTCATTCTCAATGCTCCCTGGCCCCTGTCATCACAATGATCCATGCTCATATCATCACAATGCTCCATTACCCATGTCATCGTAGTGATCCATGACCCCTTTCATCACAATGCTCCAGGACCCCAGTCATCACAATGCTCCATAGCCCTTGTCATCACAATGCTCCATTAGCCCTGTCATCACAATGTTCCATGATTCTTGTCATCAAAATGCCTCATGATCCATTTAATCACAATGCTCCATGACTCCTTTCAACACATCCTCCATGTTACTTGTCATTACACTGCCCCATGACCTTTTTCAGAACAATGCTCCATGATACCAGTCATCACAATGCTCCATGACCATTGTCGTCACAATGCTCCATGCCCCTTTCAACACAATGCTCCATGACAACTGTCATCACAATGCTCCATGGCCTTTGTCATCACAATTATACATGGCCCCTGTGATCACAGTGCTCCATGACCCCTTTCATCACAATGCTCCATGACCACTGTCATCACAATGCCCCATGACCCCTGTCATCACAATGCTCCATGGCCCCTGTCATTACAATGCTCCATGACCACTGTCATCACAATGTTCCATGATCGCTGTAATCACAATGACCCATGACACCTTTCCTCAGAAGGCTCCAGTACGCCTGTCATCACAATGCTCCAATGACCGTCTCATCACAATGCTCCATGATCCCTGTCAGCACAACGTTCCATGACAATTGTCATCACAATGCTCCATGACACCTGTCATCACAATGTTGCCTGCCCATGTCATCAAAATGCTCCATGTCCCCTGTAATCACAATGTTCCATTACACCTGTCTTCACAATGTTCCCTGCCCATGTCATCACAATGCTCCATTACCAAGGTAATCAAAATGTTCGCCTGCCCTTGTCATCAAAATGCTCCATGGCCCCTTTAATCACAATGCTCCATGAACCCTGTCATCACAATGTTCCATGACAGTTGTCATCACAATGCTCCATGACCCTGTAATCACAATGCTCCATGCCCTTGTCATCACAATGCTCCAGAACTCTTGTCATCATAATGATGAATGCTCGTGTCATCACAAAGCTCCATGATACTTGTCATCACAATGTTCCATGGCCTTGTCATTACAATACTCCATGGCCCCTGTCATCACCGTGCTCCATGATACCTTTTATCACAATTCTAGATGACCACTGTCATCACAATGCCCCAAGATACATGTCATCACAATTCGCCATGGCCCTTGCCATCACAATGCTCCATGACCCGTGTCATCACAATGGTCCAGGACACTTGTCATCACAATGATCCATGACCACTTACATCACAATGCTCCTTGACTCCTGTCATCACAATGCTCCATAGCCTATGCATTCGCAATGCTACATGGTCCCTGTAATCACATTGCTCCATGATCCATTTCATCACAATGCCCTATGACCACTGTCATTACAATGCCACATTATACCTGTCATCACAATGCTCCATGGCCCCTGTCGCCCAATATTCCATGACAGATGTCATCACTATCCTCCATGGTCCCTGTAATCACAATGCTCCATTCCCTTGTCAACGCAATGCTCCAGAACTCTTGTCATCATAATGCTCCATGCCCGTCTCATCACAATTCTCCATGACACTTTTCATTAAAATGCTCCATGGTCTTTATCATCACAATGCTCCATGGCCCCTGTTATCACATTGATCCATTGTACCTTTTATCACAATGCTAGATAACCTCTGTCATCACAATGCCCGATGACACCTGTCATCAGAATTGGCCATGGCCCTTGTCATCACAATGCTCCATGCCCTTGTCACCACAATGCTCCAGAACTCTTGGCATCATAATGCTCCATGTCCGTCTCATCACAATGCTCCATGACACTTGTCATCAAAATGCTCCATGGCCTTTGTCATCACAATGCTCCATGGCCCCTGTTATCACAGTGCTCCATGTTACCTTTCATCACAATTCTAGATGACCACTGTCATCACAATGCCCCATGACACCTGTCATCACAATTCGCCATGGCCCTTGTCATCACAATGCTCCATGATCCATGTCATCACAATGTTCCTGGACACTTATCATCACAATGAACTATGACCACATTCATCACAATGCTCCATGACCCCTGTCATCACACTGCTCCATGGCCTATGCATTCAAAATGCTCCATGGCCCCTGTAATCACATTGCTCCATGATCCCTTTCATCACAATGTTCTATGACCACTCTCATCACAATACCCCATGACGCCTATCATCATAATGCTCCAAGGCCCGTCTCATCACAATGCTCCATGAACCCTGTCATCACAATGTTCCATGACACTTGTCATCACAGTGCTCCATGAACCCCTGTCATCACAATATTCACTGCCCATGTAATCACAATGCTCCTGTTCTCCTGTAATCACAGTGCTCCATACACTTTTCATCACAATGCTCCAGAACTCTTGTCATCATAATGCTCCATGCCCGTGTCATCACAATGCTTGAAGAACCTTGTCATCACAATGCTCCATGAACCGTGTCATCACAAGGTTCCAGGACCCTTGTCATCACAATGATCCATGACCCCTGTCATCTCAATGCTCCATGATCTTTGTATTCACAATGCTCCATGGCCCCTATAATCGCGGTGATCCATGACCCCTGTCATCACAATGCTCCCTGGTATATTTCATCACAATTCTAGATGACCACTGTCATCACAGTGCCTCACGGCCCCTGTCGTCAGAGTCCTCCATGATACCTTTCATTACAATTCTACATGACCACTGTCATCACAATGCCCCATGACACCTGTCATCACAATTCGCCATGGCACTTGTCATCACAATGCTCCATGAACCATGTCATCACAATGTTCATGGACACTTGTCATCACAATGCTCCATGACAACTTACATCACAATGCTCCTTGACCCCTGTCATTTCATTGCTCCATGGCCTATGCATTCACAATGCTCCATGGCTCCTGTAAGCACATTGCTCCATGATCCCTTTCATCACAATGTTCTATGACCACTCTCATCACAATATCCCATGACGCCTATCATCATAATGCTCCAAGGGCCCTCTCATCACAATGCTCCATGAACCCTGTCATCACAATGTTCAATGACACTTGTCATCACAGTGCTCCATGGACGCCTGTCATCACAATATTCACTGCACATGTAATCACAATGCTCCTGGTCCCCTGTAATCACAGTGCTCCATACCCTTTTCATCACAATGCTCCAGAACTCTTGTCATCACTATGCTCCATGCCCTTGTCACCACAATGCTCCAGAACGCTTGGCATCATAATGCTCCATGCCCGTCTCATCACAATGCTCCATGACAATTGTCATCAAAATGCTCCTTGGCCTTTGTCATCACAATGCTCCATGGCCCCTGTTATCACAGTGCTCCATGTTACCTTTCCTCACAATTCTAGATGACCACTGTCATCACAATGCCACATGACACCTGTCATCACAATTCGCCATGGCCCTTGTCATCACAATGATCCATGATCCATGTCATCACAATGTTCATGGACACTTGTCATCACAATGCTCCATGACAACTTACATCACAATGCTCCTTGACCCCTGTCATTTCATTGCTCCATGGCCTATGCATTCACAATGCTCCATGGCTCCTGTAATCACATTGCTCCATGATCCCTTTCATCACAATGCTCCAAGACCGCTGTCATCACAATGCCCCATGATGCCTATCATCATAATGCTCCAAGGCCACTCTTATCACAATGCTCCATGATCCCTGTCCTCCCAATGTTCCATGACACTAGTCATCACAGTGCTCCATGACCCCTGTCATCACAATATTCACTGCCCATGTAATCACAATGCTCCTGGTCCCCTGTAATCACAATGCTCCATACACTTGTCATCACAATGCTCCAGAACTCGTCATCATAATTCTCCATGCCCGTGTCATCACAGTGCTCCATGACCACTTTCATCACAATGCTCCTTGACCCCTGTCATAACAATGCTCTATGACCACTGTCATCACAATGCCACATGACACCTGTCATCACAATGCTCTATAGCCCGTGACAGCGCAATGTTCCATGACAGGTATCATCACAATCATCCATGACTGCTGTCATCACAATGTTCCCTGCCCTTATCATCTCAATGCTCCCTGGCCCCTGTCCTCACAATGCTCCATGCTCATATCATCACAATGCTCCATTACCCATGTCATCGTAGTGATCCATGACCCCTTTCATCACAATGCTCCATGACCCCAGTCATCACAATGCTCCATAGCCCTTGTCATCACAATGCTCCATTAGCCCTGTCATCACAATGTTCCATGACTCTTGTCATCAAAATGCCTCATGATCCATTTAATCACAATGCTCCATGACTCCTTTCATCACATCCTCCATGATACTTGTCATTACACTGCCCCATGACCTTTTTCAGAACAATGCTCCATGATACCAGTCATCACAATGCTCCATGACCATTGTCGTCACAATGCTCCATGCCCCTTTCAAAACAATGCTCCATGACAACTGTCATCACAATGCTCCATGGCCTTTGTCATCACAATTATACATGGCCCCTGTGATCACAATGCCCCATGACCCCTGTCATCACAATGCTCCATGGCCCCTGTCATTACAATGCTCCATGACCACTGTCATCACAATGTTCCATGATCGCTGTAGTCACAATGACCCATGACACCTTTCCTCAGAAGGCTCCAGTACGCCTGTCATCACAATGCTCCAATGACCGTCTCATCACAATGCTCCATGATCCCTGTCAGCACAACGTTCCATGACAATTGTCATCACAATGCTCCATGACACCTGTCATCACAATGTTGCCTGCCCATGTCATCAAAATGTTCCATGTCCCCTGTAATCACAATGTTCCATTACACCTGTCTTCACAATGTTCCCTGCCCATGTCATCACAATGCTCCATGACCAATGTAATCAAAATGTTCGCCTGCCCTTGTCATCAAAATGCTCCATGGCCCCTTTAATCACAATGCTCCATGAACCCTGTCATCCCAATGTTCCATGACAGTTGTCATCACAATGCTCCATGACCCTGTAATCACAATGCTCCATGCCCTTGTCATCACAATGCTCCAGAACTCTTGTCATCATAATGATGAATGCTCGTGTCATCACAAAGCTCCATGATACTTGTCATCACAATGTTCCATGGCCTTGTCATTACAATACTCCATGGCCCCTGTCATCACCGTGCTCCATGATACCTTTTATCACAGTTCTAGATGACCACTGTCATCACAATGCCCCAAGACACATGTCATCACAATTCGCCATGGCCCTTGCCATCACAATGCTCCATGACCCGTGTCATCACAATGGTCCAGGACACTTGTCATCACAATGATCCATGACCACTTACATCACAATGCTCCTTGACTCCTGTCATCACAATGCTCCATAGCCTATGCATTCGCAATGCTACATGGTCCCTGTAATCACATTGCTCCAGGATCCATTTCATCACAATGCTCTATGACCACTGTCATTACAATGCCACATTATACCTGTCATCACAATGCTCCATGGCCCTTGTCAGCCCAATATTCCATGACAGATGTCATCACTATCCTCCATGGTCCCTTTAATCACAATGCTCCATTCCCTTGTCACTACAATGCTCCAGAACGCTTGTCATCATAATGCTCCATGCCCGTCTCATCACAATGCTCCATGACACTTGTCATCAAAATGCTCCATGGCCTTTGTCATCACAATGCTCCATGACCCTTGTTATCACAGTGCTCCATGTTACCTTTCATCACAATTCTAGATGACCACTGTCATCACAATGCCCCATGACACCTGTCATCACAATTCGCCATGTCCCTTGTCATCACAATGCTCCATGATCCATGTCATCACAATGTTCCTGGACACTTATCATCACAATGAACTATGACCACATTCATCACAATGCTCCATGACCCCTGTCATCACACTGCTCCATGGCCTATGCATTCAAAATGCTCCATGGCCCCTGTAATCACATTGCTCCATGATCCCTTTCATCACAATGTTCTATGACCACTCTCATCACAATACCTCATGACGCCTATCATCATAATGCTCCAAGGCCCGTCTCATCACAATGCTCCATGAAACCTGTCATCACAATGTTCCATGACACTTGTCATCACAGTGCTCCATGAACCCCTGTCATCACAATATTCACTGCCCATGTAATCACAATGCTCCTGGTCTCCTGTAATCACAGTGCTCCATACCCTTTTCATCACAATGCTCCAGAACTCTTGTCATCATAATGCTCCATGCCCGTGTCATCACAATGCTTGAAGAACCTTGTCATCACAATGCTCCATGAACCGTGTCATCACAAGGTTCCAGGACCCTTGTCATCACAATGATCCATGACCCCTGTCATCTCAATGCTCCATGATCTTTGTATTCACAATGCTCCATGGCCCCTATAATTGCGGTGATCCATGACCCCTTTCATCACAATGCTCCCTGGTATATTTCATCACAATTCTAGATGACCACTGTCATCACAGTGCCTCACGGCCCCTGTCGTCAGAGTCCTCCATTATACCTTTCATTACAAATCTACATGACCACTGTCATCACAATGCCCCATGACACCTGTCATCACAATTCGCCATGGCACTTGTCATCACAATGCTCCATGAACCATGTCATCACAATGTTCATGGACACTTGTCATCACAATGCTCCATGACAACTTACATCACAATGCTCCTTGACCCCTGTCATTTCATTGCTCCATGGCCTATGCATTCACAATGCTCCATGGCTCCTGTAAGCACATTGCTCCATGATCCCTTTCATCACAATGCTCCAAGACCGCTGTCATCACAATGCCCCATGACGCCTATCATCATAATGCTCCAAGGCCCCTCTCATCACAATGCTCCATGATTCCTGTCATCACAATGTTCCATGACACTTGTCATCACAGTGCTCCATGAACCCCTGCCATCACAATATTCACTGCCCATGTAATCACAATGCTCCTGGTCTCCTGTAATCATAGTGCTCCATACCCTTGTCATCACAATGCTCCAGAACTCTTGTCATCATAATGCTCCATGCCCGTGTCATCACAATGCTTGAAGAACCTTGTCATCACAATGCTCCATGAACCGTGTCATCACAAGGTTCCAGGACCCTTGTCATCACAATGATCCGTGACCCCTGTCATCTCAATGCTCCATGATCTTTGTATTCACAATGCTCCATGGCCTCTATAATTGCGGTGATCCATGACCCCTGTCATCACAATGCTCCCTGGTATATTTCATCACAATTCTAGATGACCACTGTCATCACAGTGCTCCACGGCCCCTGTCATCAGAGTCCTCCCTGATACCTTTCATCACAATTCTATTTGACCGCTCTCATCACAATTCCACATGACACCTGTCATCACAATGCTCCATGAACCATGTCATCACAATGTTCATGGACAATAGTCATCACAATGCTCCATGACAACTTACATCCCAATGCTCCTTGACCCCTGTCATTCCATTGCTCCATGGCCTATGCATTCACAATGCTCCATGGCTCCTGTAATCACATTGCTCCATGATCCCTTTCATCACAATGCTCCAAGACCGCTGTCATCACAATGCCCCATAACGCCTATCATCATAATGCTCCAAGGCCCCTCTCATCACAATGCTCCATGACCCCTGTCATCACAATATTCACTGCCCATGTAATCACAATGCTCCTGGTCCCCTGTAATCACAATGCTCCATACCCTTGTCATCACAATGCTCCAGAACTCTTGTCATCATAATGCTCCATTCCCGTGTCATCACAGTGCTCCATGACCACTTTCATCACAATGCTCCTTGACCCCTGTCATCACAATGCTCTATGACCACTGTCATCACAATGCCACATGACACCTGTCATCACAATGCTCTATAGCCCCTGTCAGCACAATGTTCCATGACAGGTATCATCACAATGATCCATGACTGCTGTCATCACAATGTTCCCTGCCCTTGTCATTCTCAATGCTCCCTGGCCCCTGTCATCACAATGATCCATGCTCATATCATCACAATGCTCCATTACCCATGTCATCGTAGTGATCCATGACCCCTTTCATCACAATGCTCCATGACCCCAGTCATCACAATGCTCCATAGCCCTTGTCATCACAATGCTCCATTAGCCCTGTCATCACAATGTTCCATGACTCTTGTCATCAAAATGCCTCATGATCCATTTAATCACAATGCTCCATGACTCCTTTCAACACATCCTCCATGATACTTGTCATTACACAGCCCCATGACCTTTTTCAGAACAATGCTCCATGATACCAGTCATCACAATGCTCCATGACCATTGTCGTCACAATGCTCCATGCCCCTTTCAACACAATGCTCCATGACAACTGTCATCACAATGCTCCATGGCCTTTGTCATCACAATTATACATGGCCCCTGTGATCACAGTGCTCCATGACCCCTTTCATCACAATGCTCCATGACCACTGTCATCACAATGCCCCATGACCCCTGTCATCACAATGCTCCATGGCCCCTGTCATTACAATGCTCCATGACCACTGTCATCACAATGTTCCATGATCGCTGTAATCACAATGACCCATGACACCTTTCCTCAGAAGGCTCCAGTACGCCTGTCATCACAATGCTCCAATGACCGTCTCATCACAATGCTCCATGATCCCTGTCAGCACAACGTTCCATGACAATTGTCATCACAATGCTCCATGACACCTGTCATCACAATGTTGCCTGCCCATGTCATCAAAATGCTCCATGTCCCCTGTAATCACAATGTTCCATTACACCTGTCTTCACAATGTTCCCTGCCCATGTCATCACAATGCTCCATTACCAATGTAATCAAAATGTTCGCCTGCCCTTGTCATCAAAATGCTCCATGGCCCCTTTAATCACAATGCTCCATGAACCCTGTCATCACAATGTTCCATGACAGTTGTCATCACAATGCTCCATGACCCTGTAATCACAATGCTCCATGCCCTTGTCATCACAATGCTCCAGAACTCTTGTCATCATAATGATGAATGCTCGTGTCATCACAAAGCTCCATGATACTTGTCATCACAATGTTCCATGGCCTTGTCATTACAATACTCCATGGCCCCTGTCATCACAGTGCTCCATGATACCTTTTATCACAGTTCTAGATGACCACTGTCATCACAATGCCCCAAGACACATGTCATCACAATTCGCCATGGCCCTTGCCATCACAATGCTCCATGACCCGTGTCATCACAATGGTCCAGGACACTTGTCATCACAATGATCCATGACCACTTACATCACAATGCTCCTTGACTCCTGTCATCACAATGCTCCATAGCCTATGCATTCGCAATGCTACATGGTCCCTGTAACCACATTGCTCCATGATCCATTTCATCACAATGCTCTATGACCACTGTCATTACAATGCCACATTATACCTGTCATCACAATGCTCCATGGCCCCTGTCAGCCCAATATTCCATGACAGATATCATCACTATCCTCCATGGTCCCTGTAATCACAATGCTCCATTCCCTTGTCAACGCAATGCTCCAGAACTCTTGTCATCATAATGCTCCATGCCCGTCTCATCACAATTCTCCATGACACTTTTCATTAAAATGCTCCATGGTCTTTATCATCACAATGCTCCATGGCCCCTGTTATCACATTGATCCATTGTACCTTTCATCACAATGCTAGATAACCTCTGTCATCACAATGCCCGATGACACCTGTCATCAGAATTGGCCATGGCCCTTGTCATCACAATGCTCCATGCCCTTGTCACCACAATGCTCCAGAACTCTTGGCATCATAATGCTCCATGTCCGTCTCATCACAATGCTCCATGACACTTGTCATCAAAATGCTCCATGGCCTTTGTCCTCACAATGCTCCATGGCCCCTGTTATCACAGTGCTCCATGTTACCTTTCATCACAATTCTAGATGACCACTGTCATCACAATGCCCCATGACACCTGTCATCACAATTCGCCATGGCCCTTGTCATCACAATGCTCCATGATCCATGTCATCACAATGTTCCTGGACACTTATCATCACAATGAACTATGACCACATTCATCACAATGCTCCATGAACCCTGTCATCACACTGCTCCATGGCCTATGCATTCAAAATGCTCCATGGCCCCTGTAATCACATTGCTCCATGATCCCTTTCATCACAATGTTCTATGACCACTCTCATCACAATACCCCATGACGCCTATCATCATAATGCTCCAAGGCCCGTCTCATCACAATGCTCCATGAAACCTGTCATCACAATGTTCCATGACACTTGTCATCACAGTGCTCCATGAACCCCTGTCATCACAATATTCACTGCCCATGTAATCACAATGCTCCTGGTCCCCTGTAATCACAGTGCTCCATACCCTTTTCATCACAATGCTCCAGAACTCTTGTCATCATAATGCTCCATGCCCGTGTCATCACAATGCTTGAAGAACCTTGTCATCACAATGCTCCATGAACCGTGTCATCACAAGGTTCCAGGACCCTTGTCATCACAATGATCCATGACCCCTGTCATCTCAATGCTCCATGATCTTTGTATTCACAATGCTCCATGGCCCCTATAATTGCGGTGATCCATGACCCCTGTCATCACAATGCTCCCTGGTATATTTCATCACAATGCTAGATGACCACTGTCATCACAGTGCCTCACGGCCCCTGTCGTCAGAGTCCTCCATGATACCTTTCATTACAATTCTACATGACCACTGTCATCACAATGCCCCATGACACCTGTCATCACAATTCGCCATGGCACTTGTCATCACAATGCTCCATGAACTATGTCATCACAATGTTCATGGACACTTGTCATCACAATGCTCCATGACAACTTACATCACAATGCTCCTTGACCCCTGTCATTTCATTGCTCCATGGCCTATGCATTCACAATGCTCCATGGCTCCTGTAAGCACATTGCTCCATGATCCCTTTCATCACAATGTTCTATGACCACTCTCATCACAATATCCCATGACGCCTATCATCATAATGCTCCAAGGGCCCTCTCATCACAATGCTCCATGAACCCTGTCATCACAATGTTCAATGACACTTGTCATCACAGTGCTCCATGAACGCCTGTCATCACAATATTCACTGCCCATGTAATCACAATGCTCCTGGTCCCCTGTAATCACAGTGATCCATACCGTTTTCATCACAATGCTCCAGAACTCTTGTCATCACTATGCTCCATGCCCTTGTCACCACAATGCTCCAGAACGCTTGGCATCATAATGCTCCATGCCCGTCTCATCACAATGCTCCATGACAATTGTCATAAAAATGCTCCATGGCCTTTGTCATCACAATGCTCCATGGCCCCTGTTATCACAGTGCTTCATGTTACCTTTCCTCACAATTCTCGATGACCACTGTCATCACAATGCCCCATGACACCTGTCATCACAATTCGCCATGGCCCTTGTCATCACAATGCTCCATGAACCATGTCATCACAATGTTCATGGACACTTGTCATCACAATGCTCCATGACAACTTACATCACAATGCTCCTTGACCCCTGTCATTTCATTGCTCCATGGCCTATGCATTCACAATGCTCCATGGCTCCTGTAATCATATTGCTCCATGATCCCTTTCATCACAATGCTCCAAGACCGCTGTCATCACAATGCCCCATATGCCTATCATCATAATGCTCCAAGGCCACTCTTATCACAATGCTCCATGATCCCTGTCCTCCCAATGTTCCATGACACTAGTCATCACAGTGCTCCATGACCCCTGTCATCACAATATTCACTGCCCATGTAATCACAATGCTCCTGGTCCCCTGTAATCACAATGCTCCATACCCTTGTCATCACAATGCTCCAGAACTCTTGTCATCATAATGCTCCATCCCCGTGTCATCACAGTGCTCCATGACCACTTTCATCACAATGCTCCTTGACCCCTGTCATCACAATGCTCTATGACCACTGTCATCACAATGCCACATGACACCTGTCATCACAATGCTCTATAGCCCCTGTCAGCACAATGTTCCATGACAGGTATCATCACAATGATCCATGACTGCTGTCATCACAATGTTCCCTGCCCTTGTCATTCTCAATGCTCCCTGGCCCCTGTCATCACAATGATCCATGCTCATATCATCACAATGCTCCATTACCCATGTCATCGTAGTGATCCATGACCCCTTTCATCACAATGCTCCATGACCCCAGTCATCACAATGCTCCATAGCCCTTGTCATCACAATGCTCCATTAGCCCTGTTATCACAATGTTCCGTGACTCTTGTCATCAAAATGCCTCATGATCCATTTAATCTCAATGCTCCATGACTCCTTTCAACACATCCTCCATGATCCTTGTCATTGCACTGCCCCATGACCTTTTTCAGAACAATGCTCCATGATACCAGTCATCACAATGCTCCATGACCATTGTCGTCACAATGCTCCATGCCCCTTTCAACACAATGCTCCATGACAACTGTCATCACAATGCTCCATGGCCTTTGTCATCACAATTATACATGGCCCCTGTGATCACAGTGCTCCATGACCCCTTTCATCACAATGCTCCATGACCACTGTCATCACAATGCCCCATGACCCCTGTCATCACAATGCTCCATGGCCCCTGTCATTACAATGCTCCATGACCACTGTCATCACAATGTTCCATGATCGCTGTAATCACAATGACCCATGACACCTTTCCTCAGAAGGCTCCAGTACGCCTGTCATCACAATGCTCCAATGACCGTCTCATCACAATGCTCCATGATCCCTGTCAGCACAACGTTCCATGACAATTGTCATCACAATGCTCCATGACACCTGTCATCACAATGTTTCCTGCCCATGTCATCAAAATGCTCCATGTCCCCTGTAATCACAATGTTCCATTACACCTGTCTTCACAATGTTCCCTGCCCATGTCATCACAATGCTCCATTACCAATGTAATCAAAATGTTCGCCTGCCCTTGTCATCAAAATGCTCCATGGCCCCTTTAATCACAATGCTCCATGAACCCTGTCATCCCAATGTTCCATGACAGTTGTCATCACAATGCTCCATGACCCTGTAATCACAATGCTCCATGCCCTTGTCATCATAATGCTCCAGAACTCTTGTCATCATAATGATGAATGCTCGTGTCATCACAAAGCTCCATGATACTTGTCATCACAATGTTCCATGGCCTTGTCATTACAATACTCCATGGCCCCTGTCATCACAGTGCTCCATGATACCTTTTATCACAGTTCTAGATGACCACTGTCATCACAATGCCCCAAGACACATGTCATCACAATTCGCCATGGCCCTTGCCATCACAATGCTCCATGACCCGTGTCATCACAATGGTCCAGGACACTTGTCATCACAATGATCCATGACCACTTACATCACAATGCTCCTTGACTCCTGTCATCACAATGCTCCATAGCCTATGCATTCGCAATGCTACATGGTCCCTGTAACCACATTGCTCCATGATCCATTTCATCACAATGCTCTATGACCACTGTCATTACAATGCCACATTATACCTGTCATCACAATGCTCCATGGCCCCTGTCAGCCCAATATTCCATGACAGATATCATCACTATCCTCCATGGTCCATGTAATCACAATGCTCCATTCCCTTGTCAACGCAATGCTCCAGAACTCTTGTCATCATAATGCTCCATGCCCGTCTCATCACAATTCTCCATGACACTTTTCATTAAAATGCTCCATGGTCTTTATCATCACAATGCTCCATGGCCCCTGTTATCACATTGATCCATTGTACCTTTCATCACAATGCTAGATAACCTCTGTCATCACAATGCCCGATGACACCTGTCATCAGAATTGGCCATGGCCCTTGTCATCACAATGCTCCATGCCCTTGTCACCACAATGCTCCAGAACTCTTGGCATCATAATGCTCCATGTCCGTCTCATCACAATGCTCCATGACACTTGTCATCAAAATGCTCCATGGCCTTTGTCATCACAATGCTCCATGGCCCCTGTTATCACAGTGCTCCATGTTACCTTTCATCACAATTCTAGATGACCACTGTCATCACAATGCCCCATGACACCTGTCATCACAATTCGCCATGGCCCTTGTCATCACAATGCTCCATGATCCATGTCATCACAATGTTCCTGGACACTTATCATCACAATGAACTATGACCACATTCATCACAATGCTCCATGACCCCTGTCATCACACTGCTCCATGGCCTATGCATTCAAAATGCTCCATGGCCCCTGTAATCACATTGCTCCATGATCCCTTTCATCACAATGTTCTATGACCACTCTCATCACAATGCCCCATGACGCCTATCATCATAATGCTCCAAGGCCCGTCTCATCACATTGCTCCATGAAACCTGTCATCACAATGTTCCATGACACTTGTCATCACAGTGCTCCATGAACCCCTGTCATCACAATATTCACTGCCCATGTAATCACAATGCTCCTGGTCTCCTGTAATCACAGTGCTCCATACCCTTTTCATCACAATGCTCCAGAACTCTTGTCATCATAATGCTCCATGCCCGTGTCATCACAATGCTTGAAGAACCTTGTCATCACAATGCTCCATGAACCGTGTCATCACAAGGTTCCAGGACCCTTGTCATCACAATGATCCATGACCCCTGTCATCTCAATGCTCCATGATCTTTGTATTCACAATGCTCCATGGCCCCTATAATTGCGGTGATCCATGACCCCTGTCATCACAATGCTCCCTGGTATATTTCATCACAATTCTAGATGACCACTGTCATCACAGTGCCTCACGGCCCCTGTCGTCAGAGTCCTCCATGATACCTTTCATTACAATTCTACATGACCACTGTCATCACAATGCCACATGACACCTGTCATCACAATGCTCTATAGCCCCTGTCAGCACAATGTTCCATGACAGGTATCATCACAATGATCCATGACTGCTGTCATCACAATGTTCCCTGCCCTTGTCATTCTCAATGCTCCCTGGCCCCTGTCATCACAATGATCCATGCTCATATCATCACAATGCTCCATTACCCATGTCATCGTAGTGATCCATGAGCCCTTTCATCACAATGCTCCATGACCCCAGTCATCACAATGCTCCATAGCCCTTGTCATCACAATGCTCCATTAGCCCTGTCATCACAATGTTCCATGACTCTTGTCATCAAAATGCCTCATGATCCATTTAATCACAATGCTCCATGACTCCTTTCATCACATCCTCCATGACACTTGTCATTACACTGCCCCATGACCTTTTTCAGAACAATGCTCCATGATACCAGTCATCACAATGCTCCATGACCATTGTCGTCACAATGCTCCATGCCCCTTTCAACACAATGCTCCATGACAACTGTCATCACAATGCTCCATGGTCTTTGTCATCACAATTATACATGGCCCCTGTGATCACAATGCCCCATGACCCCTTTCATCACAATGCTCCATGACCACTGTCATCACAGTGCCCCATGACCCCTGTCATCACAATGCTCCATGGCCCCTGTCATTACAATGCTCCATGACCACTGTCATCACAATGTTCATGATCGCTGTAATCACAATGACTCATGACACCTTTCCTCAGAAGGCTCCAGTACGCCTGTCATCACAATGCTCCAATGACCGTCTCATCACAATGCTCCATGATCCCTGTCAGCACAACGTTCCATGACAATTGTCATCACAATGCTCCATGACACCTGTCATCACAATGTTGCCTGCCCATGTCATCAAAATGCTCCATGTCCCCTGTAATCACAATGTTCCATTACACCTGTCTTCACAATGTTCCCTGCCCATGTCATCACAATGCTCCATTACCAATGTAATCAAAATGTTCGCCTGCCCTTGTCATCAAAATGCTCCATGGCCCCTTTAATCACAATGCTCCATGAACCCTGTCATCACAATGTTCCATGACAGTTGTCATCACAATGCTCCATGACCCTGTAATCACAATGCTCCATGCCCTTGTCATCACAATGCTCCAGAACTCTTGTCATCATAATGATGAATGCTCGTGTCATCGCAAAGCTCCATGATACTTGTCATCACAATGTTCCATGGCCTTGTCATTACAATACTCCATGGCCCCTGTCATCACAGTGCTCCATGATACCTTTTATCACAATCCTAGATGACCACTGTCATCACAATGCCCCAAGACACATGTCATCACAATTCGCCATGGCCCTTGCCATCACAATGCTCCATGACCCGTGTCATCACAATTGTCCAGGACACTTGTCATCACAATGATCCATGACCACTTACATCACAATGCTCCTTGACTCCTGTCATCACAATGCTCCATAGCCTATGCATTCGCAATGCTACGTGGTCCCTGTAATCACATTGCTCCATGATCCATTTCATCACAATGCTCTATGACCCCTGTCATTACAATGCCACATTATACCTGTCATCACAATGCTCCATGGCCCCTGTCAGCACAATGTTCCATGACAGATGTCATCACTCTCCTCCATGGTCCCTGTAATCACAATGCTCCATTCCCTTGTCAACGCAATGCTCCAGAACTCTTGTCATCATAATGCTCCATGCCCGTCTCATCACAATTCTCCATGACACTTTTCATTAAAATGCTCCATGGCCTTTATCATCACAATGCTCCATGGCCCCTATTATCACAGTGATCCATGGTACCTTTCATCACAATGCTAGATAACCTCTGTCATCACAATGCCCGAGGACACCTGTCATCAGAATTGGCCATGGCCCTTGTCATCACAATGCTCCATGCCCTTGTCACCACAATGCTCCAGAACTCTGGGCATCATAATGCTCCATGCCCGTCTCATCACAATGCTCCATGACACTTGTCATCAAAATGCTCCATGGCCTTTGTCATCACAATGCTCCATGGCCCCTGTTATCATAGTGCTCCATGTTACCTTTCATCACAATTCTAGATGACCACTGTCATCACAAGGCCCCATGACACCTGTCATCACAATTCGCCATGGCCCTTGTCATCACAATGCTCCATGATCCATGTCATCACAATGTTCCTGGACACTTATCATCACAATGAACTATGACCACATTCATCACAATGCTCCATGACCCCTGTCATCACACTGCTCCATGGCCTAAGCATTCAAAATGCTCCATGGCCCCTGTAATCACATTGCTCCATGATCCCTTTCATCACAATGCTCCAAGACCGCTGTCATCACAAGGCCGCATGACGCGTATCATCATAATGCTCCAAGGCCCCTCTCATCACAATGCTCCATGAACCCTGTCATCACAATGTTCCATGACACTTGTCATCACAGTGCTCCATGAACCGCTGTCATCACAATATTCACTGCCCATGTAATCACAATGCTCCTGGTCTCCTGTAATCACAGTGCTCCATACCCTTTTCATCACAATGCTCCAGGACTCTTGTCATCATAATGCTCCATGCCCGTGTCATCACAATGCTTGAAGAACCTTGTCATCACCATGCTCCATGAACCGTGTCATCACAAGGTTCCAGGACCCTTGTCATCACAATGATCCATGACCCCGTCATCTCAATGCTCCATGATCTTTGTATTCACAATGCTCCCTGGCCCCTATAATTGCGGTGATCCATGACCCCTGTCATCACAATGCTCCCTGGTATATTTCGTCACAATTCTAAATGACCACTGTCATCACAGTGCTCCACGGCCCCTGTCGTCAGAGTCCTCCATGATACCTTTCATTACAGTTCTACATGACCACTGTCATCACAATGCCCCATGACACCTGTCATCACAATTCGCCATGGCACTTGTCATCACAATGCTCCATGAACTATGTCATCACAATGTTCATGGACACTTGTCATCACAATGCTCCATGACAACTTACATCACAATGCTCCTTGACCCCTGTCATTTCATTGCTCCATGGCCTATGCATTCACAATGCTCCATGGCTCCTGTAAGCACATTGCTCCATGATCCCTTTCATCACAATGTTCTATGACCACTCTCATCACAATATCCCATGACGCCTATCATCATAATGCTCCAAGGGGCCTCTCATCACAATGCTCCATGAACCCTGTCATCACAATGTTCAATGACACTTGACATCACAGTGCTCCATGAACGCCTGTCATCACAATATTCACTGCCCATGTAATCACAATGCTCCTGGTCCCCTGTAATCACAGTGCTCCATACCCTTTTCATCACAATGCTCCAGAACTCTTGTCATCACTATGCTCCATGCCCTTGTCACCACAATGCTCCGGAACGCTTGGCATCATTATGCTCCATGCCCGTCTCATCACAATGCTCCATGACAATTGTCACCAAAATGCTCCATGGCCTTTGTCATCACAATGCTCCATGGCCCCTGTTATCACAGTGCTTCATGTTACCTTTCCTCACAATTCTAGATGACCACTGTCATCACAATGCCCCATGACACCTGTCATCACAATTCGCCATGGCCCTTGTCATCACAATGATCCATGATCCATGTCATCACAATGTTCATGGACACTTGTCATCACAATGCTCCATGACAACTTACATCACAATGCTCCTTGACCCCTGTCATTTCATTGCTCCATGGCCTATGCATTCACAATGCTCCATGGCTCCTGTAATCACATTGCTCCATGATCCCTTTCATCACAATGCTCCAAGACCGCTGTCATCACAATGCCCCATGATGCCTATCATCATAATGCTCCAAGGCCACTCTTATCACAATGCTCCATGATCCCTGTCCTCCCAATGTTCCATGACACTAGTCATCACAGTGCTCCATGACCCCTGTCATCACAATATTCACTGCCCATGTAATCACAATTCTCCTGGTCCCCTGTAATCACAATGCTCCATACCCTTGTCATCACAATGATCCAGAACTCTTGTCATCATAATTCTCCATGCCCGAGTCATCACAGTGCTCCATGACCACTTTCATCACAATGCTCCTTGACCCCTGTCATCACAATGCTCTATGACCACTGTCATCACAATGCCACATGACACCTGTCATCACAATGCTCTATAGCCCCTGTCAGCACAATGTTCCATGACAGGTATCATCACAATGATCCATGACTGCTGTCATCACAATGTTCCCTACCCTTATCATCTCAATGCTCCCTGGCCCCTGTCATCACAATGCTCCATGCTCATATCATCACAAGGCTCCATTACCCATGTCATCGTAGTGATCCATGACCCCTTTCATCACAATGCTCCATGACCCCAGTCATCACAATGCTCCATAGCCCTTGTCATCACAATGCTCCATTAGCCCTGTCATCACAATGTTCCATGACTCTTGTCATCAAAATGCCTCATGATCCATTTAATCACAATGCTCCATGATTCCTTTCATCACATCCTCCATGATACTTGTCATTACACTGCCCCATGACCTTTTTCAGAACAATGCTCCATGATACCAGTCATCACAATGCTCCATGACCATTGTCGTCACAATGCTCCATGCCCCTTTCAACACAATGCTCCATGACAACTGTCATCACAATGCTCCATGGTCTTTGTCATCACAATTATACATGGCCCCTGTGATCACAATGCCCCATGACCCCTTTCATCACAATGCTCCATGACCACTGTCATCACAATGCCCCATGACCCCTGTCATCACAATGCTCCATGGCCCCTGTCATTACAATGCTCCATGACCACTGTCATCACAATGTTCATGATCGCTGTAATCACAATGACTCATGACACCTTTCCTCAGAAGGCTCCAGTACGCCTGTCATCACAATGCTCCAATGACCGTCTCATCACAATGCTCCATGATCCCTGTCAGCACAACGTTCCATGACAATTGTCATCACAATGCTCCATGACACCTGTCATCACAATGTTGCCTGCCCATGTCATCAAAATGCTCCATGTCCCCTGTAATCACAATGTTCCATTACACCTGTCTTCACAATGTTCCCTGCCCATGTCATCACAATGCTCCATTACCAATGTAATCAAAATGTTCGCCTGCCCTTGTCATCAAAATGCTCCATGGCCCCTTTAATCACAATGCTCCATGAACCCTGTCATCACAATGTTCCATGACAGTTGTCATCACAATGCTCCATGACCCTGTAATCACAATGCTCCATGCCCTTGTCATCACAATGCTCCAGAACTCTTGTCATCATAATGATGAATGCTCGTGTCATCGCAAAGCTCCATGATACTTGTCATCACAATGTTCCATGGCCTTGTCATTACAATACTCCATGGCCCCTGTCATCACAGTGCTCCATGATACCTTTTATCACAATTCTAGATGACCACTGTCATCACAATGCCCCAAGACACATGTCATCACAATTCGCCATGGCCCTTGCCATCACAATGCTCCATGACCCGTGTCATCACAATGGTCCAGGACACTTGTCATCACAATGATCCATGACCACTTACATCACAATGCTCCTTGACTCCTGTCATCACAATGCTCCATAGCCTATGCATTCGCAATGCTACATGGTCCCTGTAATCACATTGCTCCATGATCCATTTCATCACAATGCTCTATGACCCCTGTCATTACAATGCCACATTATACCTGTCATCACAATGCTCCATGGCCCCTGTCAGCACAATGTTCCATGACAGATGTCATCACTCTCCTCCATGGTCCCTGTAATCACAATGCTCCATTCCCTTGTCAACGCAATGCTCCAGAACTCTTGTCATCATAATGCTCCATGCCTGTCTCATCACAATTCTCCATGACACTTTTCATTAAAATTCTCCATGGCCTTTATCATCACAATGCTCCATGGCCCCTATTATCATAGTGATCCATGGTACCTTTCATCACAATGCTAGATAACCTCTGTCATCACAATGCCCGAGGACACCTGTCATCAGAATTGGCCATGGCCCTTGTCATCACAATGCTCCATGCCCTTGTCACCACAATGCTCCAGAACTCTAGGCATCATAATGCTCCATGCCCGTCTCATCACAATGCTCCATGACACTTTTCATCAAAATGCTCCATGGCCTTTGTCATCACAATGCTCCATGGCCCCTGTTATCATAGTGCTCCATGTTACCTTTCATCAAAATTCTAGATGACCACTGTCATCACAAGGCCCCATGACACCTGTCATCACAATTCGCCATGGCCCTTGTCATCACAATGCTCCATGATCCATGTCATCACAATGTTCCTGGACACTTATCATCACAATGAACTATGACCACATTCATCACAATGCTCCATGACCCCTGTCATCACACTGCTCCATGGCCTATGCATTCAAAATGCTCCATGGGCCCTGTAATCACATTGCTCCTTGATCCCTTTCATCACAATGCTCCAAGACCGCTGTCATCACAAGGCCGCATGACGCGTATCATCATAATGCTCCAAGGCCCCTCTCGTCACAATGCTCCATGAACCCTGTCATCACAATGTTCCATGACACTTGTCATCACAGTGCTCCATGAACCCCTGTCATCACAATATTCACTGCCCATGTAATCACAATGCTCCTGGTCTCCTGTAATCACAGTGCTCCATACCCTTTTCATCACAATGCTCCAGAACTCTTGTCATCATAATGCTCCATGCCCGTGTCATCACAATGCTTGAAGAACCTTGTCATCACAATGCTCCATGAACCGTGTCATCACAAGGTTCCAGGACCCTTGTCATCACAATGATCCATGACCCCTGTCATCTCAATGCTCCATGATCTTTGTATTCACAATGCTCCCTGGCCCCTATAATTGCGGTGATCCATGACCCCTGTCATCACAATGCTCCCTGGTATATTTCGTCACAATTCTAGATGACCACTGTCATCACAGTGCTCCACGGCCACTGTCGTCAGAGTCCTCCATGATACCTTTCATTACAATTCTACATGACCAGTGTCATCACAATGCCCCATGACACCTGTCATCACAATTCGCCATGGCACTTGTCATCACAATGCTCCATGACAACTTACATCACAATGCTCCTTGACCCTGTCATTTCATTGCTCCATGGCCTATGCATTCACAATGCTCCATGGCTCCTGTAAGCACATTGCTCCATGATCCCTTTCATCACAATGCTCCAAGACCGCTGTCATCACAATGCCCCATGACGCCTATCATCATAATGCTCTAAGGCCCCTCTCATCACAATGCTCCATGATCCCTTTCATCACAATATTCCAGGACTCTAGTCATCACAGTGCTCCATGACCCCTGTCATCACAATATTCACTGCCCATGTAATCACAATGCTCGTGGTCCCCTGTAATCATAGTGCTCCATACCCTTGTCATCACAATGCTCCAGAACTCTTGTCATCATAATGCTCCATGCCCGTGTCATCACAATGCTTGAAGAACCTTGTCATCACAATGCTCCATGAACCGTGTCATCACAAGGTTCCAGGACCCTTGTCATCACAATGATCCATGACCCCTGTCATCTCAATGCTCCATGATCTTTGTATTCACAATGCTCCATGGCCTCTATAATTGCGGTGATCCATGACCCCTGTCATCACAATGCTCCCTGGTATATTTCATCACAATTCTAGATGACCACTGTCATCACAGTGCTCCACGGCCCCTGTCATCAGAGTCCTCCCTGATACCTTTCATCACAATTCTATATGACCGCTCTCATCACAATTCCACATGACACCTGTCATCACAATGCTCCATGAACCATGTCATCACAATGTTCATGGACAATAGTCATCACAATGCTCCATGACAACTTACATCACAATGCTCCTTGACCCCTGTCATTCCATTGCTCCATGGCCTATGCATTCACAATGCTCCATGGCTCCTGTAATCACATTGCTCCATGATCCCTTTCATCACAATGCTCCAAGACCGCTATCATCACAATGCCCCATGAAGCCTATCATCATAATGCTCCAAGGCCCCTCTCATCACAATGCTCCATGATCCCTGTCATCACAATGTTCCATGACACTAGTCATCACAGTGCTCCATGACCCCTGTCATCACAATATTCACTGCCCATGTAATCACAATGCTCCTGGTCCCCTGTAATCTCAATGCTCCATACCCTTGTCATCACAATGCTCCAGAACTCTTGTCATCATAATGCTCCATCCCCGTGTCATCACAGTGCTCCATGACCACTTTCATCACAATGCTCCTTGACCCCTGTCATTCCATTGCTCCATGGCCTATGCATTCACAATGCTCCATGGCTCCTGTAAGCACATTGCTCCATGATCCCTTTCATCACAATGTTCTATGACCACTCTCATCACAATATCCCATGACGCCTATCATCATAATGCTCCAAGGGCCCTCTCATCACAATGCTCCATGAACCCTGTCATCACAATGTTCAATGACACTTGTCATCACAGTGCTCCATGAACGCCTGTCATCACAATATTCACTGCCCATGTAATCACAATGCTCCTGGTCCCCTGTAATCACAGTGCTCCATACCCTTTTCATCACAATGCTCCAGAACTCTTGTCATCACTATGCTCCATGCCCTTGTCACCACAATGCTCCAGAACGCTTGGCATCATAATGCTCCATGCCCGTCTCATCACAATGCTCCATGACAATTGTCATAAAAATGCTCCATGGCCTTTGTCATCACAATGCTCCATGGCCCCTGTTATCACAGTGCTTCATGTTACCTTTCCTCACAATTCTCGATGACCACTGTCATCACAATGCCCCATGACACCTGTCATCACAATTCGCCATGGCCCTTGTCATCACAATGATCCATGATCCATGTCATCACAATGTTCATGGACACTTGTCATCACAATGCTCCATGACAACTTACATCACAATGCTCCTTGACCCCTGTCATTTCATTGCTCCATGGCCTATGCATTCACAATGCTCCATGGCTCCTGTAATCATATTGCTCCATGATCCCTTTCATCACAATGCTCCAAGACCGCTGTCATCACAATGCCCCATATGCCTATCATCATAATGCTCCAAGGCCACTCTTATCACAATGCTCCATGATCCCTGTCCTCCCAATGTTCCATGACACTAGTCATCACAGTGCTCCATGACCCCTGTCATCACAATATTCACTGCCCATGTAATCACAATGCTCCTGGTCCCCTGTAATCACAATGCTCCATACCCTTGTCATCACAATGCTCCAGAACTCTTGTCATCATAATGCTCCATCCCCGTGTCATCACAGTGCTCCATGACCACTTTCATCACAATGCTCCTTGACCCCTGTCATCACAATGCTCTATGACCACTGTCATCACAATGCCACATGACACCTGTCATCACAATGCTCTATAGCCCCTGTCAGCACAATGTTCCATGACAGGTATCATCACAATGATCCATGACTGCTGTCATCACAATGTTCCCTGCCCTTGTCATTCTCAATGCTCCCTGGCCCCTGTCATCACAATGATCCATGCTCATATCATCACAATGCTCCATTACCCATGTCATCGTAGTGATCCATGACCCCTTTCATCACAATGCTCCATGACCCCAGTCATCACAATGCTCCATAGCCCTTGTCATCACAATGCTCCATTAGCCCTGTTATCACAATGTTCCGTGACTCTTGTCATCAAAATGCCTCATGATCCATTTAATCTCAATGCTCCATGACTCCTTTCAACACATCCTCCATGATCCTTGTCATTGCACTGCCCCATGACCTTTTTCAGAACAATGCTCCATGATACCAGTCATCACAATGCTCCATGACCATTGTCGTCACAATGCTCCATGCCCCTTTCAACACAATGCTCCATGACAACTGTCATCACAATGCTCCATGGCCTTTGTCATCACAATTATACATGGCCCCTGTGATCACAGTGCTCCATGACCCCTTTCATCACAATGCTCCATGACCACTGTCATCACAATGCCCCATGACCCCTGTCATCACAATGCTCCATGGCCCCTGTCATTACAATGCTCCATGACCACTGTCATCACAATGTTCCATGATCGCTGTAATCACAATGACCCATGACACCTTTCCTCAGAAGGCTCCAGTACGCCTGTCATCACAATGCTCCAATGACCGTCTCATCACAATGCTCCATGATCCCTGTCAGCACAACGTTCCATGACAATTGTCATCACAATGCTCCATGACACCTGTCATCACAA
This sequence comes from Balaenoptera borealis, assembly GCF_965194805.1. Lineage (NCBI taxonomy): Eukaryota > Metazoa > Chordata > Mammalia > Artiodactyla > Balaenopteridae > Balaenoptera > Balaenoptera borealis. The sequence continues at coordinate 28,970,162 of NC_138874.1, read as the reverse complement.
TGTTTCCTGCCCATGTCATCAAAATGCTCCATGTCCCCTGTAATCACAATGTTCCATTACACCTGTCTTCACAATGTTCCCTGCCCATGTCATCACAATGCTCCATTACCAATGTAATCAAAATGTTCGCCTGCCCTTGTCATCAAAATGCTCCATGGCCCCTTTAATCACAATGCTCCATGAACCCTGTCATCCCAATGTTCCATGACAGTTGTCATCACAATGCTCCATGACCCTGTAATCACAATGCTCCATGCCCTTGTCATCATAATGCTCCAGAACTCTTGTCATCATAATGATGAATGCTCGTGTCATCACAAAGCTCCATGATACTTGTCATCACAATGTTCCATGGCCTTGTCATTACAATACTCCATGGCCCCTGTCATCACAGTGCTCCATGATACCTTTTATCACAGTTCTAGATGACCACTGTCATCACAATGCCCCAAGACACATGTCATCACAATTCGCCATGGCCCTTGCCATCACAATGCTCCATGACCCGTGTCATCACAATGGTCCAGGACACTTGTCATCACAATGATCCATGACCACTTACATCACAATGCTCCTTGACTCCTTTCATCACAATGCTCCATAGCCTATGCATTCGCAATGCTACATGGTCCCTGTAACCACATTGCTCCATGATCCATTTCATCACAATGCTCTATGACCACTGTCATTACAATGCCACATTATACCTGTCATCACAATGCTCCATGGCCCCTGTCAGCCCAATATTCCATGACAGATATCATCACTATCCTCCATGGTCCATGTAATCACAATGCTCCATTCCCTTGTCAACGCAATGCTCCAGAACTCTTGTCATCATAATGCTCCATGCCCGTCTCATCACAATTCTCCATGACACTTTTCATTAAAATGCTCCATGGTCTTTATCATCACAATGCTCCATGGCCCCTGTTATCACATTGATCCATTGTACCTTTCATCACAATGCTAGATAACCTCTGTCATCACAATGCCCGATGACACCTGTCATCAGAATTGGCCATGGCCCTTGTCATCACAATGCTCCATGCCCTTGTCACCACAATGCTCCAGAACTCTTGGCATCATAATGCTCCATGTCCGTCTCATCACAATGCTCCATGACACTTGTCATCAAAATGCTCCATGGCCTTTGTCATCAGAATGCTCCATGGCCCCTGTTATCACAGTGCTCCATGTTACCTTTCATCACAATTCTAGATGACCACTGTCATCACAATGCCCCATGACACCTGTCATCACAATTCGCCATGGCCCTTGTCATCACAATGCTCCATGATCCATGTCAACACAATGTTCCTGGACACTTATCATCACAATGAACTATGACCACATTCATCACAATGCTCCATGACCCCTGTCATCACACTGCTCCATGGCCTATGCATTCAAAATGCTCCATGGCCCCTGTAATCACATTGCTCCATGATCCCTTTCATCACAATGTTCTATGACCACTCTCATCACAATACCCCATGACGCCTATCATCATAATGCTCCAAGGCCCGTCTCATCACAATGCTCCATGAAACCTGTCATCACAATGTTCCATGACACTTGTCATCACAGTGCTCCATGAACCCCTGTCATCACAATATTCACTGCCTATGTAATCACAATGCTCCTGGTCTCCTGTAATCACAGTGCTCCATACCGTTTTCATCACAATGCTCCAGAACTCTTGTCATCATAATGCTCCATGCCCGTGTCATCACAATGCTTGAAGAACCTTGTCATCACAATGCTCCATGAACCGTGTCATCACAAGGTTCCAGGACCCTTGTCATCACAATGATCCATGACCCCTGTCATCTCAATGCTCCATGATCTTTGTATTCACAATGCTCCATGGCCCCTATAATTGCGGTGATCCATGACCCCTGTCATCACAATGCTCCCTGGTATATTTCATCACAATTCTAGATGACCACTGTCATCACAGTGCCTCACGGCCCCTGTCGTCAGAGTCCTCCATGATACCTTTCATTACAATTCTACATGACCACTGTCATCACAATGCCACATGACACCTGTCATCACAATGCTCTATAGCCCCTGTCAGCACAATGTTCCATGACAGGTATCATCACAATGATCCATGACTGCTGTCATCACAATGTTCCCTGCCCTTGTCATTCTCAATGCTCCCTGGCCCCTGTCATCACAATGATCCATGCTCATATCATCACAATGCTCCATTACCCATGTCATCGTAGTGATCCATGAGCCCTTTCATCACAATGCTCCATGACCCCAGTCATCACAATGCTCCATAGCCCTTGTCATCACAATGCTCCATTAGCCCTGTCATCACAATGTTCCATGACTCTTGTCATCAAAATGCCTCATGATCCATTTAATCACAATGCTCCATGACTCCTTTCATCACATCCTCCATGACACTTGTCATTACACTGCCCCATGACCTTTTTCAGAACAATGCTCCATGATACCAGTCATCACAATGCTCCATGACCATTGTCGTCACAATGCTCCATGCCCCTTTCAACACAATGCTCCATGACAACTGTCATCACAATGCTCCATGGTCTTTGTCATCACAATTATACATGGCCCCTGTGATCACAATGCCCCATGACCCCTTTCATCACAATGCTCCATGACCACTGTCATCACAATGCCCCATGACCCCTGTCATCACAATGCTCCATGGCCCCTGTCATTACAATGCTCCATGACCACTGTCATCACAATGTTCATGATCGCTGTAATCACAATGACTCATGACACCTTTCCTCAGAAGGCTCCAGTACGCCTGTCATCACAATGCTCCATGACCACTGTCATCACAATGCCCCATGACACCTGTCATCACAATTCGCCATGGCACTTGTCATCACAATGCTCCATGAACTATGTCATCACAATGTTCATGGACACTTGTCATCACAATGCTCCATGACAACTTACATCACAATGCTCCTTGACCCCTGTCATTTCATTGCTCCATGGCCTATGCATTCACAATGCTCCATGGCTCCTGTAAGCACATTGCTCCATGATCCCTTTCATCACAATGTTCTATGACCACTCTCATCACAATATCCCATGACGCCTATCATCATAATGCTCCAAGGGCCCTCTCATCACAATGCTCCATGAACCCTGTCATCACAATGTTCAATGACACTTGTCATCACAGTGCTCCATGAACGCCTGTCATCACAATATTCACTGCCCATGTAATCACAATGCTCCTGGTCCCCTGTAATCACAGTGCTCCATACCCTTTTCATCACAATGCTCCAGAACTCTTGTCATCACTATGCTCCATGCCCTTGTCACCACAATGCTCCGGAACGCTTGGCATCATAATGCTCCATGCCCGTCTCATCACAATGCTCCATGACAATTGTCACCAAAATGCTCCATGGCCTTTGTCATCACAATGCTCCATGGCCCCTGTTATCACAGTGCTTCATGTTACCTTTCCTCACAATTCTAGATGACCACTGTCATCACAATGCCCCATGACACCTGTCATCACAATTCGCCATGGCCCTTGTCATCACAATGATCCATGATCCATGTCATCACAATGTTCATGGACACTTGTCATCACAATGCTCCATGACAACTTACATCACAATGCTCCTTGACCCCTGTCATTTCATTGCTCCATGGCCTATGCATTCACAATGCTCCATGGCTCCTGTAATCACATTGCTCCATGATCCCTTTCATCACAATGCTCCAAGACCGCTGTCATCACAATGCCCCAAGATGCCTATCATCATAATGCTCCAAGGCCACTCTTATCACAATGCTCCATGATCCCTGTCCTCCCAATGTTCCATGACACTAGTCATCACAGTGCTCCATGACCCCTGTCATCACAATATTCACTGCCCATGTAATCACAATTCTCCTGGTCCCCTGTAATCACAATGCTCCATACCCTTGTCATCACAATGATCCAGAACTCTTGTCATCATAATTCTCCATGCCCGAGTCATCACAGTGCTCCATGACCACTTTCATCACAATGCTCCTTGACCCCTGTCATCACAATGCTCTATGACCACTGTCATCACAATGCCACATGACACCTGTCATCACAATGCTCTATAGCCCGTGTCAGCACAATGTTCCATGACAGGTATCATCACAATGATCCATGACTGCTGTCATCACAATGTTCCCTGCCCTTATCATCTCAATGCTCCCTGGCCCCTGTCATCACAATGCTCCATGCTCATATCATCACAAGGCTCCATTACCCATGTCATCGTAGTGATCCATGACCCCTTTCATCACAATGCTCCATGACCCCAGTCATCACAATGCTCCATAGCCCTTGTCATCACAATGCACCATTAGCCCTGTCATCACAATGTTCCATGACTCTTGTCATCAAAATGCCTCATGATCCATTTAATCACAATGCTCCATGATTCCTTTCATCACATCCTCCATGATACTTGTCATTACACTGCCCCATGACCTTTTTCAGAACAATGCTCCATGATACCAGTCATCACAATGCTCCATGACCATTGTCGTCACAATGCTCCATGCCCCTTTCAACACAATGCTCCATGACAACTGTCATCACAATGCTCCATGGTCTTTGTCATCACAATTATACATGGCCCCTGTGATCACAATGCCCCATGACCCCTTTCATCACAATGCTCCATGACCACTGTCATCACAATGCCCCATGACCCCTGTCATCACAATGCTCCATGGCCCCTGTCATTACAATGCTCCATGACCACTGTCATCACAATGTTCATGATCGCTGTAATCACAATGACTCATGACACCTTTCCTCAGAAGGCTCCAGTACGCCTGTCATCACAATGCTCCAATGACCGTCTCATCACAATGCTCCATGATCCCTGTCAGCACAACGTTCCATGACAATTGTCATCACAATGCTCCATGACACCTGTCATCACAATGTTGCCTGCCCATGTCATCAAAATGCTCCATGTCCCCTGTAATCACAATGTTCCATTACACCTGTCTTCACAATGTTCCCTGCCCATGTCATCACAATGCTCCATTACCAATGTAATCAAAATGTTCGCCTGCCCTTGTCATCAAAATGCTCCATGGCCCCTTTAATCACAATGCTCCATGAACCCTGTCATCACAATGTTCCATGACAGTTGTCATCACAATGCTCCATGACCCTGTAATCACAATGCTCCATGCCCTTGTCATCACAATGCTCCAGAACTCTTGTCATCATAATGATGAATGCTCGTGTCATCGCAAAGCTCCATGATACTTGTCATCACAATGTTCCATGGCCTTGTCATTACAATACTCCATGGCCCCTGTCATCACAGTGCTCCATGATACCTTTTATCACAATTCTAGATGACCACTGTCATCACAATGCCCCAAGACACATGTCATCACAATTCGCCATGGCCCTTGCCATCACAATGCTCCATGACCCGTGTCATCACAATGGTCCAGGACACTTGTCATCACAATGATCCATGACCACTTACATCACAATGCTCCTTGACTCCTGTCATCACAATGCTCCATAGCCTATGCATTCGCAATGCTACATGGTCCCTGTAATCACATTGCTCCATGATCCATTTCATCACAATGCTCTATGACCCCTGTCATTACAATGCCACATTATACCTGTCATCACAATGCTCCATGGCCCCTGTCAGCACAATGTTCCATGACAGTTGTCATCACTCTCCTCCATGGTCCCTGTAATCACAATGCTCCATTCCCTTGTCAACGCAATGCTCCAGAACTCTTGTCATCATAATGCTCCATGCCCGTCTCATCACAATTCTCCATGACACTTTTCATTAAAATGCTCCATGGCCTTTATCATCACAATGCTCCATGGCCCCTATTATCATAGTGATCCATGGTACCTTTCATCACAATGCTAGATAACCTCTGTCATCACAATGCCCGAGGACACCTGTCATCAGAATTGGCCATGGCCCTTGTCATCACAATGCTCCATGCCCTTGTCACCACAATGCTCCAGAACTCTGGGCATCATAATGCTCCATGCCCGTCTCATCACAATGCTCCATGACACTTTTCATCAAAATGCTCCATGGCCTTTGTCATCACAATGCTCCATGGCCCCTGTTATCATAGTGCTCCATGTTACCTTTCATCAAAATTCTAGATGACCACTGTCATCACAAGGCCCCATGACACCTGTCATCACAATTCGCCATGGCCCTTGTCATCACAATGCTCCATGATCCATGTCATCACAATGTTCCTGGACACTTATCATCACAATGAACTATGACCACATTCATCACAATGCTCCATGACCCCTGTCATCACACTGCTCCATGGCCTATGCATTCAAAATGCTCCATGGGCCCTGTAATCACATTGCTCCATGATCCCTTTCATCACAATGCTCCAAGACCGCTGTCATCACAAGGCCGCATGACGCGTATCATCATAATGCTCCAAGGCCCCTCTCGTCACAATGCTCCATGAACCCTGTCATCACAATGTTCCATGACACTTGTCATCACAGTGCTCCATGAACCCCTGTCATCACAATATTCACTGCCCATGTAATCACAATGCTCCTGGTCTCCTGTAATCACAGTGCTCCATACCCTTTTCATCACAATGCTCCAGAACTCTTGTCATCATAATGCTCCATGCCCGTGTCATCACAATGCTTGAAGAACCTTGTCATCACAATGCTCCATGAACCGTGTCATCACAAGGTTCCAGGACCCTTGTCATCACAATGATCCATGACCCCTGTCATCTCAATGCTCCATGATCTTTGTATTCACAATGCTCCCTGGCCCCTATAATTGCGGGGATCCATGACCCCTGTCATCACAATGCTCCCTGGTATATTTCGTCACAATTCTAGATGACCACTGTCATCACAGTGCTCCACGGCCCCTGTCGTCAGAGTCCTCCATGATACCTTTCATTACAATTCTACATGACCAGTGTCATCACAATGCCCCATGACACCTGTCATCACAATTCGCCATGGCACTTGTCATCACAATGCTCCATGACAACTTACATCACAATGCTCCTTGACCCTGTCATTTCATTGCTCCATGGCCTATGCATTCACAATGCTCCATGGCTCCTGTAAGCACATTGCTCCATGATCCCTTTCATCACAATGCTCCAAGACTGCTGTCATCACAATGCCCCATGACGCCTATCATCATAATGCTCTAAGGCCCCTCTCATCACAATGCTCCAGGATCCCTTTCATCACAATATTCCAGGACTCTAGTCATCACAGTGCTCCATGACCCCTGTCATCACAATATTCACTGCCCATGTAATCACAATGCTCGTGGTCCCCTGTAATCATAGTGCTCCATACCCTTGTCATCACAATGCTCCAGAACTCTTGTCATCATAATGCTCCATGCCCGTGTCATCACAATGCTTGAAGAACCTTGTCATCACAATGCTCCATGAACCGTGTCATCACAAGGTTCCAGGACCCTTGTCATCACAATGATCCATGACCCCTGTCATCTCAATGCTCCATGATCTTTGTATTCACAATGCTCCATGGCCTCTATAATTGCGGTGATCCATGACCCCTGTCATCACAATGCTCCCTGGTATATTTCATCACAATTCTAGATGACCACTGTCATCACAGTGCTCCACAGCCCCTGTCATCAGAGTCCTCCCTGATACCTTTCATCACAATTCTATATGACCGCTCTCATCACAATTCCACATGACACCTGTCATCACAATGCTCCATGAACCATGTCATCACAATGTTCATGGACAATAGTCATCACAATGCTCCATGACAACTTACATCACAATGCTCCTTGACCCCTGTCATTCCATTGCTCCATGGCCTATGCATTCACAATGCTCCATGGCTCCTGTAATCACATTGCTCCATGATCCCTTTCATCACAATGCTCCAAGACCGCTATCATCACAATGCCCCATGACGCCTATCATCATAATGCTCCAAGGCCCCTCTCATCACAATGCTCCATGATCCCTGTCATCACAATGTTCCATGACACTAGTCATCACAGTGCTCCATGACCCCTGTCATCACAATATTCACTGCCCATGTAATCACAATGCTCCTGGTCCCCTGTAATCTCAATGCTCCATACCCTTGTCATCACAATGCTCCAGAACTCTTGTCATCATAATGCTCCATCCCCGTGTCATCACAGTCCTCCATGACCACTTTCATCACAATGCTCCTTGACCCCTGTCATCACAATGCTCTATGACCACTGTCATCACAATGCCACATGACACCTGTCATCACAATGCTCTATAGCCCCTGTCAGCACAATGTTCCATGACAGGTATCATCACAATGATCCATGACTGCTGTCATCACAATGTTCCCTGCCCTTGTCATTCTCAATGCTCCCTGGCCCCTGTCATCACAATGCTCCATGCTCATATCATCACAATGCTCCATTACCCATGTCATCGTAGTGATCCATGACCCCTTTCATCACAATGCTCCATGACCCCAGTCATCACAATGCTCCATAGCTCTTGTCATCACAATGCTCCATTAGCCCTGTCATCACAATGTTCCATGACTCTTGTCATCAAAATGCCTCATGATCCATTTAATCACAATGCTCCATGACTCCTTTCATCACATCCTCCATGATACTTGTCATTACACTGCCCCATGACCTTTTTCAGAACAATGCTCCATGATACCAGTAATCACAATGCTCCATGACCATTGTCGTCACAATGCTCCATGCCCCTTTCAACACAATGCTCCATGACAACTGTCATCACAATGCTCCATGGTCTTTGTCATCACAATTATACATGGCCCCTGTGATCACAGTGCTCCATGACCCCTTTCATCACAATGCTCCATGACCACTGTCATCACAATGCCCCATGACCCCTGTCATCACAATGCTCCATGGCCCCTGTCATTACAATGCTCCATGACCACTGTCATCACAATGTTCCATGATCGCTGTAATCACAATGACTCATGACACCTTTCCTCAGAAGGCTCCAGTACGCCTGTCATCACAATGCTCCAATGACCGTCTCATCACAATGCTCCATGATCCCTGTCAGCACAACGTTCCATGACAATTGTCATCACAATGCTCCATGACACCTGTCATCACAATGTTGCCTGCCCATGTCATCAAAATGCTCCATGTCCCCTGTAATCACAATGTTCCATTACACCTGTCTTCACAATGTTCCCTGCCCATGTCATCACAATGCTCCATTACCAATGTAATCAAAATGTTCGCCTGCCCTTGTCATCAAAATGCTCCATGGCCCCTTTAATCACAATGCTCCATGAACCCTGTCATCACAATGTTCCATGACAGTTGTCATCACAATGCTCCATGACCCTGTAATCACAATGCTCCATGCCCTTGTCATCACAATGCTCCAGAACTCTTGTCATCATAATGATGAATGCTCGTGTCATCACAAAGCTCCATGATACTTGTCATCACAATGTTCCATGGCCTTGTCATTACAATATTCCATGGCCCCTGTCATCACAGTGCTCCATGATACCTTTTATCACAATTCTAGATGACCACTGTCATCACAATGCCCCAAGACACATGTCATCACAATTCGCCATGGCCCTTGCCATCACAATGCTCCATGACCCGTGTCATCACAATGGTCCAGGACACTTGTCATCACAATGATCCATGACCACTTACATCACAATGCTCCTTGACTCCTGTCATCACAATGCTCCATAGCCTATGCATTCGCAATGCTACATGGTCCCTGTAATCACATTGCTCCATGATCCATTTCATCACAATGCTCTATGACCACTGTCATTACAATGCCACATTATACCTGTCATCACAATGCTCCATGGCCCCTGTCAGCACAATGTTCCATGACAGATGTCATCACTCTCCTCCATGGTCCCTGTAATCACAATGCTCCATTCCCTTGTCAACGCAATGCTCCAGAACTCTTGTCATCATAATGCTCCATGCCCGTCTCATCACAATTCTCCATGACACTTTTCATTAAAATGCTCCATGGCCTTTATCATCACAATGCTCCATGGCCCCTGTTATCTCAGTGATCCATGGTACCTTTCATCAAAATGCTAGATAACCTCTGTCATCACAATGCCCGAGGACACCTGTCATCAGAATTGGCCATGGCCCTTGTCATCACAATGCTCCATGCCCTTGTCACCACAATGCTCCAGAACTCTGGGCATCATAATGCTCCATGCCCGTCTCATCACAATGCTCCATGACACTTGTCATCAAAATGCTCCATGGCCTTTGTCATCACAATGCTCCATGGCCCCTGTTATCATAGTGCTCCATGTTACCTTTCATCACAATTCTAGATGACCACTGTCATCACAAGGCCCCATGACACCTGTCATCACAATTCGCCATGGCCCTTGTCATCACAATGCTCCATGATCCATGTCATCACAATGTTCCTGGACACTTATCATCACAATGAACTATGACCACATTCATCACAATGCTCCATGACCCCTGTCATCACACTGCTCCATGGCCTATGCATTCAAAATGCTCCATGGCCCCTGTAATCACATTGCTCCATGATCCCTTTCATCACAATGCTCCAAGACCGCTGTCATCACAATACCCCATGACGCCTATCATCATAATGCTCCAAGGCCCCTCTCATCACAATGCTCCATGAACCCTGTCATCACAATGTTCCATGACACTTGTCATCACAGTGCTACATGAACCCCTGTCATCACAATATTCACTGCCCATGTAATCACAATGCTCCTGGTCCCCTGTAATCACAATGCTCCATACCCTTTTCATCACAATGCTCCAGAACTCTTGTCATCATAATGCTCCATTCCCGTGTCATCACAGTGCTCCATGACCACTTTCATCACAATGCTCCTTGACCCCTGTCATCACAATGCTCTATGACCACTGTCATCACAATGCCACATGACACCTGTCATCACAATGCTCTATAGCCCCTGTCAGCACAATGTTCCATGACAGGTATCATCACAATGATCCATGACTGCTGTCATCACAATGTTCCATGCCTTTGTCATTCTCAATGCTCCCTGGCCCCTGTCATCACAATGATCCATGCTCATATCATCACAATGCTCCATTACCCATGTCATCGTAGTGATCCATGAGCCCTTTCATCACAATGCTCCATGACCCCAGTCATCACAATGCTCCATAGCCCTTGTCATCACAATGCTCCATTAGCCCTGTCATCACAATGTTCCATGACTCTTGTCATCAAAATGCCTCATGATCCATTTAATCACAATGCTCCATGACTGCTTTCAAAACATCCTCCATGATACTTGTCATTACACTGCCCCATGACCTTTTTCAGAACAATGCTCCATGATACCAGTCATCACAATGCTCCATGACCATTGTCGTCACAATGCTCCATGCCCCTTTCAACACAATGCTCCATGACAACTGTCATCACAATGCTCCATGGCCTTTGTCATCACAATTATACATGGCCCCTGTGATCACAGTGCTCCATGACCCCTTTCATCACAATGCTCCATGACCACTGTCATCACAATGCCCCATGACCCCTGTCATCACAATGCTCCATGGCCCCTGTCATTACAATGCTCCATGACCACTGTCATCACAATGTTCCATGATCGCTGTAATCACAATGACCCATGACACCTTTCCTCAGAAGGCTCCAGTACGCCTGTCATCACAATGCTCCAATGACCGTCTCATCACAATGCTCCATGATCCCTGTCAGCACAACGTTCCATGACAATTGTCATCACAATGCTCCATGACACCTGTCATCACAATGTTGCCTGCCCATGTCATCAAAATGCTCCATGTCCCCTGTAATCACAATGTTCCATTACACCTGTCTTCACAATGTTCCCTGCCCATGTCATCACAATGCTCCATTACCAATGTAATCAAAATGTTCGCCTGCCCTTGTCATCAAAATGCTCCATGGCCCCTTTAATCACAATGCTCCATGAACCCTGTCATCCCAATGTTCCATGACAGTTGTCATCACAATGCTCCATGACCCTGTAATCACAATGCTCCATGCCCTTGTCATCACAATGCTCCAGAACTCTTGTCATCATAATGATGAATGCTCGTGTCATCGCAAAGCTCCATGATACTTGTCATCACAATGTTCCATGGCCTTGTCATTACAATACTCCATGGCCCCTGTCATCACAGTGCTCCATGATACCTTTTATCACAATTCTAGATGACCACTGTCATCACAATGCCCCAAGACACATGTCATCACAATTCGCCATGGCCCTTGCCATCACAATGCTCCATGACCCGTGTCATCACAATGGTCCAGGACACTTGTCATCACAATGATCCATGACCACTTACATCACAATGCTCCTTGACTCCTGTCATCACAATGCTCCATAGCCTATGCATTCGCAATGCTACATGGTCCCTGTAACCACATTGCTCCATGATCCATTTCATCACAATGCTCTATGACCACTGTCATTACAATGCCACATTATACCTGTCATCACAATGCTCCATGGCCCCTGTCAGCCCAATATTCCATGACAGATATCATCACTATCCTCCATGGTCCATGTAATCACAATGCTCTATTCCCTTGTCAACGCAATGCTCCAGAACTCTTGTCATCATAATGCTCCATGCCCGTCTCATCACAATTCTCCATGACACTTTTCATTAAAATGCTCCATGGTCTTTATCATCACAATGCTCCATGGCCCCTGTTATCACATTGATCCATTGTACCTTTCATCACAATGCTAGATAACCTCTGTCATCACAATGCCCGATGACACCTGTCATCAGAATTGGCCATGGCCCTTGTCATCACAATGCTCCATGCCCTTGTCACCACAATGCTCCAGAACTCTTGGCATCATAATGCTCCATGTCCGTCTCATCACAATGCTCCATGACACTTGTCATCAAAATGCTCCATGGCCTTTGTCATCACAATGCTCCATGGCCCCTGTTATCACAGTGCTCCATGTTACCTTTCATCACAATTCTAGATGACCACTGTCATCACAATGCCCCATGACACCTGTCATCACAATTCGCCATGGCCCTTGTCATCACAATGCTCCATGATCCATGTCATCACAATGTTCCTGGACACTTATCATCACAATGAACTATGACCACATTCATCACAATGCTCCATGACCCCTGTCATCACACTGCTCCATGGCCTATGCATTCAAAATGCTCCATGGCCCCTGTAATCACATTGCTCCATGATCCCTTTCATCACAATGTTCTATGACCACTCTCATCACAATGCCCCATGACGCCTATCATCATAATGCTCCAAGGCCCGTCTCATCACAATGCTCCATGAAACCTGTCATCACAATGTTCCATGACACTTGTCATCACAGTGCTCCATGAACCCCTGTCATCACAATATTCACTGCCCATGTAATCACAATGCTCCTGGTCTCCTGTAATCACAGTGCTCCATACCCTTTTCATCACAATGCTCCAGAACTCTTGTCATCATAATGCTCCATGCCCGTGTCATCACAATGCTTGAAGAACCTTGTCATCACAATGCTCCATGAACCGTGTCATCACAAGGTTCCAGGACCCTTGTCATCACAATGATCCATGACCCCTGTCATCTCAATGCTCCATGATCTTTGTATTCACAATGCTCCATGGCCCCTATAATTGCGGTGATCCATGACCCCTGTCATCACAATGCTCCCTGGTATATTTCATCACAATTCTAGATGACCACTGTCATCACAGTGCCTCACGGCCCCTGTCGTCAGAGTCCTCCATGATACCTTTCATTACAATTCTACATGACCACTGTCATCACAATGCCACATGACACCTGTCATCACAATGCTCTATAGCCCCTGTCAGCACAATGTTCCATGACAGGTATCATCACAATGATCCATGACTGCTGTCATCACAATGTTCCCTGCCCTTGTCATTCTCAATGCTCCCTGGCCCCTGTCATCACAATGATCCATGCTCATATCATCACAATGCTCCATTACCCATGTCATCGTAGTGATCCATGAGCCCTTTCATCACAATGCTCCATGACCCCAGTCATCACAATGCTCCATAGCCCTTGTCATCACAATGCTCCATTAGCCCTGTCATCACAATGTTCCATGACTCTTGTCATCAAAATGCCTCATGATCCATTTAATCACAATGCTCCATGACTCCTTTCATCACATCCTCCATGACACTTGTCATTACACTGCCCCATGACCTTTTTCAGAACAATGCTCCATGATACCAGTCATCACAATGCTCCATGACCATTGTCGTCACAATGCTCCATGCCCCTTTCAACACAATGCTCCATGACAACTGTCATCACAATGCTCCATGGTCTTTGTCATCACAATTATACATGGCCCCTGTGATCACAATGCCCCATGACCCCTTTCATCACAATGCTCCATGACCACTGTCATCACAGTGCCCCATGACCCCTGTCATCACAATGCTCCATGGCCCCTGTCATTACAATGCTCCATGACCACTGTCATCACAATGTTCATGATCGCTGTAATCACAATGACTCATGACACCTTTCCTCAGAAGGCTCCAGTACGCCTGTCATCACAATGCTCCAATGACCGTCTCATCACAATGCTCCATGATCCCTGTCAGCACAACGTTCCATGACAATTGTCATCACAATGCTCCATGACACCTGTCATCACAATGTTGCCTGCCCATGTCATCAAAATGCTCCATGTCCCCTGTAATCACAATGTTCCATTACACCTGTCTTCACAATGTTCCCTGCCCATGTCATCACAATGCTCCATTACCAATGTAATCAAAATGTTCGCCTGCCCTTGTCATCAAAATGCTCCATGGCCCCTTTAATCACAATGCTCCATGAACCCTGTCATCACAATGTTCCATGACAGTTGTCATCACAATGCTCCATGACCCTGTAATCACAATGCTCCATGCCCTTGTCATCACAATGCTCCAGAACTCTTGTCATCATAATGATGAATGCTCGTGTCATCGCAAAGCTCCATGATACTTGTCATCACAATGTTCCATGGCCTTGTCATTACAATACTCCATGGCCCCTGTCATCACAGTGCTCCATGATACCTTTTATCACAATCCTAGATGACCACTGTCATCACAATGCCCCAAGACACATGTCATCACAATTCGCCATGGCCCTTGCCATCACAATGCTCCATGACCCGTGTCATCACAATTGTCCAGGACACTTGTCATCACAATGATCCATGACCACTTACATCACAATGCTCCTTGACTCCTGTCATCACAATGCTCCATAGCCTATGCATTCGCAATGCTACGTGGTCCCTGTAATCACATTGCTCCATGATCCATTTCATCACAATGCTCTATGACCCCTGTCATTACAATGCCACATTATACCTGTCATCACAATGCTCCATGGCCCCTGTCAGCACAATGTTCCATGACAGATGTCATCACTCTCCTCCATGGTCCCTGTAATCACAATGCTCCATTCCCTTGTCAACGCAATGCTCCAGAACTCTTGTCATCATAATGCTCCATGCCCGTCTCATCACAATTCTCCATGACACTTTTCATTAAAATGCTCCATGGCCTTTATCATCACAATGCTCCATGGCCCCTATTATCACAGTGATCCATGGTACCTTTCATCACAATGCTAGATAACCTCTGTCATCACAATGCCCGAGGACACCTGTCATCAGAATTGGCCATGGCCCTTGTCATCACAATGCTCCATGCCCTTGTCACCACAATGCTCCAGAACTCTGGGCATCATAATGCTCCATGCCCGTCTCATCACAATGCTCCATGACACTTGTCATCAAAATGCTCCATGGCCTTTGTCATCACAATGCTCCATGGCCCCTGTTATCATAGTGCTCCATGTTACCTTTCATCACAATTCTAGATGACCACTGTCATCACAAGGCCCCATGACACCTGTCATCACAATTCGCCATGGCCCTTGTCATCACAATGCTCCATGATCCATGTCATCACAATGTTCCTGGACACTTATCATCACAATGAACTATGACCACATTCATCACAATGCTCCATGACCCCTGTCATCACACTGCTCCATGGCCTAAGCATTCAAAATGCTCCATGGCCCCTGTAATCACATTGCTCCATGATCCCTTTCATCACAATGCTCCAAGACCGCTGTCATCACAAGGCCGCATGACGCGTATCATCATAATGCTCCAAGGCCCCTCTCATCACAATGCTCCATGAACCCTGTCATCACAATGTTCCATGACACTTGTCATCACAGTGCTCCATGAACCCCTGTCATCACAATATTCACTGCCCATGTAATCACAATGCTCCTGGTCTCCTGTAATCACAGTGCTCCATACCCTTTTCATCACAATGCTCCAGGACTCTTGTCATCATAATGCTCCATGCCCGTGTCATCACAATGCTTGAAGAACCTTGTCATCACCATGCTCCATGAACCGTGTCATCACAAGGTTCCAGGACCCTTGTCATCACAATGATCCATGACCCCGTCATCTCAATGCTCCATGATCTTTGTATTCACAATGCTCCCTGGCCCCTATAATTGCGGTGATCCATGACCCCTGTCATCACAATGCTCCCTGGTATATTTCGTCACAATTCTAAATGACCACTGTCATCACAGTGCTCCACGGCCCCTGTCGTCAGAGTCCTCCATGATACCTTTCATTACAGTTCTACATGACCACTGTCATCACAATGCCCCATGACACCTGTCATCACAATTCGCCATGGCACTTGTCATCACAATGCTCCATGAACTATGTCATCACAATGTTCATGGACACTTGTCATCACAATGCTCCATGACAACTTACATCACAATGCTCCTTGACCCCTGTCATTTCATTGCTCCATGGCCTATGCATTCACAATGCTCCATGGCTCCTGTAAGCACATTGCTCCATGATCCCTTTCATCACAATGTTCTATGACCACTCTCATCACAATATCCCATGACGCCTATCATCATAATGCTCCAAGGGGCCTCTCATCACAATGCTCCATGAACCCTGTCATCACAATGTTCAATGACACTTGACATCACAGTGCTCCATGAACGCCTGTCATCACAATATTCACTGCCCATGTAATCACAATGCTCCTGGTCCCCTGTAATCACAGTGCTCCATACCCTTTTCATCACAATGCTCCAGAACTCTTGTCATCACTATGCTCCATGCCCTTGTCACCACAATGCTCCGGAACGCTTGGCATCATAATGCTCCATGCCCGTCTCATCACAATGCTCCATGACAATTGTCACCAAAATGCTCCATGGCCTTTGTCATCACAATGCTCCATGGCCCCTGTTATCACAGTGCTTCATGTTACCTTTCCTCACAATTCTAGATGACCACTGTCATCACAATGCCCCATGACACCTGTCATCACAATTCGCCATGGCCCTTGTCATCACAATGATCCATGATCCATGTCATCACAATGTTCATGGACACTTGTCATCACAATGCTCCATGACAACTTACATCACAATGCTCCTTGACCCCTGTCATTTCATTGCTCCATGGCCTATGCATTCACAATGCTCCATGGCTCCTGTAATCACATTGCTCCATGATCCCTTTCATCACAATGCTCCAAGACCGCTGTCATCACAATGCCCCATGATGCCTATCATCATAATGCTCCAAGGCCACTCTTATCACAATGCTCCATGATCCCTGTCCTCCCAATGTTCCATGACACTAGTCATCACAGTGCTCCATGACCCCTGTCATCACAATATTCACTGCCCATGTAATCACAATTCTCCTGGTCCCCTGTAATCACAATGCTCCATACCCTTGTCATCACAATGATCCAGAACTCTTGTCATCATAATTCTCCATGCCCGAGTCATCACAGTGCTCCATGACCACTTTCATCACAATGCTCCTTGACCCCTGTCATCACAATGCTCTATGACCACTGTCATCACAATGCCACATGACACCTGTCATCACAATGCTCTATAGCCCCTGTCAGCACAATGTTCCATGACAGGTATCATCACAATGATCCATGACTGCTGTCATCACAATGTTCCCTACCCTTATCATCTCAATGCTCCCTGGCCCCTGTCATCACAATGCTCCATGCTCATATCATCACAAGGCTCCATTACCCATGTCATCGTAGTGATCCATGACCCCTTTCATCACAATGCTCCATGACCCCAGTCATCACAATGCTCCATAGCCCTTGTCATCACAATGCTCCATTAGCCCTGTCATCACAATGTTCCATGACTCTTGTCATCAAAATGCCTCATGATCCATTTAATCACAATGCTCCATGATTCCTTTCATCACATCCTCCATGATACTTGTCATTACACTGCCCCATGACCTTTTTCAGAACAATGCTCCATGATACCAGTCATCACAATGCTCCATGACCATTGTCGTCACAATGCTCCATGCCCCTTTCAACACAATGCTCCATGACAACTGTCATCACAATGCTCCATGGTCTTTGTCATCACAATTATACATGGCCCCTGTGATCACAATGCCCCATGACCCCTTTCATCACAATGCTCCATGACCACTGTCATCACAATGCCCCATGACCCCTGTCATCACAATGCTCCATGGCCCCTGTCATTACAATGCTCCATGACCACTGTCATCACAATGTTCATGATCGCTGTAATCACAATGACTCATGACACCTTTCCTCAGAAGGCTCCAGTACGCCTGTCATCACAATGCTCCAATGACCGTCTCATCACAATGCTCCATGATCCCTGTCAGCACAACGTTCCATGACAATTGTCATCACAATGCTCCATGACACCTGTCATCACAATGTTGCCTGCCCATGTCATCAAAATGCTCCATGTCCCCTGTAATCACAATGTTCCATTACACCTGTCTTCACAATGTTCCCTGCCCATGTCATCACAATGCTCCATTACCAATGTAATCAAAATGTTCGCCTGCCCTTGTCATCAAAATGCTCCATGGCCCCTTTAATCACAATGCTCCATGAACCCTGTCATCCCAATGTTCCATGACAGTTGTCATCACAATGCTCCATGACCCTGTAATCACAATGCTCCATGCCCTTGTCATCACAATGCTCCAGAACTCTTGTCATCATAATGATGAATGCTCGTGTCATCGCAAAGCTCCATGATACTTGTCATCACAATGTTCCATGGCCTTGTCATTACAATACTCCATGGCCCCTGTCATCACAGTGCTCCATGATACCTTTTATCACAATTCTAGATGACCACTGTCATCACAATGCCCCAAGACACATGTCATCACAATTCGCCATGGCCCTTGCCATCACAATGCTCCATGACCCGTGTCATCACAATGGTCCAGGACACTTGTCATCACAATGATCCATGACCACTTACATCACAATGCTCCTTGACTCCTGTCATCACAATGCTCCATAGCCTATGCATTCGCAATGCTACATGGTCCCTGTAACCACATTGCTCCATGATCCATTTCATCACAATGCTCTATGACCACTGTCATTACAATGCCACATTATACCTGTCATCACAATGCTCCATGGCCCCTGTCAGCCCAATATTCCATGACAGATATCATCACTATCCTCCATGGTCCATGTAATCACAATGCTCCATTCCCTTGTCAACGCAATGCTCCAGAACTCTTGTCATCATAATGCTCCATGCCCGTCTCATCACAATTCTCCATGACACTTTTCATTAAAATGCTCCATGGTCTTTATCATCACAATGCTCCATGGCCCCTGTTATCACATTGATCCATTGTACCTTTCATCACAATGCTAGATAACCTCTGTCATCACAATGCCCGATGACACCTGTCATCAGAATTGGCCATGGCCCTTGTCATCACAATGCTCCATGCCCTTGTCACCACAATGCTCCAGAACTCTTGGCATCATAATGCTCCATGTCCGTCTCATCACAATGCTCCATGACACTTGTCATCAAAATGCTCCATGGCCTTTGTCATCACAATGCTCCATGGCCCCTGTTATCACAGTGCTCCATGTTACCTTTCATCACAATTCTAGATGACCACTGTCATCACAATGCCCCATGACACCTGTCATCACAATTCGCCATGGCCCTTGTCATCACAATGCTCCATGATCCATGTCATCACAATGTTCCTGGACACTTATCATCACAATGAACTATGACCACATTCATCACAATGCTCCATGACCCCTGTCATCACACTGCTCCATGGCCTATGCATTCAAAATGCTCCATGGCCCCTGTAATCACATTGCTCCATGATCCCTTTCATCACAATGTTCTATGACCACTCTCATCACAATGCCCCATGACGCCTATCATCATAATGCTCCAAGGCCCGTCTCATCACAATGCTCCATGAAACCTGTCATCACAATGTTCCATGACACTTGTCATCACAGTGCTCCATGAACCCCTGTCATCACAATATTCACTGCCCATGTAATCACAATGCTCCTGGTCTCCTGTAATCACAGTGCTCCATACCCTTTTCATCACAATGCTCCAGAACTCTTGTCATCATAATGCTCCATGCCCGTGTCATCACAATGCTTGAAGAACCTTGTCATCACAATGCTCCATGAACCGTGTCATCACAAGGTTCCAGGACCCTTGTCATCACAATGATCCATGACCCCTGTCATCTCAATGCTCCATGATCTTTGTATTCACAATGCTCCATGGCCCCTATAATTGCGGTGATCCATGACCCCTGTCATCACAATGCTCCCTGGTATATTTCATCACAATTCTAGATGACCACTGTCATCACAGTGCCTCACGGCCCCTGTCGTCAGAGTCCTCCATGATACCTTTCATTACAATTCTACATGACCACTGTCATCACAATGCCACATGACACCTGTCATCACAATGCTCTATAGCCCCTGTCAGCACAATGTTCCATGACAGGTATCATCACAATGATCCATGACTGCTGTCATCACAATGTTCCCTGCCCTTGTCATTCTCAATGCTCCCTGGCCCCTGTCATCACAATGATCCATGCTCATATCATCACAATGCTCCATTACCCATGTCATCGTAGTGATCCATGAGCCCTTTCATCACAATGCTCCATGACCCCAGTCATCACAATGCTCCATAGCCCTTGTCATCACAATGCTCCATTAGCCCTGTCATCACAATGTTCCATGACTCTTGTCATCAAAATGCCTCATGATCCATTTAATCACAATGCTCCATGACTCCTTTCATCACATCCTCCATGACACTTGTCATTACACTGCCCCATGACCTTTTTCAGAACAATGCTCCATGATACCAGTCATCACAATGCTCCATGACCATTGTCGTCACAATGCTCCATGCCCCTTTCAACACAATGCTCCATGACAACTGTCATCACAATGCTCCATGGTCTTTGTCATCACAATTATACATGGCCCCTGTGATCACAATGCCCCATGACCCCTTTCATCACAATGCTCCATGACCACTGTCATCACAGTGCCCCATGACCCCTGTCATCACAATGCTCCATGGCCCCTGTCATTACAATGCTCCATGACCACTGTCATCACAATGTTCATGATCGCTGTAATCACAATGACTCATGACACCTTTCCTCAGAAGGCTCCAGTACGCCTGTCATCACAATGCTCCAATGACCGTCTCATCACAATGCTCCATGATCCCTGTCAGCACAACGTTCCATGACAATTGTCATCACAATGCTCCATGACACCTGTCATCACAATGTTGCCTGCCCATGTCATCAAAATGCTCCATGTCCCCTGTAATCACAATGTTCCATTACACCTGTCTTCACAATGTTCCCTGCCCATGTCATCACAATGCTCCATTACCAATGTAATCAAAATGTTCGCCTGCCCTTGTCATCAAAATGCTCCATGGCCCCTTTAATCACAATGCTCCATGAACCCTGTCATCACAATGTTCCATGACAGTTGTCATCACAATGCTCCATGACCCTGTAATCACAATGCTCCATGCCCTTGTCATCACAATGCTCCAGAACTCTTGTCATCATAATGATGAATGCTCGTGTCATCGCAAAGCTCCATGATACTTGTCATCACAATGTTCCATGGCCTTGTCATTACAATACTCCATGGCCCCTGTCATCACAGTGCTCCATGATACCTTTTATCACAATCCTAGATGACCACTGTCATCACAATGCCCCAAGACACATGTCATCACAATTCGCCATGGCCCTTGCCATCACAATGCTCCATGACCCGTGTCATCACAATTGTCCAGGACACTTGTCATCACAATGATCCATGACCACTTACATCACAATGCTCCTTGACTCCTGTCATCACAATGCTCCATAGCCTATGCATTCGCAATGCTACGTGGTCCCTGTAATCACATTGCTCCATGATCCATTTCATCACAATGCTCTATGACCCCTGTCATTACAATGCCACATTATACCTGTCATCACAATGCTCCATGGCCCCTGTCAGCACAATGTTCCATGACAGATGTCATCACTCTCCTCCATGGTCCCTGTAATCACAATGCTCCATTCCCTTGTCAACGCAATGCTCCAGAACTCTTGTCATCATAATGCTCCATGCCCGTCTCATCACAATTCTCCATGACACTTTTCATTAAAATGCTCCATGGCCTTTATCATCACAATGCTCCATGGCCCCTATTATCACAGTGATCCATGGTACCTTTCATCACAATGCTAGATAACCTCTGTCATCACAATGCCCGAGGACACCTGTCATCAGAATTGGCCATGGCCCTTGTCATCACAATGCTCCATGCCCTTGTCACCACAATGCTCCAGAACTCTGGGCATCATAATGCTCCATGCCCGTCTCATCACAATGCTCCATGACACTTGTCATCAAAATGCTCCATGGCCTTTGTCATCACAATGCTCCATGGCCCCTGTTATCATAGTGCTCCATGTTACCTTTCATCACAATTCTAGATGACCACTGTCATCACAAGGCCCCATGACACCTGTCATCACAATTCGCCATGGCCCTTGTCATCACAATGCTCCATGATCCATGTCATCACAATGTTCCTGGACACTTATCATCACAATGAACTATGACCACATTCATCACAATGCTCCATGACCCCTGTCATCACACTGCTCCATGGCCTAAGCATTCAAAATGCTCCATGGCCCCTGTAATCACATTGCTCCATGATCCCTTTCATCACAATGCTCCAAGACCGCTGTCATCACAAGGCCGCATGACGCGTATCATCATAATGCTCCAAGGCCCCTCTCATCACAATGCTCCATGAACCCTGTCATCACAATGTTCCATGACACTTGTCATCACAGTGCTCCATGAACCCCTGTCATCACAATATTCACTGCCCATGTAATCACAATGCTCCTGGTCTCCTGTAATCACAGTGCTCCATACCCTTTTCATCACAATGCTCCAGGACTCTTGTCATCATAATGCTCCATGCCCGTGTCATCACAATGCTTGAAGAACCTTGTCATCACCATGCTCCATGAACCGTGTCATCACAAGGTTCCAGGACCCTTGTCATCACAATGATCCATGACCCCGTCATCTCAATGCTCCATGATCTTTGTATTCACAATGCTCCCTGGCCCCTATAATTGCGGTGATCCATGACCCCTGTCATCACAATGCTCCCTGGTATATTTCGTCACAATTCTAAATGACCACTGTCATCACAGTGCTCCACGGCCCCTGTCGTCAGAGTCCTCCATGATACCTTTCATTACAGTTCTACATGACCACTGTCATCACAATGCCCCATGACACCTGTCATCACAATTCGCCATGGCACTTGTCATCACAATGCTCCATGAACTATGTCATCACAATGTTCATGGACACTTGTCATCACAATGCTCCATGACAACTTACATCACAATGCTCCTTGACCCCTGTCATTTCATTGCTCCATGGCCTATGCATTCACAATGCTCCATGGCTCCTGTAAGCACATTGCTCCATGATCCCTTTCATCACAATGTTCTATGACCACTCTCATCACAATATCCCATGACGCCTATCATCATAATGCTCCAAGGGGCCTCTCATCACAATGCTCCATGAACCCTGTCATCACAATGTTCAATGACACTTGACATCACAGTGCTCCATGAACGCCTGTCATCACAATATTCACTGCCCATGTAATCACAATGCTCCTGGTCCCCTGTAATCACAGTGCTCCATACCCTTTTCATCACAATGCTCCAGAACTCTTGTCATCACTATGCTCCATGCCCTTGTCACCACAATGCTCCGGAACGCTTGGCATCATAATGCTCCATGCCCGTCTCATCACAATGCTCCATGACAATTGTCACCAAAATGCTCCATGGCCTTTGTCATCACAATGCTCCATGGCCCCTGTTATCACAGTGCTTCATGTTACCTTTCCTCACAATTCTAGATGACCACTGTCATCACAATGCCCCATGACACCTGTCATCACAATTCGCCATGGCCCTTGTCATCACAATGATCCATGATCCATGTCATCACAATGTTCATGGACACTTGTCATCACAATGCTCCATGACAACTTACATCACAATGCTCCTTGACCCCTGTCATTTCATTGCTCCATGGCCTATGCATTCACAATGCTCCATGGCTCCTGTAATCACATTGCTCCATGATCCCTTTCATCACAATGCTCCAAGACCGCTGTCATCACAATGCCCCATGATGCCTATCATCATAATGCTCCAAGGCCACTCTTATCACAATGCTCCATGATCCCTGTCCTCCCAATGTTCCATGACACTAGTCATCACAGTGCTCCATGACCCCTGTCATCACAATATTCACTGCCCATGTAATCACAATTCTCCTGGTCCCCTGTAATCACAATGCTCCATACCCTTGTCATCACAATGATCCAGAACTCTTGTCATCATAATTCTCCATGCCCGAGTCATCACAGTGCTCCATGACCACTTTCATCACAATGCTCCTTGACCCCTGTCATCACAATGCTCTATGACCACTGTCATCACAATGCCACATGACACCTGTCATCACAATGCTCTATAGCCCCTGTCAGCACAATGTTCCATGACAGGTATCATCACAATGATCCATGACTGCTGTCATCACAATGTTCCCTACCCTTATCATCTCAATGCTCCCTGGCCCCTGTCATCACAATGCTCCATGCTCATATCATCACAAGGCTCCATTACCCATGTCATCGTAGTGATCCATGACCCCTTTCATCACAATGCTCCATGACCCCAGTCATCACAATGCTCCATAGCCCTTGTCATCACAATGCTCCATTAGCCCTGTCATCACAATGTTCCATGACTCTTGTCATCAAAATGCCTCATGATCCATTTAATCACAATGCTCCATGATTCCTTTCATCACATCCTCCATGATACTTGTCATTACACTGCCCCATGACCTTTTTCAGAACAATGCTCCATGATACCAGTCATCACAATGCTCCATGACCATTGTCGTCACAATGCTCCATGCCCCTTTCAACACAATGCTCCATGACAACTGTCATCACAATGCTCCATGGTCTTTGTCATCACAATTATACATGGCCCCTGTGATCACAATGCCCCATGACCCCTTTCATCACAATGCTCCATGACCACTGTCATCACAATGCCCCATGACCCCTGTCATCACAATGCTCCATGGCCCCTGTCATTACAATGCTCCATGACCACTGTCATCACAATGTTCATGATCGCTGTAATCACAATGACTCATGACACCTTTCCTCAGAAGGCTCCAGTACGCCTGTCATCACAATGCTCCAATGACCGTCTCATCACAATGCTCCATGATCCCTGTCAGCACAACGTTCCATGACAATTGTCATCACAATGCTCCATGACACCTGTCATCACAATGTTGCCTGCCCATGTCATCAAAATGCTCCATGTCCCCTGTAATCACAATGTTCCATTACACCTGTCTTCACAATGTTCCCTGCCCATGTCATCACAATGCTCCATTACCAATGTAATCAAAATGTTCGCCTGCCCTTGTCATCAAAATGCTCCATGGCCCCTTTAATCACAATGCTCCATGAACCCTGTCATCACAATGTTCCATGACAGTTGTCATCACAATGCTCCATGACCCTGTAATCACAATGCTCCATGCCCTTGTCATCACAATGCTCCAGAACTCTTGTCATCATAATGATGAATGCTCGTGTCATCGCAAAGCTCCATGATACTTGTCATCACAATGTTCCATGGCCTTGTCATTACAATACTCCATGGCCCCTGTCATCACAGTGCTCCATGATACCTTTTATCACAATTCTAGATGACCACTGTCATCACAATGCCCCAAGACACATGTCATCACAATTCGCCATGGCCCTTGCCATCACAATGCTCCATGACCCGTGTCATCACAATGGTCCAGGACACTTGTCATCACAATGATCCATGACCACTTACATCACAATGCTCCTTGACTCCTGTCATCACAATGCTCCATAGCCTATGCATTCGCAATGCTACATGGTCCCTGTAATCACATTGCTCCATGATCCATTTCATCACAATGCTCTATGACCCCTGTCATTACAATGCCACATTATACCTGTCATCACAATGCTCCATGGCCCCTGTCAGCACAATGTTCCATGACAGATGTCATCACTCTCCTCCATGGTCCCTGTAATCACAATGCTCCATTCCCTTGTCAACGCAATGCTCCAGAACTCTTGTCATCATAATGCTCCATGCCTGTCTCATCACAATTCTCCATGACACTTTTCATTAAAATTCTCCATGGCCTTTATCATCACAATGCTCCATGGCCCCTATTATCATAGTGATCCATGGTACCTTTCATCACAATGCTAGATAACCTCTGTCATCACAATGCCCGAGGACACCTGTCATCAGAATTGGCCATGGCCCTTGTCATCACAATGCTCCATGCCCTTGTCACCACAATGCTCCAGAACTCTAGGCATCATAATGCTCCATGCCCGTCTCATCACAATGCTCCATGACACTTTTCATCAAAATGCTCCATGGCCTTTGTCATCACAATGCTCCATGGCCCCTGTTATCATAGTGCTCCATGTTACCTTTCATCAAAATTCTAGATGACCACTGTCATCACAAGGCCCCATGACACCTGTCATCACAATTCGCCATGGCCCTTGTCATCACAATGCTCCATGATCCATGTCATCACAATTTTCCTGGACACTTATCATCACAATGAACTATGACCACATTCATCACAATGCTCCATGACCCCTGTCATCACACTGCTCCATGGCCTATGCATTCAAAATGCTCCATGGGCCCTGTAATCACATTGCTCCTTGATCCCTTTCATCACAATGCTCCAAGACCGCTGTCATCACAAGGCCGCATGACGCGTATCATCATAATGCTCCAAGGCCCCTCTCGTCACAATGCTCCATGAACCCTGTCATCACAATGTTCCATGACACTTGTCATCACAGTGCTCCATGAACCCCTGTCATCACAATATTCACTGCCCATGTAATCACAATGCTCCTGGTCTCCTGTAATCACAGTGCTCCATACCCTTTTCATCACAATGCTCCAGAACTCTTGTCATCATAATGCTCCATGCCCGTGTCATCACAATGCTTGAAGAACCTTGTCATCACAATGCTCCATGAACCGTGTCATCACAAGGTTCCAGGACCCTTGTCATCACAATGATCCATGACCCCTGTCATCTCAATGCTCCATGATCTTTGTATTCACAATGCTCCCTGGCCCCTATAATTGCGGTGATCCATGACCCCTGTCATCACAATGCTCCCTGGTATATTTCGTCACAATTCTAGATGACCACTGTCATCACAGTGCTCCACGGCCACTGTCGTCAGAGTCCTCCATGATACCTTTCATTACAATTCTACATGACCAGTGTCATCACAATGCCCCATGACACCTGTCATCACAATTCGCCATGGCACTTGTCATCACAATGCTCCATGACAACTTACATCACAATGCTCCTTGACCCTGTCATTTCATTGCTCCATGGCCTATGCATTCACAATGCTCCATGGCTCCTGTAAGCACATTGCTCCATGATCCCTTTCATCACAATGCTCCAAGACCGCTGTCATCACAATGCCCCATGACGCCTATCATCATAATGCTCTAAGGCCCCTCTCATCACAATGCTCCATGATCCCTTTCATCACAATATTCCAGGACTCTAGTCATCACAGTGCTCCATGACCCCTGTCATCACAATATTCACTGCCCATGTAATCACAATGCTCGTGGTCCCCTGTAATCATAGTGCTCCATACCCTTGTCATCACAATGCTCCAGAACTCTTGTCATCATAATGCTCCATGCCCGTGTCATCACAATGCTTGAAGAACCTTGTCATCACAATGCTCCATGAACCGTGTCATCACAAGGTTCCAGGACCCTTGTCATCACAATGATCCATGACCCCTGTCATCTCAATGCTCCATGATCTTTGTATTCACAATGCTCCATGGCCTCTATAATTGCGGTGATCCATGACCCCTGTCATCACAATGCTCCCTGGTATATTTCATCACAATTCTAGATGACCACTGTCATCACAGTGCTCCACGGCCCCTGTCATCAGAGTCCTCCCTGATACCTTTCATCACAATTCTATATGACCGCTCTCATCACAATTCCACATGACACCTGTCATCACAATGCTCCATGAACCATGTCATCACAATGTTCATGGACAATAGTCATCACAATGCTCCATGACAACTTACATCACAATGCTCCTTGACCCCTGTCATTCCATTGCTCCATGGCCTATGCATTCACAATGCTCCATGGCTCCTGTAATCACATTGCTCCATGATCCCTTTCATCACAATGCTCCAAGACCGCTATCATCACAATGCCCCATGAAGCCTATCATCATAATGCTCCAAGGCCCCTCTCATCACAATGCTCCATGATCCCTGTCATCACAATGTTCCATGACACTAGTCATCACAGTGCTCCATGACCCCT
This sequence comes from Balaenoptera borealis, assembly GCF_965194805.1. Lineage (NCBI taxonomy): Eukaryota > Metazoa > Chordata > Mammalia > Artiodactyla > Balaenopteridae > Balaenoptera > Balaenoptera borealis. Next base: position 28,941,082 of record NC_138874.1, on the reverse strand, counting down.
GTCATCACAATATTCACTGCCCATGTAATCACAATGCTCCTGGTCCCCTGTAATCTCAATGCTCCATACCCTTGTCATCACAATGCTCCAGAACTCTTGTCATCATAATGCTCCATCCCCGTGTCATCACAGTGCTCCATGACCACTTTCATCACAATGCTCCTTGACCCCTGTCATTCCATTGCTCCATGGCCTATGCATTCACAATGCTCCATGGCTCCTGTAAGCACATTGCTCCATGATCCCTTTCATCACAATGTTCTATGACCACTCTCATCACAATATCCCATGACGCCTATCATCATAATGCTCCAAGGGCCCTCTCATCACAATGCTCCATGAACCCTGTCATCACAATGTTCAATGACACTTGTCATCACAGTGCTCCATGAACGCCTGTCATCACAATATTCACTGCCCATGTAATCACAATGCTCCTGGTCCCCTGTAATCACAGTGCTCCATACCCTTTTCATCACAATGCTCCAGAACTCTTGTCATCACTATGCTCCATGCCCTTGTCACCACAATGCTCCAGAACGCTTGGCATCATAATGCTCCATGCCCGTCTCATCACAATGCTCCATGACAATTGTCATAAAAATGCTCCATGGCCTTTGTCATCACAATGCTCCATGGCCCCTGTTATCACAGTGCTTCATGTTACCTTTCCTCACAATTCTCGATGACCACTGTCATCACAATGCCCCATGACACCTGTCATCACAATTCGCCATGGCCCTTGTCATCACAATGATCCATGATCCATGTCATCACAATGTTCATGGACACTTGTCATCACAATGCTCCATGACAACTTACATCACAATGCTCCTTGACCCCTGTCATTTCATTGCTCCATGGCCTATGCATTCACAATGCTCCATGGCTCCTGTAATCATATTGCTCCATGATCCCTTTCATCACAATGCTCCAAGACCGCTGTCATCACAATGCCCCATATGCCTATCATCATAATGCTCCAAGGCCACTCTTATCACAATGCTCCATGATCCCTGTCCTCCCAATGTTCCATGACACTAGTCATCACAGTGCTCCATGACCCCTGTCATCACAATATTCACTGCCCATGTAATCACAATGCTCCTGGTCCCCTGTAATCACAATGCTCCATACCCTTGTCATCACAATGCTCCAGAACTCTTGTCATCATAATGCTCCATCCCCGTGTCATCACAGTGCTCCATGACCACTTTCATCACAATGCTCCTTGACCCCTGTCATCACAATGCTCTATGACCACTGTCATCACAATGCCACATGACACCTGTCATCACAATGCTCTATAGCCCCTGTCAGCACAATGTTCCATGACAGGTATCATCACAATGATCCATGACTGCTGTCATCACAATGTTCCCTGCCCTTGTCATTCTCAATGCTCCCTGGCCCCTGTCATCACAATGATCCATGCTCATATCATCACAATGCTCCATTACCCATGTCATCGTAGTGATCCATGACCCCTTTCATCACAATGCTCCATGACCCCAGTCATCACAATGCTCCATAGCCCTTGTCATCACAATGCTCCATTAGCCCTGTTATCACAATGTTCCGTGACTCTTGTCATCAAAATGCCTCATGATCCATTTAATCTCAATGCTCCATGACTCCTTTCAACACATCCTCCATGATCCTTGTCATTGCACTGCCCCATGACCTTTTTCAGAACAATGCTCCATGATACCAGTCATCACAATGCTCCATGACCATTGTCGTCACAATGCTCCATGCCCCTTTCAACACAATGCTCCATGACAACTGTCATCACAATGCTCCATGGCCTTTGTCATCACAATTATACATGGCCCCTGTGATCACAGTGCTCCATGACCCCTTTCATCACAATGCTCCATGACCACTGTCATCACAATGCCCCATGACCCCTGTCATCACAATGCTCCATGGCCCCTGTCATTACAATGCTCCATGACCACTGTCATCACAATGTTCCATGATCGCTGTAATCACAATGACCCATGACACCTTTCCTCAGAAGGCTCCAGTACGCCTGTCATCACAATGCTCCAATGACCGTCTCATCACAATGCTCCATGATCCCTGTCAGCACAACGTTCCATGACAATTGTCATCACAATGCTCCATGACACCTGTCATCACAATGTTTCCTGCCCATGTCATCAAAATGCTCCATGTCCCCTGTAATCACAATGTTCCATTACACCTGTCTTCACAATGTTCCCTGCCCATGTCATCACAATGCTCCATTACCAATGTAATCAAAATGTTCGCCTGCCCTTGTCATCAAAATGCTCCATGGCCCCTTTAATCACAATGCTCCATGAACCCTGTCATCCCAATGTTCCATGACAGTTGTCATCACAATGCTCCATGACCCTGTAATCACAATGCTCCATGCCCTTGTCATCATAATGCTCCAGAACTCTTGTCATCATAATGATGAATGCTCGTGTCATCACAAAGCTCCATGATACTTGTCATCACAATGTTCCATGGCCTTGTCATTACAATACTCCATGGCCCCTGTCATCACAGTGCTCCATGATACCTTTTATCACAGTTCTAGATGACCACTGTCATCACAATGCCCCAAGACACATGTCATCACAATTCGCCATGGCCCTTGCCATCACAATGCTCCATGACCCGTGTCATCACAATGGTCCAGGACACTTGTCATCACAATGATCCATGACCACTTACATCACAATGCTCCTTGACTCCTTTCATCACAATGCTCCATAGCCTATGCATTCGCAATGCTACATGGTCCCTGTAACCACATTGCTCCATGATCCATTTCATCACAATGCTCTATGACCACTGTCATTACAATGCCACATTATACCTGTCATCACAATGCTCCATGGCCCCTGTCAGCCCAATATTCCATGACAGATATCATCACTATCCTCCATGGTCCATGTAATCACAATGCTCCATTCCCTTGTCAACGCAATGCTCCAGAACTCTTGTCATCATAATGCTCCATGCCCGTCTCATCACAATTCTCCATGACACTTTTCATTAAAATGCTCCATGGTCTTTATCATCACAATGCTCCATGGCCCCTGTTATCACATTGATCCATTGTACCTTTCATCACAATGCTAGATAACCTCTGTCATCACAATGCCCGATGACACCTGTCATCAGAATTGGCCATGGCCCTTGTCATCACAATGCTCCATGCCCTTGTCACCACAATGCTCCAGAACTCTTGGCATCATAATGCTCCATGTCCGTCTCATCACAATGCTCCATGACACTTGTCATCAAAATGCTCCATGGCCTTTGTCATCACAATGCTCCATGGCCCCTGTTATCACAGTGCTCCATGTTACCTTTCATCAAAATTCTAGATGACCACTGTCATCACAATGCCCCATGACACCTGTCATCACAATTCGCCATGGCCCTTGTCATCACAATGCTCCATGATCCATGTCATCACAATGTTCCTGGACACTTATCATCACAATGAACTATGACCACATTCATCACAATGCTCCATGACCCCTGTCATCACACTGCTCCATGGCCTATGCATTCAAAATGCTCCATGGCCCCTGTAATCACATTGCTCCATGATCCCTTTCATCACAATGTTCTATGACCACTCTCATCACAATACCCCATGACGCCTATCATCATAATGCTCCAAGGCCCGTCTCATCACAATGCTCCATGAAACCTGTCATCACAATGTTCCATGACACTTGTCATCACAGTGCTCCATGAACCCCTGTCATCACAATATTCACTGCCCATGTAATCACAATGCTCCTGGTCTCCTGTAATCACAGTGCTCCATACCCTTTTCATCACAATGCTCCAGAACTCTTGTCATCATAATGCTCCATGCCCGTGTCATCACAATGCTTGAAGAACCTTGTCATCACAATGCTCCATGAACCGTGTCATCACAAGGTTCCAGGACCCTTGTCATCACAATGATCCATGACCCCTGTCATCTCAATGCTCCATGATCTTTGTATTCACAATGCTCCATGGCCCCTATAATTGCGGTGATCCATGACCCCTGTCATCACAATGCTCCCTGGTATATTTCATCACAATTCTAGATGACCACTGTCATCACAGTGCCTCACGGCCCCTGTCGTCAGAGTCCTCCATGATACCTTTCATTACAATTCTACATGACCACTGTCATCACAATGCCACATGACACCTGTCATCACAATGCTCTATAGCCCCTGTCAGCACAATGTTCCATGACAGGTATCATCACAATGATCCATGACTGCTGTCATCACAATGTTCCCTGCCCTTGTCATTCTCAATGCTCCCTGGCCCCTGTCATCACAATGATCCATGCTCATATCATCACAATGCTCCATTACCCATGTCATCGTAGTGATCCATGAGCCCTTTCATCACAATGCTCCATGACCCCAGTCATCACAATGCTCCATAGCCCTTGTCATCACAATGCTCCATTAGCCCTGTCATCACAATGTTCCATGACTCTTGTCATCAAAATGCCTCATGATCCATTTAATCACAATGCTCCATGACTCCTTTCATCACATCCTCCATGACACTTGTCATTACACTGCCCCATGACCTTTTTCAGAACAATGCTCCATGATACCAGTCATCACAATGCTCCATGACCATTGTCGTCACAATGCTCCATGCCCCTTTCAACACAATGCTCCATGACAACTGTCATCACAATGCTCCATGGTCTTTGTCATCACAATTATACATGGCCCCTGTGATCACAATGCCCCATGACCCCTTTCATCACAATGCTCCATGACCACTGTCATCACAATGCCCCATGACCCCTGTCATCACAATGCTCCATGGCCCCTGTCATTACAATGCTCCATGACCACTGTCATCACAATGTTCATGATCGCTGTAATCACAATGACTCATGACACCTTTCCTCAGAAGGCTCCAGTACGCCTGTCATCACAATGCTCCAATGACCGTCTCATCACAATGCTCCATGATCCCTGTCAGCACAACGTTCCATGACAATTGTCATCACAATGCTCCATGACACCTGTCATCACAATGTTGCCTGCCCATGTCATCAAAATGCTCCATGTCCCCTGTAATCACAATGTTCCATTACACCTGTCTTCACAATGTTCCCTGCCCATGTCATCACAATGCTCCATTACCAATGTAATCAAAATGTTCGCCTGCCCTTGTCATCAAAATGCTCCATGGCCCCTTTAATCACAATGCTCCATGAACCCTGTCATCACAATGTTCCATGACAGTTGTCATCACAATGCTCCATGACCCTGTAATCACAATGCTCCATGCCCTTGTCATCACAATGCTCCAGAACTCTTGTCATCATAATGATGAATGCTCGTGTCATCGCAAAGCTCCATGATACTTGTCATCACAATGTTCCATGGCCTTGTCATTACAATACTCCATGGCCCCTGTCATCACAGTGCTCCATGATACCTTTTATCACAATCCTAGATGACCACTGTCATCACAATGCCCCAAGACACATGTCATCACAATTCGCCATGGCCCTTGCCATCACAATGCTCCATGACCCGTGTCATCACAATGGTCCAGGACACTTGTCATCACAATGATCCATGACCACTTACATCACAATGCTCCTTGACTCCTGTCATCACAATGCTCCATAGCCTATGCATTCGCAATGCTACGTGGTCCCTGTAATCACATTGCTCCATGATCCATTTCATCACAATGCTCTATGACCCCTGTCATTACAATGCCACATTATACCTGTCATCACAATGCTCCATGGCCCCTGTCAGCACAATGTTCCATGACAGATGACATCACTCTCCTCCATGGTCCCTGTAATCACAATGCTCCATTCCCTTGTCAACGCAATGCTCCAGAACTCTTGTCATCATAATGCTCCATGCCCGTCTCATCACAATTCTCCATGACACTTTTCATTAAAATGCTCCATGGCCTTTATCATCACAATGCTCCATGGCCCCTATTATCACAGTGATCCATGGTACCTTTCATCACAATGCTAGATAACCTCTGTCATCACAATGCCCGAGGACACCTGTCATCAGAATTGGCCATGGCCCTTGTCATCACAATGCTCCATGCCCTTGTCACCACAATGCTCCAGAACTCTGGGCATCATAATGCTCCATGCCCGTCTCATCACAATGCTCCATGACAGTTGTCATCAAAATGCTCCATGGCCTTTGTCATCACAATGCTCCATGGCCCCTGTTATCATAGTGCTCCATGTTACCTTTCATCACAATTCTAGATGACCACTGTCATCACAAGGCCCCATGACACCTGTCATCACAATTCGCCATGGCCCTTGTCATCACAATGCTCCATGATCCATGTCATCACAATGTTCCTGGACACTTATCATCACAATGAACTATGACCACATTCATCACAATGCTCCATGACCCCTGTCATCACACTGCTCCATGGCCTAAGCATTCAAAATGCTCCATGGGCCCTGTAATCACATTGCTCCATGATCCCTTTCATCACAATGCTCCAAGACCGCTGTCATCACAAGGCCGCATGACGCGTATCATCATAATGCTCCAAGGCCCCTCTCATCACAATGCTCCATGAACCCTGTCATCACAATGTTCCATGACACTTGTCATCACAGTGCTCCATGAACCCCTGTCATCACAATATTCACTGCCCATGTAATCACAATGCTCCTGGTCTCCTGTAATCACAGTGCTCCATACCCTTTTCATCACAATGCTCCAGGACTCTTGTCATCATAATGCTCCATGCCCGTGTCATCACAATGCTTGAAGAACCTTGTCATCACAATGCTCCATGAACCGTGTCATCACAAGGTTCCAGGACCCTTGTCATCACAATGATCCATGACCCCGTCATCTCAATGCTCCATGATCTTTGTATTCACAATGCTCCCTGGCCCCTATAATTGCGGTGATCCATGACCCCTGTCATCACAATGCTCCCTGGTATATTTCGTCACAATTCTAAATGACCACTGTCATCACAGTGCTCCACGGCCCCTGTCGTCAGAGTCCTCCATGATACCTTTCATTACAGTTCTACATGACCACTGTCATCACAATGCCCCATGACACCTGTCATCACAATTCGCCATGGCACTTGTCATCACAATGCTCCATGAACTATGTCATCACAATGTTCATGGACACTTGTCATCACAATGCTCCATGACAACTTACATCACAATGCTCCTTGACCCCTGTCATTTCATTGCTCCATGGCCTATGCATTCACAATGCTCCATGGCTCCTGTAAGCACATTGCTCCATGATCCCTTTCATCACAATGTTCTATGACCACTCTCATCACAATATCCCATGACGCCTATCATCATAATGCTCCAAGGGCCCTCTCATCACAATGCTCCATGAACCCTGTCATCACAATGTTCAATGACACTTGTCATCACAGTGCTCCATGAACGCCTGTCATCACAATATTCACTGCCCATGTAATCACAATGCTCCTGGTCCCCTGTAATCACAGTGCTCCATACCCTTTTCATCACAATGCTCCAGAACTCTTGTCATCACTATGCTCCATGCCCTTGTCACCACAATGCTCCGGAACGCTTGGCATCATAATGCTCCATGCCCGTCTCATCACAATGCTCCATGACAATTGTCACCAAAATGCTCCATGGCCTTTGTCATCACAATGCTCCATGGCCCCTGTTATCACAGTGCTTCATGTTACCTTTCCTCACAATTCTAGATGACCACTGTCATCACAATGCCCCATGACACCTGTCATCACAATTCGCCATGGCCCTTGTCATCACAATGATCCATGATCCATGTCATCACAATGTTCATGGACACTTGTCATCACAATGCTCCATGACAACTTACATCACAATGCTCCTTGACCCCTGTCATTTCATTGCTCCATGGCCTATGCATTCACAATGCTCCATGGCTCCTGTAATCACATTGCTCCATGATCCCTTTCATCACAATGCTCCAAGACCGCTGTCATCACAATGCCCCAAGATGCCTATCATCATAATGCTCCAAGGCCACCCTTATCACAATGCTCCATGATCCCTGTCCTCCCAATGTTCCATGACACTAGTCATCACAGTGCTCCATGACCCCTGTCATCACAATATTCACTGCCCATGTAATCACAATTCTCCTGGTCCCCTGTAATCACAATGCTCCATACCCTTGTCATCACAATGATCCAGAACTCTTGTCATCATAATTCTCCATGCCCGAGTCATCACAGTGCTCCATGACCACTTTCATCACAATGCTCCTTGACCCCTGTCATCACAATGCTCTATGACCACTGTCATCACAATGCCACATGACACCTGTCATCACAATGCTCTATAGCCCGTGTCAGCACAATGTTCCATGACAGGTATCATCACAATGATCCATGACTGCTGTCATCACAATGTTCCCTGCCCTTATCATCTCAATGCTCCCTGGCCCCTGTCATCACAATGCTCCATGCTCATATCATCACAAGGCTCCATTACCCATGTCATCGTAGTGATCCATGACCCCTTTCATCACAATGCTCCATGACCCCAGTCATCACAATGCTCCATAGCCCTTGTCATCACAATGCACCATTAGCCCTGTCATCACAATGTTCCATGACTCTTGTCATCAAAATGCCTCATGATCCATTTAATCACAATGCTCCATGATTCCTTTCATCACATCCTCCATGATACTTGTCATTACACTGCCCCATGACCTTTTTCAGAACAATGCTCCATGATACCAGTCATCACAATGCTCCATGACCATTGTCGTCACAATGCTCCATGCCCCTTTCAACACAATGCTCCATGACAACTGTCATCACAATGCTCCATGGTCTTTGTCATCACAATTATACATGGCCCCTGTGATCACAATGCCCCATGACCCCTTTCATCACAATGCTCCATGACCACTGTCATCACAATGCCCCATGACCCCTGTCATCACAATGCTCCATGGCCCCTGTCATTACAATGCTCCATGACCACTGTCATCACAATGTTCATGATCGCTGTAATCACAATGACTCATGACACCTTTCCTCAGAAGGCTCCAGTACGCCTGTCATCACAATGCTCCAATGACCGTCTCATCACAATGCTCCATGATCCCTGTCAGCACAACGTTCCATGACAATTGTCATCACAATGCTCCATGACACCTGTCATCACAATGTTGCCTGCCCATGTCATCAAAATGCTCCATGTCCCCTGTAATCACAATGTTCCATTACACCTGTCTTCACAATGTTCCCTGCCCATGTCATCACAATGCTCCATTACCAATGTAATCAAAATGTTCGCCTGCCCTTGTCATCAAAATGCTCCATGGCCCCTTTAATCACAATGCTCCATGAACCCTGTCATCACAATGTTCCATGACAGTTGTCATCACAATGCTCCATGACCCTGTAATCACAATGCTCCATGCCCTTGTCATCACAATGCTCCAGAACTCTTGTCATCATAATGATGAATGCTCGTGTCATCGCAAAGCTCCATGATACTTGTCATCACAATGTTCCATGGCCTTGTCATTACAATACTCCATGGCCCCTGTCATCACAGTGCTCCATGATACCTTTTATCACAATTCTAGATGACCACTGTCATCACAATGCCCCAAGACACATGTCATCACAATTCGCCATGGCCCTTGCCATCACAATGCTCCATGACCCGTGTCATCACAATGGTCCAGGACACTTGTCATCACAATGATCCATGACCACTTACATCACAATGCTCCTTGACTCCTGTCATCACAATGCTCCATAGCCTATGCATTCGCAATGCTACATGGTCCCTGTAATCACATTGCTCCATGATCCATTTCATCACAATGCTCTATGACCCCTGTCATTACAATGCCACATTATACCTGTCATCACAATGCTCCATGGCCCCTGTCAGCACAATGTTCCATGACAGTTGTCATCACTCTCCTCCATGGTCCCTGTAATCACAATGCTCCATTCCCTTGTCAACGCAATGCTCCAGAACTCTTGTCATCATAATGCTCCATGCCCGTCTCATCACAATTCTCCATGACACTTTTCATTAAAATGCTCCATGGCCTTTATCATCACAATGCTCCATGGCCCCTATTATCATAGTGATCCATGGTACCTTTCATCACAATGCTAGATAACCTCTGTCATCACAATGCCCGAGGACACCTGTCATCAGAATTGGCCATGGCCCTTGTCATCACAATGCTCCATGCCCTTGTCACCACAATGCTCCAGAACTCTGGGCATCATAATGCTCCATGCCCGTCTCATCACAATGCTCCATGACACTTTTCATCAAAATGCTCCATGGCCTTTGTCATCACAATGCTCCATGGCCCCTGTTATCATAGTGCTCCATGTTACCTTTCATCAAAATTCTAGATGACCACTGTCATCACAAGGCCCCATGACACCTGTCATCACAATTCGCCATGGCCCTTGTCATCACAATGCTCCATGATCCATGTCATCACAATGTTCCTGGACACTTATCATCACAATGAACTATGACCACATTCATCACAATGCTCCATGACCCCTGTCATCACACTGCTCCATGGCCTATGCATTCAAAATGCTCCATGGGCCCTGTAATCACATTGCTCCATGATCCCTTTCATCACAATGCTCCAAGACCGCTGTCATCACAAGGCCGCATGACGCGTATCATCATAATGCTCCAAGGCCCCTCTCGTCACAATGCTCCATGAACCCTGTCATCACAATGTTCCATGACACTTGTCATCACAGTGCTCCATGAACCCCTGTCATCACAATATTCACTGCCCATGTAATCACAATGCTCCTGGTCTCCTGTAATCACAGTGCTCCATACCCTTTTCATCACAATGCTCCAGAACTCTTGTCATCATAATGCTCCATGCCCGTGTCATCACAATGCTTGAAGAACCTTGTCATCACAATGCTCCATGAACCGTGTCATCACAAGGTTCCAGGACCCTTGTCATCACAATGATCCATGACCCCTGTCATCTCAATGCTCCATGATCTTTGTATTCACAATGCTCCCTGGCCCCTATAATTGCGGTGATCCATGACCCCTGTCATCACAATGCTCCCTGGTATATTTCGTCACAATTCTAGATGACCACTGTCATCACAGTGCTCCACGGCCCCTGTCGTCAGAGTCCTCCATGATACCTTTCATTACAATTCTACATGACCAGTGTCATCACAATGCCCCATGACACCTGTCATCACAATTCGCCATGGCACTTGTCATCACAATGCTCCATGACAACTTACATCACAATGCTCCTTGACCCTGTCATTTCATTGCTCCATGGCCTATGCATTCACAATGCTCCATGGCTCCTGTAAGCACATTGCTCCATGATCCCTTTCATCACAATGCTCCAAGACTGCTGTCATCACAATGCCCCATGACGCCTATCATCATAATGCTCTAAGGCCCCTCTCATCACAATGCTCCAGGATCCCTTTCATCACAATATTCCAGGACTCTAGTCATCACAGTGCTCCATGACCCCTGTCATCACAATATTCACTGCCCATGTAATCACAATGCTCGTGGTCCCCTGTAATCATAGTGCTCCATACCCTTGTCATCACAATGCTCCAGAACTCTTGTCATCATAATGCTCCATGCCCGTGTCATCACAATGCTTGAAGAACCTTGTCATCACAATGCTCCATGAACCGTGTCATCACAAGGTTCCAGGACCCTTGTCATCACAATGATCCATGACCCCTGTCATCTCAATGCTCCATGATCTTTGTATTCACAATGCTCCATGGCCTCTATAATTGCGGTGATCCATGACCCCTGTCATCACAATGCTCCCTGGTATATTTCATCACAATTCTAGATGACCACTGTCATCACAGTGCTCCACGGCCCCTGTCATCAGAGTCCTCCCTGATACCTTTCATCACAATTCTATATGACCGCTCTCATCACAATTCCACATGACACCTGTCATCACAATGCTCCATGAACCATGTCATCACAATGTTCATGGACAATAGTCATCACAATGCTCCATGACAACTTACATCACAATGCTCCTTGACCCCTGTCATTCCATTGCTCCATGGCCTATGCATTCACAATGCTCCATGGCTCCTGTAATCACATTGCTCCATGATCCCTTTCATCACAATGCTCCAAGACCGCTATCATCACAATGCCCCATGACGCCTATCATCATAATGCTCCAAGGCCCCTCTCATCACAATGCTCCATGATCCCTGTCATCACAATGTTCCATGACACTAGTCATCACAGTGCTCCATGACCCCTGTCATCACAATATTCACTGCCCATGTAATCACAATGCTCCTGGTCCCCTGTAATCTCAATGCTCCATACCCTTGTCATCACAATGCTGCAGAACTCTTGTCATCATAATGCTCCATCCCCGTGTCATCACAGTCCTCCATGACCACTTTCATCACAATGCTCCTTGACCCCTGTCATCACAATGCTCTATGACCACTGTCATCACAATGCCACATGACACCTGTCATCACAATGCTCTATAGCCCCTGTCAGCACAATGTTCCATGACAGGTATCATCACAATGATCCATGACTGCTGTCATCACAATGTTCCCTGCCCTTGTCATTCTCAATGCTCCCTGGCCCCTGTCATCACAATGCTCCATGCTCATATCATCACAATGCTCCATTACCCATGTCATCGTAGTGATCCATGACCCCTTTCATCACAATGCTCCATGACCCCAGTCATCACAATGCTCCATAGCTCTTGTCATCACAATGCTCCATTAGCCCTGTCATCACAATGTTCCATGACTCTTGTCATCAAAATGCCTCATGATCCATTTAATCACAATGCTCCATGACTCCTTTCATCACATCCTCCATGATACTTGTCATTACACTGCCCCATGACCTTTTTCAGAACAATGCTCCATGATACCAGTAATCACAATGCTCCATGACCATTGTCGTCACAATGCTCCATGCCCCTTTCAACACAATGCTCCATGACAACGGTCATCACAATGCTCCATGGTCTTTGTCATCACAATTATACATGGCCCCTGTGATCACAGTGCTCCATGACCCCTTTCATCACAATGCTCCATGACCACTGTCATCACAATGCCCCATGACCCCTGTCATCACAATGCTCCATGGCCCCTGTCATTACAATGCTCCATGACCACTGTCATCACAATGTTCCATGATCGCTGTAATCACAATGACTCATGACACCTTTCCTCAGAAGGCTCCAGTACGCCTGTCATCACAATGCTCCAATGACCGTCTCATCACAATGCTCCATGATCCCTGTCAGCACAACGTTCCATGACAATTGTCATCACAATGCTCCATGACACCTGTCATCACAATGTTGCCTGCCCATGTCATCAAAATGCTCCATGTCCCCTGTAATCACAATGTTCCATTACACCTGTCTTCACAATGTTCCCTGCCCATGTCATCACAATGCTCCATTACCAATGTAATCAAAATGTTCGCCTGCCCTTGTCATCAAAATGCTCCATGGCCCCTTTAATCACAATGCTCCATGAACCCTGTCATCACAATGTTCCATGACAGTTGTCATCACAATGCTCCATGACCCTGTAATCACAATGCTCCATGCCCTTGTCATCACAATGCTCCAGAACTCTTGTCATCATAATGATGAATGCTCGTGTCATCACAAAGCTCCATGATACTTGTCATCACAATGTTCCATGGCCTTGTCATTACAATATTCCATGGCCCCTGTCATCACAGTGCTCCATGATACCTTTTATCACAATTCTAGATGACCACTGTCATCACAATGCCCCAAGACACATGTCATCACAATTCGCCATGGCCCTTGCCATCACAATGCTCCATGACCCGTGTCATCACAATGGTCCAGGACACTTGTCATCACAATGATCCATGACCACTTACATCACAATGCTCCTTGACTCCTGTCATCACAATGCTCCATAGCCTATGCATTCGCAATGCTACATGGTCCCTGTAATCACATTGCTCCATGATCCATTTCATCACAATGCTCTATGACCACTGTCATTACAATGCCACATTATACCTGTCATCACAATGCTCCATGGCCCCTGTCAGCACAATGTTCCATGACAGATGTCATCACTCTCCTCCATGGTCCCTGTAATCACAATGCTCCATTCCCTTGTCAACGCAATGCTCCAGAACTCTTGTCATCATAATGCTCCATGCCCGTCTCATCACAATTCTCCATGACACTTTTCATTAAAATGCTCCATGGCCTTTATCATCACAATGCTCCATGGCCCCTGTTATCTCAGTGATCCATGGTACCTTTCATCAAAATGCTAGATAACCTCTGTCATCACAATGCCCGAGGACACCTGTCATCAGAATTGGCCATGGCCCTTGTCATCACAATGCTCCATGCCCTTGTCACCACAATGCTCCAGAACTCTGGGCATCATAATGCTCCATGCCCGTCTCATCACAATGCTCCATGACACTTGTCATCAAAATGCTCCATGGCCTTTGTCATCACAATGCTCCATGGCCCCTGTTATCATAGTGCTCCATGTTACCTTTCATCACAATTCTAGATGACCACTGTCATCACAAGGCCCCATGACACCTGTCATCACAATTCGCCATGGCCCTTGTCATCACAATGCTCCATGATCCATGTCATCACAATGTTCCTGGACACTTATCATCACAATGAACTATGACCACATTCATCACAATGCTCCATGACCCCTGTCATCACACTGCTCCATGGCCTATGCATTCAAAATGCTCCATGGCCCCTGTAATCACATTGCTCCATGATCCCTTTCATCACAATGCTCCAAGACCGCTGTCATCACAATACCCCATGACGCCTATCATCATAATGCTCCAAGGCCCCTCTCATCACAATGCTCCATGAACCCTGTCATCACAATGTTCCATGACACTTGTCATCACAGTGCTACATGAACCCCTGTCATCACAATATTCACTGCCCATGTAATCACAATGCTCCTGGTCCCCTGTAATCACAATGCTCCATACCCTTTTCATCACAATGCTCCAGAACTCTTGTCATCATAATGCTCCATTCCCGTGTCATCACAGTGCTCCATGACCACTTTCATCACAATGCTCCTTGACCCCTGTCATCACAATGCTCTATGACCACTGTCATCACAATGCCACATGACACCTGTCATCACAATGCTCTATAGCCCCTGTCAGCACAATGTTCCATGACAGGTATCAGCACAATGATCCATGACTGCTGTCATCACAATGTTCCATGCCTTTGTCATTCTCAATGCTCCCTGGCCCCTGTCATCACAATGATCCATGCTCATATCATCACAATGCTCCATTACCCATGTCATCGTAGTGATCCATGAGCCCTTTCATCACAATGCTCCATGACCCCAGTCATCACAATGCTCCATAGCCCTTGTCATCACAATGCTCCATTAGCCCTGTCATCACAATGTTCCATGACTCTTGTCATCAAAATGCCTCATGATCCATTTAATCACAATGCTCCATGACTGCTTTCAAAACATCCTCCATGATACTTGTCATTACACTGCCCCATGACCTTTTTCAGAACAATGCTCCATGATACCAGTCATCACAATGCTCCATGACCATTGTCGTCACAATGCTCCATGCCCCTTTCAACACAATGCTCCATGACAACTGTCATCACAATGCTCCATGGCCTTTGTCATCACAATTATACATGGCCCCTGTGATCACAGTGCTCCATGACCCCTTTCATCACAATGCTCCATGACCACTGTCATCACAATGCCCCATGACCCCTGTCATCACAATGCTCCATGGCCCCTGTCATTACAATGCTCCATGACCACTGTCATCACAATGTTCCATGATCGCTGTAATCACAATGACCCATGACACCTTTCCTCAGAAGGCTCCAGTACGCCTGTCATCACAATGCTCCAATGACCGTCTCATCACAATGCTCCATGATCCCTGTCAGCACAACGTTCCATGACAATTGTCATCACAATGCTCCATGACACCTGTCATCACAATGTTGCCTGCCCATGTCATCAAAATGCTCCATGTCCCCTGTAATCACAATGTTCCATTACACCTGTCTTCACAATGTTCCCTGCCCATGTCATCACAATGCTCCATTACCAATGTAATCAAAATGTTCGCCTGCCCTTGTCATCAAAATGCTCCATGGCCCCTTTAATCACAATGCTCCATGAACCCTGTCATCACAATGTTCCATGACAGTTGTCATCACAATGCTCCATGACCCTGTAATCACAATGCTCCATGCCCTTGTCATCACAATGCTCCAGAACTCTTGTCATCATAATGATGAATGCTCGTGTCATCACAAAGCTCCATGATACTTGTCATCACAATGTTCCATGGCCTTGTCATTACAATACTCCATGGCCCCTGTCATCACCGTGCTCCATGATACCTTTTATCACAATTCTAGATGACCACTGTCATCACAATGCCCCAAGACACATGTCATCACAATTCGCCATGTCCCTTGCCATCACAATGCTCCATGACCCGTGTCATCACAATGGTCCAGGACACTTGTCATCACAATGATCCATGACCACTTACATCACAATGCTCCTTGACTCCTGTCATCACAATGCTCCATAGCCTATGCATTCGCAATGCTACATGGTCCCTGTAATCACATTGCTCCATGATCCATTTCATCACAATGCTCTATGACCACTGTCATTACAATGCCACATTATACCTGTCATCACAATGCTCCATGGCCCCTGTCAGCCCAATATTCCATGACAGATGTCATCACTATCCTCCATGGTCCCTGTAATCACAATGCTCCATTCCCTTGTCAACGCAATGCTCCAGAACTCTTGTCATCATAATGCTCCATGCCCGTCTCATCACAATTCTCCATGACACTTTTCATTAAAATGCTCCATGGTCTTTATCATCACAATGCTCCATGGCCCCTGTTATCACATTGATCCATTGTACCTTTCATCACAATGCTAGATAACCTCTGTCATCACAATGCCCGATGACACCTGTCATCAAAATTGGCCATGGCCCTTGTCATCACAATGCTCCATGCCCTTGTCACCACAATGCTCCAGAACTCTTGGCATCATAATGCTCCATGTCCGTCTCATCACAATGCTCCATGACACTTGTCATCAAAATGCTCCATGGCCTTTGTCATCACAATGCTCCATGGCCCCTGTTATCACAGTGCTCCATGTTACCTTTCATCACAATTCTAGATGACCACTGTCATCACAATGCCCCATGACACCTGTCATCACAATTCGCCATGGCCCATGTCATCACAATGCTCCATGATCCATGTCATCACAATGTTCCTGGACACTTATCATCACAATGAACTATGACCACATTCATCACAATGCTCCATGACCCCTGTCATCACACTGCTCCATGGCCTATGCATTCAAAATGCTCCATGGCCCCTGTAATCACATTGCTCCATGATCCCTTTCATCACAATGTTCTATGACCACTCTCATCACAATACCCCATGACGCCTATCATCATAATGCACCAAGTCCCGTCTCATCACAATGCTCCATGAACCCTGTCATCACAATGTTCCATGACACTTGTCATCACAGTGCTCCATGAACCCCTGTCATCACAATATTCACTGCCCATGTAATCACAATGCTCCTGGTCCCCTGTAATCACAGTGCTCCATACCCTTTTCATCACAATGCTCCAGAACTCTTGTCATCATAATGCTCCATGCCCGTGTCATCACAATGCTTGAAGAACCTTGTCATCACAATGCTCCATGAACCGTGTCATCACAAGGTTCCAGGACCCTTGTCATCACAATGATCCATGACCCCTGTCATCTCAATGCTCCATGATCTTTGTATTCACAATGCTCCATGGCCCCTATAATCGCGGTGATCCATGACCCCTGTCATCACAATGCTCCCTGGTATATTTCATCACAATTCTAGATGACCACTGTCATCACAGTGCCTCACGGCCCCTTTCGTCAGAGTCCTCCATGATACCTTTCATTACAATTCTACATGACCACTGTCATCACAATGCCCCATGACACCTGTCATCACAATTCGCCATGGCACTTGTCATCACAATGCTCCATGAATCATGTCATCACAATGTTCATGGACACTTGTCATCACAATGCTCCATGACAACTTACATCACAATGCTCCTTGACCCCTGTCATTTCATTGCTCCATGGCCTATGCATTCACAATGCTCCATGGCTCCTGTAAGCACATTGCTCCATGATCCCTTTCATCACAATGTTCTATGACCACTCTCATCACAATATCCCATGACGCCTATCATCATAATGCTCCAAGGGCCCTCTCATCACAATGCTCCATGAACCCTGTCATCACAATGTTCAATGACACTTGTCATCACAGTGCTCCATGGACGCCTGTCATCACAATATTCACTGCACATGTAATCACAATGCTCCTGGTCCCCTGTAATCACAGTGCTCCATACCCTTTTCATCACAATGCTCCAGAACTCTTGCCATCACTATGCTCCATGCCCTTGTCACCACAATGCTCCAGAACGCTTGGCATCATAATGCTCCATGCCCGTCTCATCACAATGCTCCATGACACTTGTCATCACAATGCTCCATGGCCCCTGTTATCACAGTGCTCCATGGTACCTTTCCTCACAATTCTCGATGACCACTGTCATCACAATGCCCCATGACACCTGTCATCACAATTCGCCATGGCCCTTGTCATCACAATGATCCATGCCCTTGTCACCACAATGCTCCAGAACTCTTGTCATCATAATGCTCCATGCCCGTGTCATCACAATGCTCCAGAACTCTTGTCATCATAATGCTCCATGCCCGTGTCATCACAATGCTTGAAGAACCTTGTCATCACAATGCTCCATGAACCGTGTCATCACAAGGTTCCAGGACCCTTGTCATCACAATGATCCATGACCCCTGTCATCTCAATGCTCCATGATCTTTGTATTCACAATGCTCCATGGCCTCTATAATTGCGGTGATCCATGACCCCTGTCATCACAATGCTCCCTGGTATATTTCATCACAATTCTAGATGACCACTGTCATCACAGTGCTCCACGGCCCCTGTCATCAGAGTCCTCCCTGATACCTTTCATCACAATTCTATATGATCGCTCTCATCACAATTCCACATGACACCTGTCATCACAATGCTCCATGAACCATGTCATCACAATGTTCATGGACAATAGTCATCACAATGCTCCATGACAACTTACATCACAATGCTCCTTGACCCCTGTCATTACATTGCTCCATGGCCTATGCATTCACAATGCTCCATGGCTCCTGTAATCACATTGCTCCATGATCCCTTTCATCACAATGCTCCAAGACCGCTGTCATCACAATGCCCCATGACGCCTATCATCATAATGCTCCAAGGCCCCTCTCATCACAATGCTCCATGATCCCTGTCATCACAATGTTCCATGACACTAGTCATCACAGTGCTCCATGACCCCTGTCATCACAATATTCACTGCCCATGTAATCACAATGCTCCTGGTCCCCTGTAATCTCAATGCTCCATACCCTTGTCATCACAATGCTCCAGAACTCTTGTCATCATAATGCTCCATTCCCTTGTCATCACAGTGCTCCATGACCACTTTCATCACAATGCTCCTTGACCCCTGTCATCACAATGCTCTATGACCACTGTCATCACAATGCCACATGACACCTGTCATCACAATGCTCTATAGCCCCTGTCAGCACAATGTTCCATGACAGGTATCATCACAATGATCCATGACTGCTGTCATCACAATGTTCCCTGCCCTTGTCATTCTCAATGCTCCCTGGCCCCTGTCATCACAATGATCCATGCTCATATCATCACAATGCTCCATTACCCATGTCATCGTAGTGATCCATGACCACTTTCATCACAATGCTCCATGACCCCAGTCATCACAATGCTCCATAGCTCTTGTCATCACAATGCTCCATTAGCCCTGTCATCACAATGTTCCATGACTCTTGTCATCAAAATGCCTCATGATCCATTTAATCACAATGCTCCATGACTCCTTTCATCACATCCTCCATGATACTTGTCATTACACTGCCCCATGACCTTTTTCAGAACAATGCTCCATGATACCAGTAATCACAATGCTCCATGACCATTGTCGTCACAATGCTCCATGCCCCTTTCAACACAATGCTCCATGACAACTGTCATCACAATGCTCCATGGTCTTTGTCATCACAATTATACATGGCCCCTGTGATCACAGTGCTCCATGACCCCTTTCATCACAATGCTCCATGACCACTGTCATCACAATGCCCCATGACCCCTGTCATCACAATGCTCCATGGCCCCTGTCATTACAATGCTCCATGACCACTGTCATCACAATGTTCCATGATCGCTGTAATCACAATGACCCATGACACCTTTCCTCAGAAGGCTCCAGTACGCCTGTCATCACAATGCTCCAATGACCGTCTCATCACAATGCTCCATGATCCCTGTCAGCACAACGTTCCATGACAATTGTCATCACAATGCTCCATGACACCTGTCATCACAATGTTGCCTGCCCATGTCATCAAAATGCTCCATGTCCCCTGTAATCACAATGTTCCATTACACCTGTCTTCACAATGTTCCCTGCCCATGTCATCACAATGCTCCATTACCAATGTAATCAAAATGTTCGCCTGCCCTTGTCATCAAAATGCTCCATGGCCCCTTTAATCACAATGCTCCATGAAACCTGTCATCACAATGTTCCATGACAGTTGTCATCACAATGCTCCATGACCCTGTAATCACAATGCTCCATGCCCTTGTCATCACAATGCTCCAGAACTCTTGTCATCATAATGATGAATGCTCGTGTCATCACAAAGCTCCATGATACTTGTCATCACAATGTTCCATGGCCTTGTCATTACAATACTCCATGGCCCCTGTCATCACCGTGCTCCATGATACCTTTTATCACAATTCTAGATGACCACTGTCATCACAATGCCCCAAGACACATGTCATCACAATTCGCCATGGCCCTTGCCATCACAATGCTCCATGACCCGTGTCATCACAATGGTCCAGGACACTTGTCATCACAATGATCCATGACCACTTACATCACAATGCTCCTTGACTCCTGTCATCACAATGCTCCATAGCCTATGCATTCACAATGCTACATGGTCCCTGTAATCACATTGCTCCATGATCCATTTCATCACAATGCTCTATGACCACTGTCATTACAATGCCACATTATACCTGTCATCACAATGCTCCATGGCCCCTGTCAGCACAATGTTCCATGACAGATGTCATCACTCTACTCCATGGTCCCTGTAATCACAATGCTCCATTCCCTTGTCAACGCAATGCTCCAGAACTCTTGTCATCATAATGCTCCATGCCCGTCTCATCACAATTCTCCATGACACTTTTCATTAAAATGCTCCATGGCCTTTATCATCACAATGCTCCATGGCCCCTGTTATCACAGTGATCCATGGTACCTTTCATCACAATGCTAGATAACCTCTGTCATCACAATGCCCAAGGACACCTGTCATCAGAATTGGCCATGGCCCTTGTCATCACAATGCTCCATGCCCTTGTCACCAAAATGCTCCAGAACTCTGGGCATCATAATGCTCCATGCCCGTCTCATCACAATGCTCCATGACACTTGTCATCAAAATGCTCCATGGCCTTTGTCATCACAATGCTCCATGGCCCCTGTTATCATAGTGCTCCATGTTACCTTTCATCACAATTCTAGATGACCACTGTCATCACAAGGCCCCATGACACCTGTCATCACAATTCGCCATGGCCCTTGTCATCACAATGCTCCATGATCCATGTCATCACAATGTTCATGGACACTTGTCATCACAATGCTCCATGACAACTTACATCACAATGCTCCTTGACCCCTGTCATTTCATTGCTCCATGGCCTATGCATTCACAATGCTCCATGGCTCCTGTAAGCACATTGCTCCATGATCCCTTTCATCACAATGTTCTATGACCACTCTCATCACAATATCCCATGACGCCTATCATCATAATGCTCCAAGGGCCCTCTCATCACAATGCTCCATGAACCCTGTCATCACAATGTTCAATGACACTTGTCATCACAGTGCTCCATGGACGCCTGTCATCACAATATTCACTGCACATGTAATCACAATGCTCCTGGTCCCCTGTAATCACAGTGCTCCATACCCTTTTCATCACAATGCTCCAGAACTCTTGTCATCACTATGCTCCATGCCCTTGTCACCACAATGCTCCAGAACGCTTGGCATCATAATGCTCCATGCCCGTCTCATCACAACGCTCCATGACACTTGTCATCACAATGCTCCATGACAACTTACATCACAATGCTCCTTGACCCCTGTCATTTCATTGCTCCATGGCCTATGCATTCACAATGCTCCATGGCTCCTGTAATCACATTGCTCCATGATCCCTTTCATCACAATGCTCCAAGACCGCTGTCATCACAATGCCCCATGATGCCTATCATCATAATGCTCCAAGGCCACTCTTATCACAATGCTCCATGATCCCTGTCCTCCCAATGTTCCATGACACTAGTCATCACAGTGCTCCATGACCCCTGTCATCACAATATTCACTGCCCATGTAATCACAATGCTCCTGGTCCCCTGTAATCACAATGCTCCATACCCTTGTCATCACAATGCTCCAGAACTCGTCATCATAATTCTCCATGCCCGTGTCATCACAGTGCTCCATGACCACTCTCATCACAATGCTCCTTGACCCCTGTCATAACAATGCTCTATGACCACTGTCATCACAATGCCACATGACACCTGTCATCACAATGCTCTATAGCCCGTGTCAGCACAATGTTCCATGACAGGTATCATCACTATGATCCATGACTGCTGTCATCACAATGTTCCCTGCCCTTATCATCTCAATGCTCCCTGGCCCCTGTCCTCACAATGCTCCATGCTCATATCATCACAATGCTCCATTACCCATGTCATCGTAGTGATCCATGACCCCTTTCATCACAATGCTCCATGACCTCAGTCATCACAATGCTCCATAGCCCTTGTCATCACAATGCTCCATTAGCCCTGTCATCACAATGTTCCATGACTCTTGTCATCAAAATGCCTTATGATCCATTTAATCACAATGCTCCATGACTCCTTTCATCACATCCTCCATGATACTTGTCATTACACTGCCCCATGACCTTTTTCAGAACAATGCTCCATGATACCAGTCATCACAATGCTCCATGACCATTGTCGTCACAATGCTCCATGCCCCTTTCAACACAATGCTCCATGACAACTGTCATCACAATGCTCCATGGCCTTTGTCATCACAATTATACATGGCCCCTGTGATCACAATGCCCCATGACCCCTGTCATCACAATGCTCCATGGCCCCTGTCATTACAATGCTCCATGACCACTGTCATCACAATGTTCCATGATCGCTGTAGTCACAATGACCCATGACACCTTTCCTCAGAAGGCTCCAGTACGCCTGTCATCACAATGCTCCAATGACCGTCTCATCACAATGCTCCATGATCCCTGTCAGCACAACGTTCCATGACAATTGTCATCCCAATGCTCCATGACACCTGTCATCACAATGTTGCCTGCCCATGTCATCAAAATGCTCCATGTCCCCTGTAATCACAATGTTCCATTACACCTGTCTTCACAATGTTCCCTGCCCATGTCATCACAATGCTCCATTACCAATGTAATCAAACTGTTCGCCTGCCCTTGTCATCAAAATGCTCCATGGCCCCTTTAATCACAATGCTCCATGAACCCTGTCATCACAATGTTCCATGACAGTTGTCATCACAATGCTCCATGACCCTGTAATCACAATGCTCCATGCCCTTGTCATCACAATGCTCCAGAACTCTTGTCATCATAATGATAAATGCTCGTGTCATCACAAAGCTCCATGATACTTGTCATCACAATGTTCCATGGCCTTGTCATTACAATACTCCATGGACCCTGTCATCACAGTGCTCCATGATACCTTTTATCACAGTTCTAGATGACCACTGTCATCCCAATGCCCCAAGACACATGTCATCACAATTCGCCATGGCCCTTGCCATCACAATGCTCCATGACCCGTGTCATCACAATGGTCCAGGACACTTGTCATCACAATGATCCATGACCACTTACATCACAATGCTCCTTGACTCCTGTCATCACAATGCTCCATAGCCTATGCATTCGCAATGCTACATGGTCCCTGTAATCACATTGCTCCATGATCCATTTCATCACAATGCTCTATGACCACTGTCATTACAATGCCACATTATCCCTGTCATCCCAATGCTCCATGGCCCTTGTCAGCCCAATATTCCATGACAGATGTCATCACTATCCTCCATGGTCCCTTTAATCACAATGCTCCATTCCCTTGTCAACGCAATGCTCCAGAACTCTTGTCATCATAATGCTCCATGCCCGTCTCATCACAATTCTCCATGACACTTTTCATTAAAATGCTCCATGGTCTTTATCATCACAATGCTCCATGACCCCTGTTATCACATTGATCCATGGTACCTTTCATCACAATGCTAGATAACCTCTGTCATCACAATGCCCGAGGACACCTGTCATCAGAATTGGCCATGGCCCTTGTCATCACAATGCTCCATGCCCTTGTCACCACAATGCTCCAGAACTTTTGGCATCATAATGCTCCATGTCCGTCTCATCACAATGCTCCATGACACTTGTCATCAAAATGCTCCATGGCCTTTGTCATCACAATGCTCCATGACCCTTGTTATCACAGTGCTCCATGTTACCTTTCATCACAATTCTAGATGACCACTGTCATCACAATGCCCCATGACACCTGTCATCACAATTCGCCATGGCCCTTGTCATCACAATGCTCCATGATCCATGTCATCACAATGTTCCTGGACACTTATCATCACAATGAACTATGACCACATTCATCACAATGCTCCATGACCCCTGTCATCACACTGCTCCATGGCCTATGCATTCAAAATGCTCCATGGCCCCTGTAATCACATTGCTCCATGATCCCTTTCATCACAATGTTCTATGACCACTCTCATCACAATACCTCATGACGCCTATCATCATAATGCTCCAAGGCCCGTCTCATCACAATGCTCCATGAAACCTGTCATCACAATGTTCCATGACACTTGTCATCACAGTGCTCCATGAACCCCTGTCATCACAATATTCACTGCCCATGTAATCACAATGCTCCTGGTCCCCTGTAATCACAGTGCTCCATACCCTTTTCATCACAATGCTCCAGAACTCTTGTCATCATAATGCTCCATGGCCGTGTCATCACAATGCTTGAAGAACCTTGTCATCACAATGCTCCATGAACCGTGTCATCACAAGGTTCCAGGACCCTTGTCATCACAATGATCCATGACCCCTGTCATCTCAATGCTCCATGATCTTTGTATTCACAATGCTCCATGGCCCCTATAATTGCGGTGATCCATGACCCCTGTCATCACAATGCTCCCTGGTATATTTCATCACAATTCTAGATGACCACTGTCATCACAGTGCCTCACGGCCCCTGTCGTCAGAGTCCTCCATTATACCTTTCATTACAATTCTACATGACCACTGTCATCACAATGCCCCATGACACCTGTCATCACAATTCGCCATGGCACTTGTCATCACAATGCTCCATGAACCATGTCATCACAATGTTCATGGACACTTGTCATCACAATGCTCCATGACAACTTACATCACAATGCTCCTTGACACCTGTCATTTCATTGCTCCATGGCCTATGCATTCACAATGCTCCATGGCTCCTGTAAGCACATTGCTCCATGATCCCTTTCATCACAATGCTCCAAGACCGCTGTCATCACAATGCCCCATGACGCCTCTCATCATAATGCTCTAAGGCCCCTCTCATCACAGTGCTCCATGAACCCTGTCATCACAATGTTCCATGACACTTGTCATCACAGTGCTCCATGACCCCTGTCATCAGAATATTCACTGCCCATGTAATCACAATGCTCCTGGTCCCCTGTAATCATAGTGCTCCATACCCTTGTCATCACAATGCTCCAGAACTCTTGTCATCATAATGCTCCATGCCCGTGTCATCACAATGCTTGAAGAACCTTGTCATCACAATGCTCCATGAACCGTGTCATCACAAGGTTCCAGGACCCTTGTCATCACAATGATCCGTGACCCCTGTCATCTCAATGCTCCATGATCTTTGTATTCACAATGCTCCATGGCCTCTATAATTGCGGTGATCCATGACCCCTGTCATCACAATGCTCCCTGGTATATTTCATCACAATTCTAGATGACCACTGTCATCACAGTGCTCCACGGCCCCTGTCATCAGAGTCCTCCCTGATACCTTTCATCACAATTCTATATGACCGCTCTCATCACAATTCCACATGACACCTGTCATCACAATGCTCCATGAACCATGTCATCACAATGTTCATGGACAATAGTCATCACAATGCTCCATGACAACTTACATCCCAATGCTCCTTGACCCCTGTCATTCCATTGCTCCATGGCCTATGCATTCACAATGCTCCATGGCTCCTGTAATCACATTGCTCCATGATCCCTTTCATCACAATGCTCCAAGACCGCTCTCATCACAATGCCCCATGACGCCTATCATCATAATGCTCCAAGGCCCCTCTCATCACAATGCTCCATGATCCCTGTCATCACAATGTTCCATGACACTAGTCATCACAGTGCTCCATGACCCCTGTCATCACAATATTCACTGCCCATGTAATCACAATGCTCCTGGTCCCCTGTAATCACAATGCTCCATACCCTTGTCATCACAATGCTCCAGAACTCTTGTCATCATAATGCTCCATTCCCGTGTCATCACAGTGCTCCATGACCACTTTCATCACAATGCTCCTTGACCCCTGTCATCACAATGCTCTATGACCACTGTCATCACAATGCCACATGACACCTGTCATCACAATGCTCTATAGCCCCTGTCAGCACAATGTTCCATGACAGGTATCATCACAATGATCCATGACTGCTGTCATCACAATGTTCCCTGCCCTTGTCATTCTCAATGCTCCCTGGCCCCTGTCATCACAATGATCCATGCTCATATCATCACAATGCTCCATTACCCATGTCATCGTAGTGATCCATGACCCCTTTCATCACAATGCTCCATGACCCCAGTCATCACAATGCTCCATAGACCTTGTCATCACAATGCTCCATTAGCCCTGTCATCACAATGTTCCATGACTCTTGTCATCAAAATGCCTCATGATCCATTTAATCACAATGCTCCATGACTCCTTTCAACACATCCTCCATGATACTTGTCATTACACTGCCCCATGACCTTTTTCAGAACAATGCTCCATGATACCAGTCATCACAATGCTCCATGACCATTGTCGTCACAATGCTCCATGCCCCTTTCAACACAATGCTCCATGACAACTGTCATCACAATGCTCCATGGCCTTTGTCATCACAATTATACATGGCCCCTGTGATCACAGTGCTCCATGACCCCTTTCATCACAATGCTCCATGACCACTGTCATCACAATGCCCCATGACCCCTGTCATCACAATGCTCCATGGCCCCTGTCATTACAATGCTCCATGACCACTGTCATCACAATGTTCCATGATCGCTGTAATCACAATGACCCATGACACCTTTCCTCAGAAGGCTCCAGTACGCCTGTCATCACAATGCTCCAATGACCGTCTCATCACAATGCTCCATGATCCCTGTCAGCACAACGTTCCATGACAATTGTCATCACAATGCTCCATGACACCTGTCATCACAATGTTGCCTGCCCATGTCATCAAAATGCTCCATGTCCCCTGTAATCACAATGTTCCATTACACCTGTCTTCACAATGTTCCCTGCCCATGTCATCACAATGCTCCATTACCAATGTAATCAAAATGTTCGCCTGCCCTTGTCATCAAAATGCTCCATGGCCCCTTTAATCACAATGCTCCATGAACCCTGTCATCACAACGTTCCATGACAGTTGTCATCACAATGCTCCATGACCCTGTAATCACAATGCTCCATGCCCTTGTCATCACAATGCTCCAGAACTCTTGTCATCATAATGATGAATGCTCGTGTCATCACAAAGCTCCATGATACTTGTCATCACAATGTTCCATGGCCTTGTCATTACAATACTCCATGGCCCCTGTCATCACAGTGCTCCATGATACCTTTTATCACAGTTCTAGATGACCACTGTCATCACAATGCCCCAAGACACATGTCATCACAATTCGCCATGGCCCTTGCCATCACAATGCTCCATGACCCGTGTCATCACAATGGTTCAGGACACTTGTCATCACAATGATCCATGACCACTTACATCACAATGCTCCTTGACTCCTGTCATCACAATGCTCCATAGCCTATGCATTCGCAATGCTACATGGTCCCTGTAACCACATTGCTCCATGATCCATTTCATCACAATGCTCTATGACCACTGTCATTACAATGCCACATTATACCTGTCATCACAATGCTCCATGGCCCCTGTCAGCCCAATATTCCATGACAGATGTCATCACTCTCCTCCATGGTCCCTGTAATCACAATGCTCCATTCCCTTGTCAACGCAATGCTCCAGAACTCTTGTCATCATAATGCTCCATGCCCGTCTCATCACAATTCTCCATGACACTTTTCATTAAAATGCTCCATGGTCTTTATCATCACAATGCTCCATGGCCCCTGTTATCACATTGATCCATTGTACCTTTCATCACAATGCTAGATAACCTCTGTCATCACAATGCCCGATGACACCTGTCATCAGAATTGGCCATGGCCCTTGTCATCACAATGCTCCATGCCCTTGTCACCACAATGCTCCAGAACTCTTGGCATCATAATGCTACATGTCCGTCTCATCACAATGCTCCATGACACTTGTCATCAAAATGCTCTATGGCCTTTGTCATCACAATGCTCCATGGCCCCTGTTATCACAGTGCTCCATGTTACCTTTCATCACAATTCTAGATGACCACTGTCATCACAATGCCCCATGACACCTGTCATCACAATTCGCCATGGCCCTTGTCATCACAATGCTCCATGATCCATGTCATCACAATGTTCCTGGACACTTATCATCACAATGAACTATGACCACATTCATCACAATGCTCCATGAACCCTGTCATCACACTGCTCCATGGCCTATGCATTCAAAATGCTCCATGGCCCCTGTAATCACATTGCTCCATGATCCCTTTCATCACAATGTTCTATGACCACTCTCATCACAATACCCCATGAGGCCTATCATCATAATGCTCCAAGGCCCGTCTCATCACAATGCTCCATGAAACCTGTCATCACAATGTTCCATGACACTTGTCATCACAGTGCTCCATGAACCCCTGTCATCACAATATTCACTGCCCATGTAATCACAATGCTCCTGGTCCCCTGTAATCACAGTGCTCCATACCCTTTTCATCACAATGCTCCAGAACTCTTGTCATCATAATGCACCATGCCCGTGTCATCACAATGCTTGAAGAACCTTGTCATCACAATGCTCCATGAACCGTGTCATCACAAGGTTCCAGGACCCTTGTCATCACAATGATCCATGACCCCTGTCATCTCAATGCTCCATGATCTTTGTATTCACAATGCTCCATGGCCCCTATAATTGCGGTGATCCATGACCCCTGTCATCACAATGCTCCCTGGTATATTTCATCACAATTCTAGATGACCACTGTCATCACAGTGCCTCACGGCCCCTGTCGTCAGAGTCCTCCATGATTCCTTTCATTACAATTCTACATGACCAGTGTCATCACAATGCCCCATGACACCTGTCATCACAATTCGCCATGGCACTTGTCATCACAATGCTCCATGAACTATGTCATCACAATGTTCATGGACACTTGTCATCACAATGCTCCATGACAACTTACATCACAATGCTCCTTGACCCCTGTCATTTCATTGCTCCATGGCCTATGCATTCACAATGCTCCATGGCTCCTGTAAGCACATTGCTCCATGATCCCTTTCATCACAATGTTCTATGACCACTCTCATCACAATATCCCATGACGCCTATCATCATAATGCTCCAAGGGCCCTCTCATCACAATGCTCCATGAACCCTGTCATCACAATGTTCAATGACACTTGTCATCACAGTGCTCCATGAACGCCTGTCATCACAATATTCACTGCCCATGTAATCACAATGCTCCTGGTCCCCTGTAATCACAGTGCTCCATACCCTTTTCATCACAATGCTCCAGAACTCTTGTCATCACTATGCTCCATGCCCTTGTCACCACAATGCTCCAGAACGCTTGGCATCATAATGCTCCATGCCCGTCTCATCACAATGCTCCATGACAATTGTCATCAAAATGCTCCATGGCCTTTGTCATCACAATGCTCCATGGCCCCTGTTATCACAGTGCTTCATGTTACCTTTCCTCACAATTCTCGATGACCACTGTCATCACAATGCCCCATGACACCTGTCATCACAATTCGCCATGGCCCTTGTCATCACAATGATCCATGATCCATGTCATCACAATGTTCATGGACACTTGTCATCACAATGCTCCATGACAACTTACATCACAATGCTCCTTGACCCCTGTCATTTCATTGCTCCATGGCCTATGCATTCACAATGCTCCATGGCTCCTGTAATCACATTGCTCCATGATCCCTTTCATCACAATGCTCCAAGACCGCTGTCATCACAATGTCCCATGATGCCTATCATCATAATGCTCCAAGGCCACTCTTATCACAATGCTCCATGATCCCTGTCCTCCCAATGTTCCATGACACTAGTCATCACAGTGCTCCATGACCCCTGTCATCACAATATTCACTGCCCATGTAATCACAATGCTCCTGGTCCCCTGTAATCACAATGCTCCATACCCTTGTCATCACAATGCTCCAGAACCCTTGTCATCATAATGCTCCATCCCCGTGTCATCACAGTGCTCCATGACCACTTTCATCACAATGCTCCTTGACCCCTGTCATCACAATGCTCTATGACCACTGTCATCACAATGCCACATGACACCTGTCATCACAATGCTCTATAGCCCCTGTCAGCACAATGTTCCATGACAGGTATCATCACAATGATCCATGACTGCTGTCATCACAATGTTCCCTGCCCTTGTCATTCTCAATGCTCCCTGGCCCCTGTCAGCACAATGATCCATGCTCATATCATCACAATGCTCCATTACCCATGTCATCGTAGTGATCCATGACCCCTTTCATCACAATGCTCCATGACCCCAGTCATCACAATGCTCCATAGCCCTTGTCATTACAATGCTCCATTAGCCCTGTCATCACAATGTTCCATGACTCTTGTCATCAAAATGCCTCATGATCCATTTAATCACAATGCTCCATGACTCCTTTCAACACATCCTCCATGATACTTGTCATTACACTGCCCCATGACCTTTTTCAGAACAATGCTCCATGATACCAGTCATCACAATGCTCCATGACCATTGTCGTCACAATGCTCCATGCCCCTTTCAACACAATGCTCCATGACAACTGTCATCACAATGCTCCATGGCCTTTGTCATCACAATTATACATGGCCCCTCTGATCACAGTGCTCCATGACCCCTTTCATCACAATGCTCCATGACCACTGTCATCACAATGCCCCATGACCCCTGTCATCACAATGCTCCATGGCCCCTGTCATTACAATGCTCCATGACCACTGTCATCACAATGTTCCATGATCGCTGTAATCACAATGACCCATGACACCTTTCCTCAGAAGGCTCCAGTACGCCTGTCATCACAATGCTCCAATGACCGTCTCATCACAATGCTCCATGATCCCTGTCAGCACAACGTTCCATGACAATTGTCATCACAATGCTCCATGACACCTGTCATTACAATGTTGCCTGCCCATGTCATCAAAATGCTCCATGTCCCCTGTAATCACAATGTTCCATTACACCTGTCTTCACAATGTTCCCTGCCCATGTCATCACAATGCTCCATTACCAATGTAATCAAAATGTTCGCCTGCCCTTGTCATCAAAATGCTCCATGGCCCCTTTAATCACAATGCTCCATGAACCCTGTCATCACAATGTTCCATGACAGTTGTCATCACAATGCTCCATGACCCTGTAATCACAGTGCTCCATGCCCTTGTCATCACAATGCTCCAGAACTCTTGTCATCATAATGATGAATGCTCGTGTCATCACAAAGCTCCATGATACTTGTCATCACAATGTTCCATGGCCTTGTCATTATAATACTCCATGGCCCCTGTCATCACAGTGCTCCATGATACCTTTTATCACAGTTCTAGATGACCACTGTCATCACAATGCCCCAAGACACATGTCATCACAATTCGCCATGGCCCTTGCCATCACAATGCTCCATGACCCGTGTCATCACAATGGTCCAGGACACTTGTCATCACAATGATCCATGACCACTTACATCACAATGCTCCTTGACTCCTGTCATCACAATGCTCCATAGCCTATGCATTCGCAATGCTACATGGTCCCTGTAACCACATTGCTCCATGATCCATTTCATCACAATGCTCTATGACCACTGTCATTACAATGCCACATTATACCTGTCATCACAATGCTCCATGACCCCTGTCAGCCCAATATTCCATGACAGATATCATCACTATCCTCCATGGTCCCTGTAATCACAATGCTCCATTCCCTTGTCAACGCAATGCTCCAGAACTCTTGTCATCATAATGCTCCATGCCCGTCTCATCACAATTCTCCATGACACTTTTCATTAAAATGCTCCATGGTCTTTATCATCACAATGCTCCATGGCCCCTGTTATCACATTGATCCATTGTACCTTTCATCACAATGCTAGATAACCTCTGTCATCACAATGCCCGATGACACCTGTCATCAGAATTGGCCATGGCCCTTGTCATCACAATGCTCCATGCCCTTGTCACCACAATGCTCCAGAACTCTGGGCATCATAATGCTCCATGTCCGTCTCATCACAATGCTCCATGACACTTGTCATCAAAATGCTCCATGGCCTTTGTCATCACAATGCTCCATGGCCCCTGTTATCACAGTGCTCCATGTTACCTTTCATCACAATTCTAGATGACCACTGTCATCACAATGCCCCATGACACCTGTCATCACAATTCGCCATGGCCCTTGTCATCACAATGCTCCATGATCCATGTCATCACAATGTTCCTGGACACTTATCATCACAATGAACTATGACCACATTCATCACAATGCTCCATGACCCCTGTCATCACACTGCTCCATGGCCTATGCATTCAAAATGCTCCATGGCCCCTGTAATCACATTGCTCCATGATCCCTTTCATCACAATGTTCTATGACCACTCTCATCACAATACCCCATGACGCCTATCATCATAATGCTCCAAGGCCCGTCTCATCACAATGCTCCATGAAACCTGTCATCACAATGTTCCATGACACTTGTCATCACAGTGCTCCATGAACCCCTGTCATCACAATATTCACTGCCCATGTAATCACAATGCTCCTGGTCCCCTGTAATCACAGTGCTCCATACCCTTTTCATCACAATGCTCCAGAACTCTTGTCATCATAATGCTCCATGCCCGTGTCATCACAATGCTTGAAGAACCTTGTCATCACAATGCTCCATGAACCGTGTCATCACAAGGTTCCAGGACCCTTGTCATCACAATGATCCATGACCCCTGTCATCTCAATGCTCCATGATCTTTGTATTCACAATGCTCCATGGCCCCTATAATTGCGGTGATCCATGACCCCTGTCATCACAATGCTCCCTGGTATATTTCATCACAATTCTAGATGACCACTGTCATCACAGTGCCTCACGGCCCCTGTCGTCAGAGTCCTCCATGATACCTTTCATTACAATTCTACATGACCACTGTCATCACAATGCCCCATGACACCTGTCATCACAATTCGCCATGGCACTTATCATCACAATGCTCCATGAACTATGTCATCACAATGTTCATGGACACTTGTCATCACAATGCTCCATGACAACTTACATCACAATGCTCCTTGACCCCTGTCATTTCATTGCTCCATGGCCTATGCATTCACAATGCTCCATGGCTCCTGTAAGCACATTGCTCCATGATCCCTTTCATCACAATGTTCTATGACCACTCTCATCACAATATCCCATGACGCCTATCATCATAATGCTCCAAGGGCCCTCTCATCACAATGCTCCATGAACCCTGTCATCACAATGTTCAATGACACTTGTCATCACAGTGCTCCATGAACACCTGTCATCACAATTTTCACTGCCCATGTAATCACAATGCTCCTGGTCCCCTGTAATCACAGTGCTCCATACCCTTTTCATCACAATGCTCCAGAACTCTTGTCATCACTATGCTCCATGCCCTTGTCACCACAATGCTCCAGAACGCTTGGCATCATAATGCTCCATGCCCGTCTCATCACAATGCTCCATGACAATTGTCATCAAAATGCTCCATGGCCTTTGTCATCACAATGCTCCATGGCCCCTGTTATCACAGTGCTTCATGTTACCTTTCCTCACAATTCTCGATGACCACTGTCATCACAATGCCCCATGACACCTGTCATCACAATTCGCCATGGCCCTTGTCATCACAATGATCCATGATCCATGTCATCACAATGTTCATGGACACTTGTCATCACAATGCTCCATGACAACTTACATCACAATGCTCCTTGACCCCTGTCATTTCATTGCTCCATGGCCTATGCATTCACAATGCTCCATGGCTCCTGTAATCACATTGCTCCATGATCCTTTTCATCACGATGCTCCAAGACCGCTGTCATCACAATGCCCCATGATGCCTATCATCATAATGCTCCAAGGCCACTCTTATCACAATGCTCCATGATCCCTGTCCTCCCAATGTTCCATGACACTAGTCATCACAGTGCTCCATGACCCCTGTCATCACAATATTCACTGCCCATGTAATCACAATGCTCCTGGTCCCCTGTAATCACAATGCTCCATACCCTTGTCATCACAATGCTCCAGAACTCTTGTCATCATAATGCTCCATCCCCGTGTCATCACAGTGCTCCATGACCACTTTCATCACAATGCTCCTTGACCCCTGTCATCACAATGCTCTATGACCACTGTCATCACAATGCCACATGACACCTGTCATCACAATGCTCTATAGCCCCTGTCAGCACAATGTTCCATGACAGGTATCATCACAATGATCCATGACTGCTGTCATCACAATGTTCCCTGCCCTTGTCATTCTCAATGCTCCCTGGCCCCTGTCATCACAATGATCCATGCTCATATCATCACAATGCTCCATTACCCATGTCATCGTAGTGATCCATGACCCCTTTCATCACAATGCTCCATGACCCCAGTCATCACAATGCTCCATAGCCCTTGTCATCACAATGCTCCATTAGCCCTGTCATCACAATGTTCCATGACTCTTGTCATCAAAATGCCTCATGATCCATTTAATCACAATGCTCCATGACTCCTTTCATCACATCCTCCATGATACTTGTCATTACACTGCCCCATGACCTTTTTCAGAACAATGCTCCATGATACCAGTCATCACAATGCTCCATGACCATTGTCGTCACAATGCTCCATGCCCCTTTCAACACAATGCTCCATGACAACTGTCATCACAATGCTCCATGGCCTTTGTCATCACAATTATACATGGCCCCTGTGATCACAGTGCTCCATGACCCCTTTCATCACAATGCTCCATGACCACTGTCATCACAATGCTCCATGGCCCCTGTCATTACAATGCTCCATGACCAATGTCATCACAATGTTCATGATCGCTGTAATCACAATGACTCATGACACCTTTCCTCAGAAGGCTCCAGTACGCCTGTCATCACAATGCTCCAATGACCGTCTCATCACAATGCTCCATGATCCCTGTCAGCACAACGTTCCATGACAATTGTCATCACAATGCTCCATGACACCTGTCATCACAATGTTGCCTGCCCATGTCATCAAAATGCTCCATGTCCCCTGTAATCACAATGTTCCATTACACCTGTCTTCACAATGTTCCCTGCCCATGTCATCACAATGCTCCATTACCAATGTAATCAAAATGTTCGCCTGCCCTTGTCATCAAAATGCTCCATGGCCCCTTTAATCACAATGCTCCATGAACCCTGTCATCACAATGTTCCATGACAGTTGTCATCACAATGCTCCATGACCCTGTAATCACAATGCTCCATGCCCTTGTCATCACAATGCTCCAGAACTCTTGTCATCATAATGATGAATGCTCGTGTCATCGCAAAGCTCCATGATACTTGTCATCACAATGTTCCATGGCCTTGTCATTACAATACTCCATGGCCCCTGTCATCACAGTGCTCCATGATACCTTTTATCACAATTCTAGATGACCACTGTCATCACAATGCCCCAAGACACAGGTCATCACAATTCGCCATGGCCCTTGCCATCACAATGCTCCATGACCCGTGTCATCACAATGGTCCAGGACACTTGTCATCACAATGATCCATGACCACTTACATCACAATGCTCCTTGACTCCTGTCATCACAATGCTCCATAGCCTATGCATTCGCAATGCTACATGGTCCCTGTAATCACATTGCTCCATGATCCATTTCATCACAATGCTCTATGACCCCTGTCATTACAATGCCACATTATACCTGTCATCACAATGCTCCATGGCCCCTGTCAGCACAATGTTCCATGACAGATGGCATCACTCTCCTCCATGGTCCCTGTAATCACAATGCTCCATTCCCTTGTCAACGCAATGCTCCAGAACTCTTGTCATCATAATGCTCCATGCCCGTCTCATCACAATTCTCCATGACACTTTTCATTAAAATGCTCCATGGCCTTTATCATCACAATGCTCCATGGCCCCTATTATCACAGTGATCCATGGTACCTTTCATCACAATGCTAGATAACCTCTGTCATCACAATGCCCGAGGACACCTGTCATCAGAATTGGCCATGGCCCTTGTCATCACAATGCTCCATGCCCTTGTCACCACAATGCTCCAGAACTCTGGGCATCATAATGCTCCATGCCCGTCTCATCACAATGCTCCATGACACTTGTCATCAAAATGCTCCATGGCCTTTGTCATCACAATGCTCCATGGCCCCTGTTATCATAGTGCTCCATGTTACCTTTCATCACAATTCTAGATG
The DNA here is from genome assembly GCF_965194805.1 of Balaenoptera borealis. NCBI lineage: Eukaryota > Metazoa > Chordata > Mammalia > Artiodactyla > Balaenopteridae > Balaenoptera > Balaenoptera borealis. The sequence goes on along the minus strand of NC_138874.1, from coordinate 28,903,548 downwards.
ACCACTGTCATCACAAGGCCCCATGACACCTGTCATCACAATTCGCCATGGCCCTTGTCATCACAATGCTCCATGATCCATGTCATCACAATGTTCCTGGACACTTATCATCACAATGAACTATGACCACATTCATCACAATGCTCCATGACCCCTGTCATCACACTGCTCCATGGCCTATGCATTCAAAATGCACCATGGGCCCTGTAATCACATTGCTCCATGATCCCTTTCATCACAATGCTCCAAGACCGCTGTCATCACAAGGCCGCATGAAGCGTATCATCATAATGCTCCAAGGCCCCTCTCATCACAATGCTCCATGAACCCTGTCATCACAATGTTCCATGACACTTGTCATCACAGTGCTCCATGAACCCCTGTCATCACAATATTCACTGCCCATGTAATCACAATGCTCCTGTTCTCCTGTAATCACAGTGCTCCATACCCTTTTCATCACAATGCTCCAGAACTCTTGTCATCATAATGCTCCATGCCCGTGTCATCACAATGCTTGAAGAACCTTGTCATCACAATGCTCCATGAACCGTGTCATCACAAGGTTCCAGGACCCTTGTCATCACAATGATCCATGACACCTGTCATCTCAATGCTCCATGATCTTTGTATTCACAATGCTCCCTGGCCCCTATAATTGCGGTGATAAATGACCCCTGTCATCACAATGCTCCCTGGTATATTTCATCACAATTCTAGATGACCACTGTCATTACAGTGCTCCACGGCCCCTGTCGTCAGAGTCCTCCATGATACCTTTCATTACAATTCTACATGACCACTGTCATCACAATGCCCCATGACACCTGTCATCACAATTCGCCATGGCACTTGTCATCACAATGCTCCATGAACCATGTCATCACAATGTTCATGGACACTTGTCATCACAATGCTCCATGACAACTTACATCACAATGCTCCTTGACCCCTGTCATTTCATTGCTCCATGGCCTATGCATTCACAATGCTCCATGGCTCCTGTAAGCACATTGCTCCATGATCCCTTTCATCACAATGCTCCAAGACCGCTGTCATCACAATGCCCCATGACGCCTATCATCATAATGCTCCAAGGCCCCTCTCATCACAATGCTCCATGATCCCTTTCATCACAATATTCTAGGACTCTAGTCATCACAGTGCTCCATGACCACTGTCATCACAATATTCACTGCCCATGTAATCACAATGCTCCTGGTCCCCTGTAATCATAGTGCTCCATACCCTTGTCATCACAATGCTCCAGAACTCTTGTCATCATAATGCTCCATGCCCGTGTCATCACAATGCTTGAAGAACCTTGTCATCACAATGCTCCATGAACCGTGTCATCACAAGTTTCCAGGACCCTTGTCATCACAATGATCCATGACCCCTGTCATCTCAATGCTCCATGATCTTTGTATTCACAATGCTCCATGGCCTCTATAATTGCGGTGATCCATGACCCCTGTCATCACAATGCTCCCTGGTATATTTCATCACAATTCTAGATGACCACTGTCATCACAGTGCTCCACGGCCCCTGTCATCAGAGTCCTCCCTGATACCTTTCATCACAATTCTATATGACCGCTCTCATCACAATTCCACATGACACCTGTCATCACAATGCTCCATGAACCATGTCATCACAATGTTCATGGACAATAGTCATCACAATGCTCCATGACAACTTACATCACAATGCTCCTTGACCCCTGTCATTCCAGTGCTCCATGGCCTATGCATTCACAATGCTCCATGGCTCCTGTAATCACATTGCTCCATGATCCCTTTCATCACAATGCTCCAAGACCGCTATCATCACAATGCCCCATGACGCCTATCATCATAATGCTCCAAGGCCCCTCTCATCACAAGGCTCCATGATCCCTGTCATCACAATGTTCCATGACACTAGTCATCACAGTGCTCCATGACCCCTGTCATCACAATATTCACTGCCCATGTAATCACAAAGCTCCTGGTCCCCTGTAATCTCAATGCTCCATACCCTTGTCATCACAATGCTCCAGAACTCTTGTCATCATAATGCTCCATCCCCGTGTCATCACAGTGCTCCATGACCACTTTCATCACAATGCTCCTTGACCCCTGTCATCACAATGCTCTATGACCACTGTCATCACAATGCCACATGACACCTGTCATCACAATGCTCTATAGCCCCTGTCAGCACAATGTTCCATGACAGGTATCATCACAATGATCCATGACTGCTGTCATCACAATGTTCCCTGCCCTTGTCATTCTCAATGCTCCCTGGCCCCTGTCATCACAATGCTCCATGCTCATATCATCACAATGCTCCATTACCCATGTCATCGTAGTGATCCATGACCCCTTTCATCACAATGCTCCATGACCCCAGTCATCACAATGCTCCATAGCTCTTGTCATCACAATGCTCCATTAGCCCTGTCATCACAATGTTCCATGACTCTTGTCATCAAAATGCCTCATGATCCATTTAATCACAATGCTCCATGACTCCTTTCATCACATCCTCCATGATACTTGTCATTACACTGCCCCATGACCTTTTTCAGAACAATGCTCCATGATACCAGTCATCACAATGCTCCATGACCACTGTCATCACAATGCCCCATGACCCCTGTCATCACAATGCTCCATGGCCCCTGTCATTACAATGCTCCATGACCACTGTCATCACAATGTTCCATGATCGCTGTAATCACAATGACCCATGACACCTTTCCTCAGAAGGCTCCAGTACGCCTGTCATCACAATGCTCCAATGACCGTCTCATCACAATGCTCCATGATCCCTGTCAGCACAACGTTCCATGACAATTGTCATCACAATGCTCCATGACACCTGTCATCACAATGTTGCCTGCCCATGTCATCAAAATGCTCCATGTCCCCTGTAATCACAATGTTCCATTACACCTGTCTTCACAATGTTCCCTGCCCATGTCAACACAATGCTCCATTACCAATGTAATCAAAATGTTCGCCTGCCTTTGTCATCAAAATGCTCCATGGCCCCTTTAATCACAATGCTCCATGAACCCTGTCATCACAATGTTCCATGACAGTTGTCATCACAATGCTCCATGACCCTGTAATCACAATGCTCCATGCCCTTGTCATCACAATGCTCCAGAACTCTTGTCATCATAATGATGAATGCTCGTGTCATCACAAAGCTCCATGATACTTGTCATCACAATGTTCCCTGGCCTTGTCATTACAATACTCCATGGCCCCTGTCATCACAGTGCTCCATGATACCTTTTATCACAATTCTAGATGACCACTGTCATCACAATGCCCCAAGACACATGTCATCACAATTCGCCATGGCCCTTGCCATCACAATGCTCCATGACCCGTGTCATCACAATGGTCCAGGACACTTGTCATCACAATGATCCATGACCACTTACATCACAATGCTCCTTGACTCCTGTCATCACAATGCTCCATAGCCTATGCATTCGCAATGCTACATGGTCCCTGTAATCACATTGCTCCATGATCCATTTCATCACAATGCTCTATGACCACTGTCATTACAATGCCACATTATACCTGTCATCACAATGCTCCATGGCCCCTGTCAGCACAATGTTCCATGACAGATGTCATCACTCTCCTCCATGGTCCCTGTAATCACAATGCTCCATTCCCTTGTCAACGCAATGCTCCAGAACTCTTGTCATCATAATGCTCCATGCCCGTCTCATCACAATTCTCCATGACACTTTTCATTAAAATGCTCCATGGCCTTTATCATCACAATGCTCCATGGCCCCTGTTATCACAGTGATCCATGGTACCTTTCATCACAATGCTAGATAACCTCTGTCATCACAATGCCCGAGGACACCTGTCATCAGAATTGGCCATGGCCCTTGTCATCACAATGCTCCATGCCCTTGTCACCACAATGCTCCAGAACTCTGGGCATCATAATGCTCCATGCCCGTCTCATCACAATGCTCCATGACACTTGTCATCAAAATGCTCCATGGCCTTTCTAATCACAATGCTCCATGGCCCCTGTTATCATAGTGCTCCATGTTACCTTTCATCACAATTCTAGATGACCACTGTCATCACAAGGCCCCATGACACCTGTCATCACAATTCGCCATGGCCCTTGTCATCACAATGCTCCATGATCCATGTCATCACAATGTTCCTGGACACTTATCATCACAATGAACTATGACCACATTCATCACAATGCTCCATGACCCCTGTCATCACAATGCTCCATGGCCTATGCATTCAAAATGCTCCATGGCCCCTGTAATCACATTGCTCCATGATCCCTTTCATCACAATGCTCCAAGACCGCTGTCATCACAAGGCCGCATGACGCGTATCATCATAATGCTCCAAGGCCCCTCTCATCACAATGCTCCATGATCCCTTTCATCACAATGCTCCAAGACCGCTGTCATCCAAATGCCCCATGACGACTATCATCATAATGCTCTAAGGCCCCTCTCATCACAATGCTCCATGATCCCTGTCATCACAATGTTCCATGACACTAGTCATCACAGTGCTCCATGACCCCTGTCATCACAATATTCACTGCCCATGTAATCACAATGCTCCTGGTCCCCTGTAATCACAGTGCTCCATACCCTTTTCATCACAATGCTCCAGAACTCTTGTCATCATAATGCTCCATGCCCGTGTCATCACAATGCTTGAAGAACCTTGTCATCACTATGCTCCATGAACCGTGTCATCACAAGGTTCCAGGACCCTTGTCATCACAATGATCCATGACCCCTGTCATCTCAATGCTCCATGATCTTTGTATTCACAATGCTCCATGGCCTCTATAATTGCGGTGATCCATGACCCCTGTCATCACAATGCTCCCTGGTATATTTCATCACAATTCTAGATGACCACTGTCATCACAGTGCTCCACGGCCCCTGTCATCAGAGTCCTCCATGATACTTTTCATTACAATTCTACATGACCACTGTCATCACAATTCCCCATGACACCTGTCATCACAATGCTCCATGAACGATGTCATCACAATATTCATGGACACTTGTGATCACAATGCTCCATGACAACTTACATCACAATGCTCCTTGACCCCTGTCATTTCATTGCTCCATGGCCTATGCATTCACAATGCTCCATGGCCCTTGTAATCCGATTGCTCCATGATCCCTTTCATCACAATGCTCCAAGACCGCTGTCATCAAAATGCCCCATGACGCCTATCATCATAATGCTCCAAGGCCCCTCTCATCACAATGCTCCATGATCCCTGTCATCACAATGATCCATGACACTAGTCATCACAGTGCTCCATGAACCCCTGTCATCACAATATTCACTGCCCATGTAATCACAATGCTCCTGGTCCCCTGTAATCACAGTGCTCCATACCCTTTTCATCACAATGCTCCAGAACTCTTGTCATCATAATGCTCCATGCCCGTGTCATCACAATGCTTGAAGAACCTTGTCATCACAATGCTCCATGAACCGTGTCATCACAAGGTTCCAGGACCCTTGTCATCACAATGATCCATGACCCCTGTCATCTCAATGCTCCATGATCTTTGTATTCACAATGCTCCCTGGCCCCTATAATTGCGGTGATCCATGACCCCTGTAATCACAATGCTCCCTGGTATATTTCATCACAATTCTAGATGACCATTGTCATCACAGTGCTCCACGGCCCCTGTCGTCAGAATCCTCCATGATAACATTCATTACAATACTACGTGACCAGTGTCATCACAATGCCCCATGACACCTGTCATCACAATTCGCCATGGCACTTGTCATCACAATGCTCCATGAACCATGTCATCACAATGTTCATGGACACTTGTCATCACAATGCTCCATGACAACTTACATCACAATGCTCCTTGACCCCTGTCATTTCATTGCTCTATGGCCTATGCATTCACAATGCTCCATGGCTCCTTTAATCACATTGCTCCATGATCCCTTTCATCACAATGCTCCAAGACTGCTGTCATCACAATGCCCCATGATGCCTATCATCATAATGCTCCAAGGCCCCTCTCATCACAATGCTCCATGATCCCTGTCATCACAATGTTCCATGACACTAGTCATCACAGTGCTCCATGACCCCTGTCATCACAATATTCACTGCCCATGTAATCACAATGCTCCTGGTCCCCTGTAATCACAATGCTCCATACCCTTGTCATCACAATGCTCCAGAACTCTTGTCATCATAATTCTCCATGCCTGTGTCATCACAGTGCTCCATGACCACTTTCATCACAATGCTCCTTGACCCCTGTCTTCACAATGCTCTATGACCACTGTCATCACAATGCCACATGACACCTGTCATCACAATGCTCTATAGCCCCTGTCAGCACAATGTTCCATGACAGGTATCATCACAATGATCCATGACTGCTGTCATCACAATATTCCCTGCCCTTGTCATCTCAATGCTCCCTGGCCCCTGTCATCACAATGCTCCATGCTCATATCATCACAATGCTCCTTTACCCATGTCATCGTAGTGATCCATGACCCCTTTCATCACAATGCTCCATGACCCCAGTCATCACAATGCTCCATAGCCCTTGTCATCACAACGCTCCATTAGCCCTGTCATCACAATGTTCCATGACTCTTGTCATCAAAATGCCTCATGATCCATTTAATCACAATGCTCCATGACTCCTTTCATCACATCCTCCATGATACTTGTCATTACACTCCCCATGACCTTTTTCAGAACAATGCTCCATGATACCAGTCATCACAATGCTCCATGACCATTGTCTTCACAATGCTCCATGCCCCTTTCAACACAATGCTCCATGACAACTGTCATCACAATGCTCCATGGCCTTTGTCATCACAATTATATATGGCCCCTGTGATCACAGTGCTCCATGACCCCTTTCATCACAATGCTCCATGACCACTGTCATCACAATGCCCCATGACCCCTGTCATCACAATGCTCCATGGCCCCTGTCATTACAATGCTCCATGACCACTGTCATCACAATGTTCCATGATCGCTGTAATCACAATGACCCATGACACCTTTCCTCAGAAGGCTCCAGTACGCCTGTCATCACAATGCTCCAATGACCGTCTCATCACAATGCTCCATGATCCCTGTCAGCACAACGTTCCATGACAATTGTCATCACAATGCTCCATGACACCTGTCATCACAATGTTGCCTGCCCATGTCATCAAAATGCTCCATGTCCCCTGTAATCACAATGTTCCATTACACCTGTCTTCACAATGTTCCCTGCCCATGTCATCACAATGCTCCATTACCAATGTAATCAAAATGTTCGCCTGCCCTTGTCATCAAAATGCTCCATGGCCCCTTTAATCACAATGCTCCATGAACCCTGTCATCACAATGTTCCATGACAGTTGTCATCACAATGCTCCATGACCCTGTAATCACAATGCTCCATGCCCTTGTCATCACAATGCTCCAGAACTCTTGTCATCATAATGATGAATGCTCGTGTCATCACAAAGCTCCATGATACTTGTCATCACAATGTTCCATGGCCTTGTCATTACAATACTCCATGGCCCCTGTCATCACCGTGCTACATGATACCTTTTATCACAATTCTAGATGACCACTGTCATCACAATGCCCCAAGACACATGTCATCACAATTCGCCATGGCCCTTGCCATCACAATGCTCCATGACCCGTGTCATCACAATGGTCCAGGACACTTGTCATCACAATGATCCATGACCACTTACATCACAATGCTCCTTGACTCCTGTCATCACAATGCTCCATAGCCTATGCATTCGCAATGCTACATGGTCCCTGTAATCACATTGCTCCATGATCCATTTCATCACAATGCTCTATGACCCCTGTCATTACAATGCCACATTATACCTGTCATCACAATGCTCCATGGCCCCTGTCAGCACAATGTTCCATGACAGATGTCATCACTCTCCTCCATGGTCCCTGTAATCACAATGCTCCATTCCCTTGTCAACGCAATGCTCCAGAACTCTTGTCATCATAATGCTCCATGCCCGTCTCATCACAATTCTCCATGACACTTTTCATTAAAATGCTCCATGGCCTTTATCATCACAATGCTCCATGGCCCCTGTTATCACAGTGATCCATGGTACCTTTCATCACAATGCTAGATAACCTCTGTCATCACAATGCCCGAGGACACCTGTCATCAGAATTGGCCATGGCCCTTGTCATCACAATGCTCCAGAACTCTTGGCATCATAATGCTCCATGCCCGTCTCATCACAATGCTCCATGACACTTGTCATCAAAATGCTCCATGGCCTTTGTCATCACAATGCTCCATGGCACCTGTTATCACAGTGCTCCATGTTACCTTTCATCTCAATTCTAGATGACCACTGTCATCACAATGCCCCATGACACCTGTCATCACAATTCGCCATGGCCCTTGTCATCACAATGCTCCATGATCCATGTCATCACAATGTTCCTAGACACTTATCATCACAATGAACTATGACCACATTCATCACAATGCTCCATGACGCCTGTCATCACACTGCTCCATGGTCTATGCTTTCAAAATGCTCCATGGCCCCTGTAATCACATTGCTCCATGATCCCTTTCATCACAATGTTCTATGACCACTCTCATCACAATACCCCATGACGCCTATCATCATAATGCTCCAAGGCCCCTCTCATCACAATGCTCCATGAACCCTGTCATCACAATGTTCCATGACACTTGTCATCACAGTGCTCCATGAACCCCTGTCATCACAATATTCACTGCCCATGTAATCACAATGCTCCTGGTCCCCTGTAATCACAGTGCTCCATACAATTTTCATCACAATGCTCCAGAACTCTTGTCATCATAATGCTCCATGCCCATGTCATCACAATGCTTGAAGAACCTTGTCATCACAATGCTCCATGAACCGTGTCATCACAAGGTTCCAGGACTCTTGTCATCACAATGATCCATGACCCCTGTCATCTCAATGCTCCATGATCTTTGTATTCACAATGCTCCATGGCCCCTATAAATGCGGTGATCCATGACCCGTGTCATCACAATGCTCCCTGGTATATTTCATCACAATTCTAGATGACCACTGTCATCACAGTGCTCCACGGCCCCTGTCGTCAGAATCCTCCATGATACCTTTCATTACAATTCTACATGACCACTGTCATCACAATGCCGCATGACACCTGTCATCACAATTCGCCATGGCACTTGTCATCACAATGCTCCATGAACCATGTCATCACAATGTTCATGGACACTTGTCATCACAATGCTCCATGACAACTTACATCACAATGCTCCTTGATCCCTGTCATTTCATTGCTCCATGGCCTATGCAATCACAATGCTCCATGGCTCCTTTAATCACATTGCTCCATGATCCCTTTCATCACAATGCTCCAAGACTGCTGTCATCACAATGCCCCATGACGCCTATCATCATAATGCTCCAAGGCCCCTCTCATCACAATGCTCCATGAACCCTGTCATCACAATGTTCCATGACACTTGTCATCACAGTGCTCCATGAACCCCTGTCATCACAATATTCACTGCCCATGTAATCACAATGCTCCTGGTCCCCTGTAATCACAATGCTCCATACCCTTGTCATCACAATGCTCCAGAACTCTTGTCATCATAATTCTCCATGCCCGTGTCATCACAGTGCTCCATGACCACTTTCATCACAATGCTCCTTGACCCCTGTCATCACAATGCTCTATGACCACTGTCATCACAATGCCACATGACACCTGTCATCACAATGCTCTATAGCCCCTGTCAGCACAATGTTCCATGACAGGTATCATCACAATGATCCATGACTGCTGTCATCACAATGTTCCCTGCCCTTGTCATTCTCAATGCTCCCTGGCCCCTGTCATCACAATGCTCCATGACAACTGTCATCTCAATGCTCCATGTTCTTTGTCATCACAATTATACATGGCCCCTGTGATCACAGTGCTCCATGACCCCTTTCATCACAATGCTCCATGACCACTGTCATCACAATGCCCCATGACCCCTGTCATCACAATGCTCCATGGCCCCTGTCATTACAATGCTCCATGACCACTGTCATCACAATGTTCCATGATCGCTGTAATCACAATGACCCATGACACCTTTCCTCAGAAGGCTCCAGTACGCCTGTCATCACAATGCTCCAATGACCGTCTCATCACAATGCTCCATGATCCCTGTCAGCACAACGTTCCATGACAATTGTCATCACAATGCTCCATGACACCTGTCATCACAATGTTGCCTGCCCATGTCATCAAAATGCTCCATGTCCCCTGTAATCACAATGTTCCATTACACCTGTCTTCACAATGTTCCCTGCCCATGTCATCACAATGCTCCATTACCAATGTAATCAAAATGTTCGCCTGCCCTTGTCATCAAAATGCTCCATGGCCCCTTTAATCACAATGCTCCATGAACCCTGTCATCACAATGTTCCATGACAGTTGTCATCACAATGCTCCATGACCCTTTAATCACAATGCTCCATGCCCTTGTCATCACAATGCTCCAGAACTCTTGTCATCATAATGATGAATGCTCGTGTCATCACAAAGCTCCATGATACTTGTCATCACAATGTTCCATGGCCTTGTCATTACAATACTCCATGGCCCCTGTCATCACCGTGCTCCATGATACCTTTTATCACAATTCTTGATGACCACTGTCATCACAATGCCCCAAGACACATGTCATCACAATTCGCCATGGCCCTTGCCATCACAATGCTCCATGACCCGTGTCATCACAATGGTCCAGGACACTTGTCATCACAATGATCCATGACCACTTACATCACAATGCTCCTTGACTCCTGTCATCACAATGCTCCATAGCCTATGCATTCGCAATGCTACATGGTCCCTGTAATCACATTGCTCCATGATCCATTTCATCACAATGCTCTATGACCACTGTCATTACAATGCCACATTATACCTGTCATCACAATGCTCCATGGCCCCTGTCAGCCCAATATTCCATGACAGATGTCATCACTATCCTCCATGGTCCCTGTAATCACAATGCTCCATTCCCTTGTCAACGCAATGCTCCAGAACTCTTGTCATCATAATGCTCCATGCCCGTCTCATCACAATTCTCCATGACACTTTTCATTAAAATGCTCCATGGTCTTTATCATCACAATGCTCCATGGCCCCTGTTATCACATTGATCCATTGTACCTTTCATCACAATGCTAGATAACCTCTGTCATCACAATGCCCGATGACACCTGTCATCAGAATTGGCCATGGCCCTTGTCATCACAATGCTCCATGCCCTTGTCACCACAATGCTCCAGAACTCTTGGCATCATAATGCTCCATGTCCGTCTCATCACAATGCTCCATGACACTTGTCATCAAAATGCTCCATGGCCTTTGTCATCACAATGCTCCATGGCCCTTGTTATCACAGTGCTCCATGTTACCTTTCATCACAATTCTAGATGACCACTGTCATCACAATGCCCCATGACACCTGTCATCACAATTCGCCATGGCCCTTGTCATCACAATGCTCCATGATCCATGTCATCACAATGTTCCTGGACACTTATCATCACAATGAACTATGACCACATTCATCACAATGCTCCATGACCCCTGTCATCACACTGCTCCATGGCCTATGCATTCAAAATGCTCCATGGCCCCTGTAATCACATTGCTCCATGATCCCTTTCATCACAATGTTCTATGACCACTCTCATCACAATACCCCATGACGCCTATCATCATAATGCTCCAAGGCCCGTCTCATCACAATGCTCCATGAACCCTGTCATCACAATGTTCCATGACACTTGTCATCACAGTGCTCCATGAACCCCTGTCATCACAATATTCACTGCCCATGTAATCACAATGCTCCTGGTCCCCTGTAATCACAGTGCTCCATACCCTTTTCATCACAATGCTCCAGAACTCTTGTCATCATAATGCTCCATGCCCGTGTCATCACAATGCTTGAAGAACCTTGTCATCACAATGCTCCATGAACCGTGTCATCACAAGGTTCCAGGACCCTTGTCATCACAATGATCCATGACCCCTGTCATCTCAATGCTCCATGATCTTTGTATTCACAATGCTCCATGGCCCCTATAATTGCGGTGATCCATGACCCCTGTCATCAAAATGCTCCCTGGTATATTTCATCACAATTCTAGATGACCACTGTCATCACAGTGCCTCACGGCCCCTGTCGTCAGAGTCCTCCATGATACCTTTCATTACAATTCTACATGACCACTGTCATCACAATGCCCAATGACACCTGTCATCACAATTCGCCATGGCACTTGTCATCACAATGCTCCATGAACCATGTCATCACAATGTTCATGGACACTTGTCATCACAATGCTCCATGACAACTTACATCACAATGCTCCTTGACCCCTGTCATTTCATTGCTCCATGGCCTATGCATTCACAATGCTCCATGGCTCCTGTAAGCACATTGCTCCATGATCCCTTTCATCACAATGTTCTATGACCACTCTCATCACAATATCCCATGACGCCTATCATCATAATGCTCCAAGGGCCCTCTCATCACAATGCTCCATGAACCCTGTCATCACAATGTTCAATGACACTTGTCATCACAGTGCTCCATGAACGCCTGTCATCACAATATTCACTGCCCATGTAATCACAATGCTCCTGGTCCCCTGTAATCACAGTGCTCCATACACTTTTCATCACAATGCTCCAGAACTCTTGTCATCATAATGCTCCATGCCCGTGTCATCACAATGCTTGAAGAACCTTGTCATCACAATGCTGCATGAACCGTGTCATCACAAGGTTCCAGGACCCTTGTCATCACAATGATCCGTGACACCTGTCATCTCAATGCTCCATGTTCTTTGTATTCACAATGCTCCATGGCCTCTATAATTGCGGTGATCCATGACCCCTGTCATCACAATGCTCCCTGGTATATTTCATCACAATTCTAGATGACCACTGTCATCACAGTGCTCCACGGCCCCTGTCGTCAGAGTCCTCCCTGATACCTTTCATCACAATTCTATTTGACCGGTCTCATCACAATTCCACATGACACCTGTCATCACAATGCTCCATGAACCATGTCATCACAATGTTCATGGACAATAGTCATCACAATGCTCCATGACAACTTACATCCCAATGCTCCTTGACCCCTGTCATTCCATTGCTCCATGGCCTATGCATTCACAATGCTCCATGGCTCCTGTAATCACATTGCTCCATGATCCCTTTCATCACAATGTTCCATGACACTAGTCATCACAGTGCTCCATGACCCCTGTCATCACAATATTCACTGCCCATGTAATCACAATGCTCCTGGTCCCCTGTAATCACAATGCTCCATACCCTTGTCATCACAATGCTCCAGAACTCTTGTCATCATAATGCTCCATTCCCGTGTCATCACAGTGCTCCATGACCACTTTCATCACAATGCTCCTTGACCCCTGTCATCACAATGCTCTATGACCACTGTCATCACAATGCCACATGACACCTGTCATCACAATGCTCTATAGCCCCTGTCAGCACAATGTTCCATGACAGGTATCATAACAATGATCCATGACTGCTGTCATCACAATGTTCCCTGCCCTTGTCATTCTCAATGCTCCCTGGCCCCTGTCATCACAATGATCCATGCTCATATCATCACAATGCTCCATTACCCATGTCATCGTAGTGATCCATGACCCGTTTCATCACAATGCTCCATGACCCCAGTCATCACAATGCTCCATAGCCTTTGTCATCACAATGCTCCATTAGCCCTGTCATCACAATGTTCCATGACTCTTGTCATCAAAATGCCTCATGATCCATTTAATCACAATGCTCCATGACTCCTTTCATCACATCCTCCATGATACTTGTCATTACACTGCCCCATGACCTTTTTCAGAACAACGCTTCATGATACCAGTCATCACAATGCTCCATGACCATTGTCGTCACAATGCTCCATGCCCCTTTCAACACAATGCTCCATGACAACTGTCATCACAATGCTCCATGGCCTTTGTCATCACAATTATACATGGCCCCTGTGATCACAGTGCTCCATGACCCCTTTCATCACAATGCTCCATGACCACTGTCATCACAATGCCCCATGACCCCTGTCATCACAATGCTCCATGGCCCCTGTCATTACAATGCTCCATGACCACTGTCATCACAATGTTCCATGATCGCTGTAATCACAATGACCCATGACACCTTTCCTCAGAAGGCTCCAGTACGCCTGTCATCACAATGCTCCAATGACTGTCTCATCACAATGCTCCATGATCCCTGTCAGCACAACGTTCCATGACAATTGTCATCACAATGCTCCATGACACCTGTCATCACAATGTTGCCTGCCCATGTCATCAAAATGCTCCATGTCCCCTGTAATCACAATGTTCCATTACACCTGTCTTCACAATGTTCCCTGCCCATGTCATCACAATGCTCCATTACCAATGTAATCAAAATGTTCGCCTGCCCTTGTCATCAAAATGCTCCATGGCCCCTTTAATCACAATGCTCCATGAACCCTGTCATCCCAATGTTCCATGACAGTTGTCATCACAATGCTCCATGACCCTGTAATCACAATGCTCCATGCCCTTGTCATCACAATGCTCCAGAACTCTTGTCATCATAATGATGAATGCTCGTGTCATCACAAAGCTCCATGATACTTGTCATCACAATGTTCCATGGCCTTGTCATTACAATACTCCATGGCCCCTGTCATCACCGTGCTCCATGATACCTTTTATCACAATTCTAGATGACCACTGTCATCACAATGCCCCAAGACACATGTCATCACAATTCGCCATGGCCCTTGCCATCACAATGCTCCATGACCCGTGTCATCACAATGGTCCAGGACACTTGTCATCACAATGATCCATGACCACTTACATCACAATGCTCCTTGACTCCTGTCATCACAATGCTCCATAGCCTATGCATTCGCAATGCTACATGGTCCCTGTAATCACATTGCTCCATGATCCATTTCATCACAATGCTCTATGACCACTGTCATTACAATGCCACATTATATCTGTCATCACAATGCTCCATGGCC
Organism: Balaenoptera borealis; assembly: GCF_965194805.1. Classification (NCBI taxonomy): domain Eukaryota; kingdom Metazoa; phylum Chordata; class Mammalia; order Artiodactyla; family Balaenopteridae; genus Balaenoptera; species Balaenoptera borealis. The sequence continues at coordinate 28,888,317 of NC_138874.1, read as the reverse complement.
CCTGTCAGCCCAATATTCCATGACAGATGTCATCACTATCCTCCATGGTCCCTGTAATCACAATGCTCCATTCCCTTGTCAACGCAATGCTCCAGAACTCTTGTCATCATAATTCTCCATGCCCGTCTCATCACAATTCTCCATGACACTTTTCATTAAAATGCTCCATGGTCTTTATCATCACAATGCTCCATGGCCCCTGTTATCACATTGATCCATTGTACCTTTCATCACAATGCTAGATAACCTCTGTCATCACAATGCCCGATGACACCTGTCATCAGAATTGGCCATGGCCCTTGTCATCACAATGCTCCATGCCCTTGTCACCACAATGCTCCAGAACTCTTGGCATCATAATGCTCCATGTCCGTCTCATCACAATGCTCCATGACACTTGTCATCAAAATGCTCCATGGCCTTTGTCATCACAATGCTCCATGGCCCTTGTTATCACAGTGCTCCATGTTACCTTTCATCACAATTCTAGATGACCACTGTCATCACAATGCCCCATGACACCTGTCATCACAATTTGCCATGGCCCTTGTCATCACAATGCTCCATGATCCATGTCATCACAATGTTCCTGGACACTTATCATCACAATGAACTATGACCACATTCATCACAATGCTCCATGACCCCTGTCATCACACTGCTCCATGGCCTATGCATTCAAAATGCTCCATGGCCCCTGTAATCACATTGCTCCATGATCCCTTTCATCACAATGTTCTATGACCACTCTCATCACAATACCCCATGACGCCTATCATCATAATGCTCCAAGGCCCGTCTCATCACAATGCTCCATGAACCCTGTCATCACAATGTTCCATGACACTTGTCATCACAGTGCTCCATGAACCCCTGTCATCACAATATTCACTGCCCATGTAATCACAATGCTCCTGGTCCCCTGTAATCACAGTGCTCCATACCCTTTTCATCACAATGCTCCAGAACTCTTGTCATCATAATGCTCCATGCCCGTGTCATCACAATGCTTGAAGAACCTTGTCATCACAATGCTCCATGAACCGTGTCATCACAAGGTTCCAGGACCCTTGTCATCACAATGATCCATGACCCCTGTCATCTCAATGCTCCATGATCTTTGTATTCACAATGCTCCATGGCCCCTATAATTGCGGTGATCCATGACCCCTGTCATCACAATGCTCCCTGGTATATTTCATCACAATTCTAGATGACCACTGTCATCACAGTGCTCCACGGCCCCTGTCGTCAGAGTCCTCCATGATACCTTTCATTACAATTCTACATGACCACTGTCATCACAATGCCCCATGACACCTGTCATCACAATTCGCCAAGGCACTTGTCATCACAATGCTCCATGAACCATGTCATCACAATGTTCATGGACACTTGTCATCACAATGCTCCATGACAACTTACATCACAATGCTCCTTGACCCCTGTCATCACACTGCTCCATGGCCTATGCATTCACAATGCTCCATGGCTCCTGTAAGCACATTGCTCCATGATCCCTTTCATCACAATGCTCCAAGACCGCTGTCATCACAATGCCCCATGACGCCTATCATCATAATGCTCTAAGGCCCCTCTCATCACAATGCTCCATGATTCCTGTCATCACAATGTTCCATGACACTAGTCATCACAGTGCTCCATGACCCCTGTCATCACAATATTCACTGCCCATGTAATCACAATGCGCCTGGTCCCCTGTAATCATAGTGCTCCATACCCTTGTCATCACAATGCTCCAGAACTCTTGTCATCATAATGCTCCATGCCCGTGTCATCACAATGCTTGAAGAACCTTGTCATCACAGTGCTCCATGAACCGTGTCATCACAAGGTTCCAGGACCCTTGTCATCACAATGATCCATGACACCTGTCATCTCAATGCTCCATGATCTTTGTATTCACAATGCTCCCAGGCCCCTATAATTGCGGTGATCCATGACCCCTGTCATCACAATGCTCCCTGGTATATTTCATCACAATTCTAGATGACCACTGTCATCACAGTGCTCCACGGCCCCTGTCAGCAGAGTCCTCCCTGATACCTTTCATCACAATTCTATTTGACCGCTCTCATCACAATTCCACATGACACCTGTCATCACAATGCTCCATGAACCATGTCATCACAATGTTCATGGACAATAGTCATCACAATGCTCCATGACAACTTACATCACAATGCTCCTTGACCCCTGTCATTCCATTGCTCCATGGCCTATGCATTCACAATGCTCCATGGCTCCTGTAATCACATTGCTCCATGATCCCTTTCATCACAATGCTCCAAGACCGCTGTCATCACAATGCCCCATAACGCCTATCATCATAATGCTCCAAGGCCCCTCTCATCACAATGCTCCATGATCCCTGTCATCACAATGTTCCATGACACTAGTCATCACAGTGCTCCATGACCCCTGTCATCACAATATTCACTGCCCATGTAATCACAATGCTCCTGGTCCCCTGTAATCACAATGCTCCATACCCTTGTCATCACAATGCTCCAGAACTCTTGTCATCATAATGCTCCATTCCCGTGTCATCACAGTGCTCCATGACCACTTTCATCACAATGCTCCTTGACCCCTGTCATCACAATGCTCTATGACCACTGTCATCACAATGCCACATGACACCTGTCATCACAATGCTCTATAGCCCCTGTCAGCACAATGTTCCATGACAGGTATCATCACAATGATCCATGACTGCTGTCATCACAATGTTCCCTGCCCTTGTCATTCTCAATGCTCCCTGGCCCCTGTCATCACAATGATCCATGCTCATATCATCACAATGCTCCATTACCCATGTCATCGTAGTGATCCATGACCCGTTTCATCACAATGCTCCATGACCCCAGTCATCACAATGCTCCATAGCTCTTGTCATCACAATGCTCCATTAGCCCTGTCATCACAATGTTCCATGACTCTTGTCATCAAAATGCCTCATGATCCATTTAATCACAATGCTCCATGACTCCTTTCATCACATCCTCCATGATACTTGTCATTACACTGCCCCATGACCTCTTTCAGAACAATGCTCCATGATACCAGTCATCACAATGCTCCATGACCATTGTCGTCACAATGCTCCATGCCCCTTTCAACACAATGCTCCATGACAACTGTCATCACAATGCTCCATGGCCTTTGTCATCACAATTATACATGGCCCCTGTGATCACAGTGCTCCATGACCCCTTTCATCACAATGCTCCATGACCACTGTCATCACAATGCTCCATGGCCCCTGTCATTACAATGCTCCATGACCACTGTCATCACAATGTTCCATGATCGCTGTAATCACAATGACCCATGACACCTTTCCTCAGAAGGCTCCAGTACGCCTGTCATCACAATGCTCCAATGACCGTCTCATCACAATGCTCCATGATCCCTGTCAGCACAACGTTCCATGACAATTGTCATCACAATGCTCCATGACACCTGTCATCACAATGTTGCCTGCCCATGTCATCAAAATGCTCCATGTCCCCTGTAATCACAATGTTCCATTACACCTGTCTTCACAATGTTCCCTGCCCATGTCATCACAATGCTCCATTACCAATGTAATCAAAATGTTCGCCTGCCCTTGTCATCAAAATGCTCCATGGCCCCTTTAATCACAATGCTCCATGAACCCTGTCATCACAATGTTCCATGACAGTTGTCATCACAATGCTCCATGACCCTGTAATCACAATGCTCCATGCCCTTGTCATCACAATGCTCCAGAACTCTTGTCATCATAATGATGAATGCTCGTGTCATCACAAAGCTCCATGATACTTGTCATCACAATGTTCCATGGCCTTGTCATTACAATACTCCATGGCCCCTGTCATCACCGTGCTCCATGATACCTTTTATCACAATTCTAGATGACCACTGTCATCACAATGCCCCAAGACACATGTCATCACAATTCGCCATGGCCCTTGCCATCACAATGCTCCATGACCCGTGTCATCACAATGGTCCAGGACACTTGTCATCACAATGATCCATGACCACTTACATCACAATGCTCCTTGACTCCTGTCATCACAATGCTCCATAGCCTATGCATTCGCAATGCTACATGGTCCCTGTAACAACATTGCTCCATGATCCATTTCATCACAATGCTCTATGACCACTGTCATTACAATGCCACATTATACCTGTCATCACAATGCTCCATGGCCCCTGTCAGCCCAATATTCCATGACAGATATCATCACTATCCTCCATGGTCCCTGTAATCACAATGCTCCATTCCCTTGTCAACGCAATGCTCCAGAACTCTTGTCATCATAATGCTCCATGCCCGTCTCATCACAATTCTCCATGACACTTTTCATTAAAATGCTCCATGGTCTTTATCATCACAATGCTCCATGGCCCCTGTTATCACATTGATCCATTGTACCTTTCATCACAATGCTAGATAACCTCTGTCATCACAATGCCCGATGACACCTGTCATCAGAATTGGCCATGGCCCTTGTCATCACAATGCTCCATGCCCTTGTCACCACAATGCTCCAGAACTCTTGGCATCATAATGCTCCATGTCCGTCTCATCACAATGCTCCATGACACTTGTCATCAAAATGCTCCATGGCCTTTGTCATCACAATGCTCCATGGCCCCTGTTATCATAGTGCTCCATGTTACCTTTCATCACAATTCTAGATGACCACTGTCATCACAAGGCCCCATGACACCTGTCATCACAATTCGCCATGGCCCTTGTCATCACAATGCTCCATGATCCATGTCATCACAATGTTCCTGGACACTTATCATCACAATGAACTATGACCACATTCATCACAATGCTCCATGACCCCTGTCATCACACTGCTCCATGGCCTATGCATTCAAAATGCTCCATGGCCCCTGTAATCACATTGCTCCATGATCCCTTTCATCACAATGCTCCAAGACCGCTGTCATCACAAGGCCGCATGACGCGTATCATCATAATGCTCCAAGGCCCCTCTCATCACAATGCTCCATGAACCCTGTCATCACAATGTTCCATGACACTTGTCATCACAGTGCTCCATGAAACCCTGTCATCACAATATTCACTGCCCATGTAATCACAATGCTCCTGTTCTCCTGTAATCACAGTGCTCCATACCCTTTTCATCACAATGCTCCAGAACTCTTGTCATCATAATGCTCCATGCCCGTGTCATCACAATGCTTGAAGAACCTTGTCATCACAATGCTCCATGAACCGTGTCATCACAAGGTTCCAGGACCCTTGTCATCACAATGATCCATGACCCCTGTCATCTCAATGCTCCATGATCTTTGTATTCACAATGCTCCCTGGCCCCTATAATTGCGGTGATCCATGACCCCTGTCATCACAATGCTCCCTGGTATATTTCATCACAATTCTAGATGACCACTGTCATCACAGTGCCTCACGGCCCCTGTCGTCAGAGTCCTCCATGATACCTTTCATTACAATTCTACATGACCACTGTCATCACAATGCCCCATGACACCTGTCATCACAATTCGCCATGGCACTTGTCATCACAATGCTCCATGAACTATGTCATCACAATGTTCATGGACACTTGTCATCACAATGCTCCATGACAACTTACATCACAATGCTCCTTGACCCCTGTCATTTCATTGCTCCATGGCCTATGCATTCACAATGCTCCATGGCTCCTGTAAGCACATTGCTCCATGATCCCTTTCATCACAATGTTCTATGACCACTCTCATCACAATATCCCATGACGCCTATCATCATAATGCTCCAAGGGCCCTCTCATCACAATGCTCCATGAACCCTGTCATCACAATGTTCAATGACACTTGTCATCACAGTGCTCCATGAACGCCTGTCATCACAATATTCACTGCCCATGTAATCACAATGCTCCTGGTCCCCTGTAATCACAGTGCTCCATACCCTTTTCATCACAATGCTCCAGAACTCTTGTCATCACTATGCTCCATGCCCGTGTCACCACAATGCTCCAGAACGCTTGGCATCATAATGCTCCATGCCCGTCTCATCACAATGCTCCATGACAATTGTCATCAAAATGCTCCATGGCCTTTGTCATCACAATGCTCCATGGCCCCTGTTATCACAGTGCTTCATGTTACCTTTCCTCACAATTCTCGATGACCACTGTCATCACAATGCCCCATGACACCTGTCATCACAATTCGCCATGGCCCTTGTCATCACAATGATCCATGATCCATGTCATCACAATGTTCATGGACACTTGTCATCACAATGCTCCATGACAACTTACATCACAATGCTCCTTGACCCCTGTCATTTCATTGCTCCATGGCCTATGCATTCACAATGCTCCATGGCTCCTGTAATCACATTGCTCCATGATCCCTTTCATCACAATGCTCCAAGACCGCTGTCATCACAATGCCCCATGATGCCTATCATCATAATGCTCCAAGGCCACTCTTATCACAATGCTCCATGATCCCTGTCCTCCCAATGTTCCATGACACTAGTCATCACAGTGCTCCATGACCCCTGTCATCACAATATTCACTGCCCATATAATCACAATGCTCCTGGTCCCCTGTAATCACAATGCTCCATACCCTTGTCATCACAATGCTCCAGAACTCTTGTCATCATAATTCTCCATGCCCGTGTCATCACAGTGCTCCATGACCACTTTCATCACAATGCTCCTTGACCCCTGTCATAACAATGCTCTATGACCACTGTCATCACAATGCCACATGACACCTGTCATCACAATGCTCTATAGCCCGTGTCAGCACAATGTTCCATGACAGGTATCATCACAATGATCCATGACTGCTGTCATCACAATGTTCCCTGCCCTTATCATCTCAATGCTCCCTGGCCCCTGTCAGCACAATGATCCATGCTCATATCATCACAATGCTCCATTACCCATGTCATCGTAGTGATCCATGACCCCTTTCATCACAATGCTCCATGACCCCAGTCATCACAATGCTCCATAGCCCTTGTCATCACAATGCTCCATTAGCCCTGTCATCACAATGTTCCATGACTCTTGTCATCAAAATGCCTCATGATCCATTTAATCACAATGCTCCATGACTCCTTTCATCACATCCTCCATGATACTTGTCATTACACTGCCCCATGACCTTTTTCAGAACAATGCTCCATGATACCAGTCATCACAATGCTCCATGACCATTGTCGTCACAATGCTCCATGCCCCTTTCAACACAATGCTCCAAGACCACTGTCATCACAATGCTCCATGGTCTTTGTCATCACAATTATACATGGCCCCTGTGATCACAATGCCCCATGACCCCTTTCATCACAATGCTCCATAGCCCCTGTCATTACAATGCTCCATGACCACTGTCATCACAATGTTCATGATCGCTGTAATCACAATGACTCATGACACCTTTCCTCAGAAGGCTCCAGTACGCCTGTCATCACAATGCTCCAATGACCGTCTCATCACAATGCTCCATGATCCCTGTCAGCACAACGTTCCATGACAATTGTCATCACAATGCTCCATGACACCTGTCATCACAATGTTGCCTGCCCATGTCATCAAAATGCTCCATGTCCCCTGTAATCACAATGTTCCATTACACCTGTCTTCACAATGTTCCCTGCCCATGTCATCACAATGCTCCATTACCAATGTAATCAAAATGTTCGCCTGCCCTTGTCATCAAAATGCTCCATGGCCCCTTTAATCACAATGCTCCATGAACCCTGTCATCACAATGTTCCATGACAGTTGTCATCACAATGCTCCATGACCCTGTAATCACAATGCTCCATGCCCTTGTCATCACAATGCTCCAGAACTCTTGTCATCATAATGATGAATGCTCGTTTCATCGCAAAGCTCCATGATACTTGTCATCACAATGTTCCATGGCCTTGTCATTACAATACTCCATGGCCCCTGTCATCACAGTGCTCCATGATACCTTTTATCACAATTCTAGATGACCACTGTCATCACAATGCCCCAAGACACATGTCATCACAATTCGCCATGGCCCTTGCCATCACAATGCTCCATGACCCGTGTCATCACAATGGTCCAGGACACTTGTCATCACAATGATCCATGACCACTTACATCACAATGCTCCTTGACTCCTGTCATCACAATGCTCCATAGCCTATGCATTCGCAATGCTACATGGTCCCTGTAATCACATTGCTCCATGATCCATTTCATCACAATGCTCTATGACCCCTGTCATTACAATGCCACATTATACCTGTCATCACAATGCTCCATGGCCCCTGTCAGCACAATGTTCCATGACAGATGTCATCACTCTCCTCCATGGTCCCTGTAATCACAATGCTCCATTCCCTTGTCAACGCAATGCTCCAGAACTCTTGTCATCATAATGCTCCATGCCCGTCTCATCACAATTCTCCATGACACTTTTCATTAAAATGCTCCATGGCCTTTATCATCACAATGCTCCATGGCCCCTATTATCACAGTGATCCATGGTACCTTTCATCACAATGCTAGATAACCTCTGTCATCACAATGCCCGATGACACCTGTCATCAGAATTGGCCATGGCCCTTGTCATCACAATGCTCCATGCCCTTGTCACCACAATGCTCCAGAACTCTGGGCATCATAATGCTCCATGCCCGTCTCATCACAATGCTCCATGACACTTGTCATCAAAATGCTCCATGGCCTTTGTCATCACAATGCTCCATGGCCCCTGTTATCATAGTGCTCCATGTTACCTTTCATCACAATTCTAGATGACCACTGTCATCACAAGGCCCCATGACACCTGTCATCACAATTCGCCATGGCCCTTGTCATCACAATGCTCCATGATCCATGTCATCACAATGTTCCTGGACACTTATCATCACAATGAACTATGACCACATTCATCACAATGCTCCATGACCCCTGTCATCACACTGCTCCATGGCCTATGCATTCAAAATGCTCCATGGGCCCTGTAATCACATTGCTCCATGATCCCTTTCCATCACAATGCTCCAAGACCGCTGTCATCACAAGGCCGCATGACGCGTATCATCATAATGCTCCAAGGCCCCTCTCATCACAATGCTCCATGAACCCTGTCATCACAATGTTCCATGACACTTGTCATCACAGTGCTCCATGAAACCCTGTCATCACAATATTCACTGCCCATGTAATCACAATGCTCCTGGTCTCCTGTAATCACAGTGCTCCATACCCTTTTCATCACAATGCTCCAGAACTCTTGTCATCATAATGCTCCATGCCCGTGTCATCACAATGCTTGAAGAACCTTGTCATCACAATGCTCCATGAACCGTGTCATCACAAGGTTCCAGGACCCTTGTCATCACAATGATCCATGACCCCTGTCATCTCAATGCTCCATGATCTTTGTATTCACAATGCTCCCTGGCCCCTATAATTGCGGTGATCCATGACCCCTGTCATCACAATGCTCCCTGGTATATTTCATCACAATTCTAGATGACCACTGTCATCACAGTGCTCCACGGCCCCTGTCGTCAGAGTCCTCCATGATACCTTTCATTACAATTCTACATGACCACTGTCATCACAATGCCCCATGACACCTGTCATCACAATTCGCCATGGCACTTGTCATCACAATGCTCCATGAACCATGTCATCACAATGTTCATGGACAATAGTCATCACAATGCTCCATGACAACTTACATCACAATGCTCCTTGACCCCTGTCATTTCATTGCTCCATGGCCTATGCATTCACAATGCTCCATGGCTCCTGTAATCACATTGCTCCATGATCCCTTTCATCACAATGCTCCAAGACCGCTGTCATCACAATGCCCCATGACGCCTATCATCATAATGCTCCAAGGCCCCTCTCATCACAATGCTCCATGATCCCTTTCATCACAATGTTCCAGGACACTAGTCATCACAGTGCTCCATGACCCCTGTCATCACAATATTCACTGCCCATGTAATCACAATGCTCCTGGTCCCCTGTAATCATAGTGCTCCATACCCTTGTCATCACAATGCTCCAGAACTCTTGTCATCATAATGCTCCATGCCCGTGTCATCACAATGCTTGAAGAACCTTGTCATCACAATGCTCCATGAACCGTGTCATCACAAGGTTCCAGGACCCTTGTCATCACAATGATCCATGACCCCTGTCATCTCAATGCTCCATGATCTTTGTATTCACAATGCTCCATGGCCTCTATAATTGCGGTGATCCATGACCCCTGTCATCACAATGCTCCCTGGTATATTTCATCACAATTCTAGATGACCACTGTCATCACAGTGCTCCACGGCCCCTGTCATCAGAGTCCTCCCTGATACCTTTCATCACAATTCTATATGATCGCTCTCATCACAATTCCACATGACACCTGTCATCACAATGCTCCATGAACCATGTCATCACAATGTTCATGGACAATAGTCATCACAATGCTCCATGACAACTTACATCCCAATGCTCCTTGACCCCTGTCATTCCATTGCTCCATGGCCTATGCATTCACAATGCTCCATGGCTCCTGTAATCACATTGCTCCATGATCCCTTTCATCACAATGCTCCAAGACCGCTGTCATCACAATGCCCCATGACGCCTATCATCATAATGCTCCAAGGCCCCTCTCATCACAATGCTCCATGATCCCTTTCATCACAATGTTCCAGGACACTAGTCATCACAGTGCTCCATGACCCCTGTCATCACAATATTCACTGCCCATGTAATCACAATGCTCCTGGTCCCCTGTAATCATAGTGCTCCATACCCTTGTCATCACAATGCTCCAGAACTCTTGTCATCATAATGCTCCATGCCCGTGTCATCACAATGCTTGAAGAACCTTGTCATCACAATGCTCCATGAACCGTGTCATCACAAGGTTCCAGGACCCTTGTCATCACAATGATCCATGACCCCTGTCATCTCAATGCTCCATGATCTTTGTATTCACAATGCTCCATGGCCTCTATAATTGCGGTGATCCATGACCCCTGTCATCACAATGCTCCCTGGTATATTTCATCACAATTCTAGATGACCACTGTCATCACAGTGCTCCACGGCCCCTGTCATCAGAGTCCTCCCTGATACCTTTCATCACAATTCTATATGATCGCTCTCATCACAATTCCACATGACACCTGTCATCACAATGCTCCATGAACCATGTCATCACAATGTTCATGGACAATAGTCATCACAATGCTCCATGACAACTTACATCCCAATGCTCCTTGACCCCTGTCATTCCATTGCTCCATGGCCTATGCATTCACAATGCTCCATGGCTCCTGTAAGCACATTGCTCCATGATCACTTTCATCACAATGCTCCAAGACCGCTATCATCACAATGCCCCATGACGCCTATCATCATAATGCTCCAAGGCCCCTCTCATCACAATGCTCCATGATCCCTGTCATCACAATGTTCCATGACACTAGTCATCACAGTGCTCCATGACCCCTGTCATCACAATATTCACTGCCCATGTAATCACAATGCTCCTGGTCCCCTGTAATCTCAATGCTCCATACCCTTGTCATCACAATGCTCCAGAAATCTTGTCATCATAATGCTCCATTCCCGTGTCATCACAGTGCTCCATGACCACTTTCATCACAATGCTCCTTGACCCCTGTCATCACAATGCTCTATGACCACTGTCATCACAATGCCACATGACACCTGTCATCACAATGCTCTATAGCCCCTGTCAGCACAATGTTCCATGACAGGTATCATCACAATGATCCATGACTGCTGTCATCACAATGTTCCCTGCCCTTGTCATTCTCAATGCTCCCTGGTCCCTGTCATCACAATGCTCCATGCTCATATCATCACAATGCTCCATTACCCATGTCATCGTAGTGATCCATGACCCCTTTCATCACAATGCTCCATGACCCCAGTCATCACAATGCTCCATAGCTCTTGTCATCACAATGCTCCATTAGCCCTGTCATCACAATGTTCCATGACTCTTGTCATCAAAATGCCTCATGATCCATTTAATCACAATGCTCCATGACTCCTTTCATCACATCCTCCATGATACTTGTCATTACACTGCCCCATGACCTTTTTCAGAACAATGCTCCATGATACCAGTCATCACAATGCTCCATGACCATTGTCGTCACAATGCTCCATGCCCCTTTCAACACAATGCTCCATGACAACTGTCATCACAATGCTCCATGGTCTTTGTCATCACAATTATACATGGCCCCTGTGATCACAGTGCTCCATGACCCCTTTCATCACAATGCTCCATGACCACTGTCATCACAATGCCCCATGACCCCTGTCATCACAATGCTCCATGGCCCCTTTCATTACAATGCTCCATGACCACTGTCATCACAATGTTCCATGATCGCTGTAATCACAATGACTCATGACACCTTTCCTCAGAAGGCTCCAGTACGCCTGTCATCACAATGCTCCAATGACCGTCTCATCACAATGCTCCATGATCCCTGTCAGCACAACGTTCCATGACAATTGTCATCACAATGCTCCATGACACCTGTCATCACAATGTTGCCTGCCCATGTCATCAAAATGCTCCATGTCCCCTGTAATCACAATGTTCCATTACACCTGTCTTCACAATGTTCCCTGCCCATGTCATCACAATGCTCCATTACCAATGTAATCAAAATGTTCGCCTGCCCTTGTCATCAAAATGCTCCATGGCCCCTTTAATCACAATGCTCCATGAACCCTGTCATCACAATGTTCCATGACAGTTGTCATCACAATGCTCCATGACCCTGTAATCACAATGCTCCATGCCCTTGTCATCACAATGCTCCAGAACTCTTGTCATCATAATGATGAATGCTCGTGTCATCACAAAGCTCCATGATACTTGTCATCACAATGTTCCATGGCCTTGTCATTACAATACTCCATGGCCCCTGTCATCACAGTGCTCCATGATACCTTTTATCACAATTCTAGATGACCACTGTCATCACAATGCCCCAAGACACATGTCATCACAATTCGCCATGGCCCTTGCCATCACAATGCTCCATGACCCGTGTCATCACAATGGTCCAGGACACTTGTCATCACAATGATCCATGACCACTTACATCACAATGCTCCTTGACTCCTGTCATCACAATGCTCCATAGCCTATGCATTCGCAATGCTACATGGTCCCTGTAATCACATTGCTCCATGATCCATTTCATCACAATGCTCTATGACCACTGTCATTACAATGCCACATTATACCTGTCATCACAATGCTCCATGGCCCCTGTCAGCACAATGTTCCATGACAGATGTCATCACTCTCCTCCATGGTCCCTGTAATCACAATGCTCCATTCCCTTGTCAACGCAATGCTCCAGAACTCTTGTCATCATAATGCTCCATGCCCGTCTCATCACAATTCTCCATGACACTTTTCATTAAAATGCTCCATGGCCTTTATCATCACAATGCTCCATGGCCCCTGTTATCACAGTGATCCATGGTACCTTTCATCACAATGCTAGATAACCTCTGTCATCACAATGCCCGAGGACACCTGTCATCAGAATTGGCCATGGCCCTTGTCATCACAATGCTCCATGCCCTTGTCACCACAATGCTCCAGAACTCTGGGCATCATAATGCTCCATGCCCGTCTCATCACAATGCTCCATGACACTTGTCATCAAAATGCTCCATGGCCTTTCTCATCACAATGCTCCATGGCCCCTGTTATCATAGTGCTCCATGTTACCTTTCATCACAATTCTAGATGACCACTGTCATCACAATGCCCCATGACACCTGTCATCACAATTCGCCATGGCCCTTGTCATCACAATGCTCCATGATCCATGTCATCACAATGTTCCTGGACACTTATCATCACAATGAACTATGACCACATTCATCACAATGCTCCATGACCCCTGTCATCACACTGCTCCATGGCCTATGCATTCAAAATGCTCCATGGCCCCTGTAATCACATTGCTCCATGATCCCTTTCATCACAATGCTCCAAGACCGCTGTCATCACAAGGCCGCATGACGCGTATCATCATAATGCTCCAAGGCCCCTCTCATCACAATGCTCCATGAACCCTGTCATCACAATGTTCCATGACACTTGTCATCACAGTGCTCCATGAAACCCTGTCATCACAATATTCACTGCCCATGTAATCACAATGCTCCTGTTCTCCTGTAATCACAGTGCTCCATACCCTTTTCATCACAATGCTCCAGAACTCTTGTCATCATAATGCTCCATGCCCGTGTCATCACAATGCTTGAAGAACCTCGTCATCACAATGCTCCATGAACCGTGTCATCACAAGGTTCCAGGACCCTTGTCATCACAATGATCCATGACCCCTGTCATCTCAATGCTCCATGATCTTTGTATTCACAATGCTCCATGGCCCCTATAATTGCGGTGATCCATGACCCCTGTCATCACAATGCTCCCTGGTATATTTCATCACAATTCTAGATGACCACTGTCATCACAGTGCCTCACGGCCCCTGTCGTCAGAGTCCTCCATGATACCTTTCATTACAATTCTACATGACCACTGTCATCACAATGCCCCATGACACCTGTCATCACAATTCGCCATGGCACTTGTCATCACAATGCTCCATGAACTATGTCATCACAATGTTCATGGACACTTGTCATCACAATGCTCCATGACAACTTACATCACAATGCTCCTTGACCCCTGTCATTTCATTGCTCCATGGCCTATGCATTCACAATGCTCCATGGCTCCTGTAAGCACATTGCTCCATGATCCCTTTCATCACAATGTTCTATGACCACTCTCATCACAATATCCCATGACGCCTATCATCATAATGCTCCAAGGGCCCTCTCATCACAATGCTCCATGAACCCTGTCATCACAATGTTCAATGACACTTGTCATCACAGTGCTCCATGAACGCCTGTCATCACAATATTCACTGCCCATGTAATCACAATGCTCCTGGTCCCCTGTAATCACAGTGCTCCATACCCTTTTCATCACAATGCTCCAGAACTCTTGTCATCACTATGCTCCATGCCCTTGTCACCACAATGCTCCAGAACGCTTGGCATCATAATGCTCCATGCCCGTCTCATCACAATGCTCCATGACAATTGTCATCAAAATGCTCCATGGCCTTTGTCATCACAATGCTCCATGGCCCCTGTTATCACAGTGCTTCATGTTACCTTTCCTCACAATTCTCGATGACCACTGTCATCACAATGCCCCATGACACCTGTCATCACAATTCGCCATGGCCCTTGTCATCACAATGATCCATGATCCATGTCATCACAATGTTCATGGACACTTGTCATCACAATGCTCCATGACAACTTACATCACAATGCTCCTTGACCCCTGTCATTTCATTGCTCCATGGCCTATGCATTCACAATGCTCCATGGCTCCTGTAATCACATTGCTCCATGATCCCTTTCATCACAATGCTCCAAGACCGCTGTCATCACAATGCCCCATGACGCCTATCATCATAATGCTCCAAGGCCCCTCTCATCACAATGCTCCATGATCCCTTTCATCACAATGTTCCAGGACACTAGTCATCACAGTGCTCCATGACCCCTGTCATCACAATATTCACTGCCCATGTAATCACAATGCTCCTGGTCCCCTGTAATCATAGTGCTCCATACCCTTGTCATCACAATGCTCCAGAACTCTTGTCATCATGATGCTCCATGCCCGTGTCATCACAATGCTTGAAGAACCTTGTCATCACAATGCT
This sequence comes from Balaenoptera borealis, assembly GCF_965194805.1. NCBI lineage: Eukaryota > Metazoa > Chordata > Mammalia > Artiodactyla > Balaenopteridae > Balaenoptera > Balaenoptera borealis. The sequence continues at coordinate 28,872,454 of NC_138874.1, read as the reverse complement.
CCATGAACCGTGTCATCACAAGGTTCCAGGACCCTTGTCATCACAATGATCCATGACCCCTGTCATCTCAATGCTCCATGATCTTTGTATTCACAATGCTCCCTGGCCCCTATAATTGCGGTGATCCATGACCCCTGTCATCACAATGCTCCCTGGTATATTTCATCACAATTCTAGATGACCACTGTCATCACAGTGCTCCACGGCCCCTGTCGTCAGAGTCCTCCATGATACCTTTCATTACAATTCTACATGACCACTGTCATCACAATGCCCCATGACACCTGTCATCACAATTCGCCATGGCACTTGTCATCACAATGCTCCATGAACCATGTCATCACAATGTTCATGGACACTTGTCATCACAATGCTCCATGACAACTTACATCACAATGCTCCTTGACCCCTGTCATTTCATTGCTCCATGGCCTATGCATTCACAATGCTCCATGGCCCCTGTAATCACATTGCTCCATGATCCCTTTCATCACAATGCTCCAAGACCGCTGTCATCACAATGCCCCATGATGCCTATCATCATAATGCTCCAAGGCCACTCTTATCACAATGCTCCATGATCCCTGTCCTCCCAATGTTCCATGACACTAGTCATCACAGTGCTCCATGACCCCTGTCATCACAATATTCACTGCCCATATAATCACAATGCTCCTGGTCCCCTGTAATCACAATGCTCCATACCCTTGTCATCACAATGCTCCAGAACTCTTGTCATCATAATGCTCCATTCCCGTGTCATCACAGTGCTCCATGACCACTTTCATCACAATGCTCCTTGACCCCTGTCATAACAATGCTCTATGACCACTGTCATCACAATGCCACATGACACCTGTCATCACAATGCTCTATAGCCCGTGTCAGCACAATGTTCCATGACAGGTATCATCACAATGATCCATGACTGCTGTCATCACAATGTTCCCTGCCCTTATCATCTCAATGCTCCCTGGCCCCTGTCAGCACAATGATCCATGCTCATATCATCACAATGCTCCATTACCCATGTCATCGTAGTGATCCATGACCCCTTTCATCACAATGCTCCATGACCCCAGTCATCACAATGCTCCATAGCCCTTGTCATCACAATGCTCCATTAGCCCTGTCATCACAATGTTCCATGACTCTTGTCATCAAAATGCCTCATGATCCATTTAATCACAATGCTCCATGACTCCTTTCATCACATCCTCCATGATACTTGTCATTACACTGCCCCATGACCTTTTTCAGAACAATGCTCCATGATACCAGTCATCACAATGCTCCATGACCATTGTCGTCACAATGCTCCATGCCCCTTTCAACACAATGCTCCAAGACCACTGTCATCACAATGCTCCATGGTCTTTGTCATCACAATTATACATGGCCCCTGTGATCACAATGCCCCATGACCCCTTTCATCACAATGCTCCATAGCCCCTGTCATTACAATGCTCCATGACCACTGTCATCACAATGTTCATGATCGCTGTAATCACAATGACTCATGACACCTTTCCTCAGAAGGCTCCAGTACGCCTGTCATCACAATGCTCCAATGACCGTCTCATCACAATGCTCCATGATCCCTGTCAGCACAACGTTCCATGACAATTGTCATCACAATGCTCCATGACACCTGTCATCACAATGTTGCCTGCCCATGTCATCAAAATGCTCCATGTCCCCTGTAATCACAATGTTCCATTACACCTGTCTTCACAATGTTCCCTGCCCATGTCATCACAATGCTCCATTACCAATGTAATCAAAATGTTCGCCTGCCCTTGTCATCAAAATGCTCCATGGCCCCTTTAATCACAATGCTCCATGAACCCTGTCATCACAATGTTCCATGACAGTTGTCATCACAATGCTCCATGACCCTGTAATCACAATGCTCCATGCCCTTGTCATCACAATGCTCCAGAACTCTTGTCATCATAATGATGAATGCTCGTGTCATCGCAAAGCTCCATGATACTTGTCATCACAATGTTCCATGGCCTTGTCATTACAATACTCCATGGCCCCTGTCATCACAGTGCTCCATGATACCTTTTATCACAATTCTAGATGACCACTGTCATCACAATGCCCCAAGACACATGTCATCACAATTCGCCATGGCCCTTGCCATCACAATGCTCCATGACCCGTGTCATCACAATGGTCCAGGACACTTGTCATCACAATGATCCATGACCACTTACATCACAATGCTCCTTGACTCCTGTCATCACAATGCTCCATAGCCTATGCATTCGCAATGCTACATGGTCCCTGTAATCACATTGCTCCATGATCCATTTCATCACAATGCTCTATGACCCCTGTCATTACAATGCCACATTATACCTGTCATCACAATGCTCCATGGCCCCTGTCAGCACAATGTTCCATGACAGATGTCATCACTCTCCTCCATGGTCCCTGTAATCACAATGCTCCATTCCCTTGTCAACGCAATGCTCCAGAACTCTTGTCATCATAATGCTCCATGCCCGTCTCATCACAATTCTCCATGACACTTTTCATTAAAATGCTCCATGGCCTTTATCATCACAATGCTCCATGGCCCCTATTATCACAGTGATCCATGGTACCTTTCATCACAATGCTAGATAACCTCTGTCATCACAATGCCCGAGGACACCTGTCATCAGAATTGGCCATGGCCCTTGTCATCACAATGCTCCATGCCCTTGTCACCACAATGCTCCAGAACTCTGGGCATCATAATGCTCCATGCCCGTCTCATCACAATGCTCCATGACACTTGTCATCAAAATGCTCCATGGCCTTTGTCATCACAATGCTCCATGGCCCCTGTTATCATAGTGCTCCATGTTACCTTTCATCACAATTCTAGATGACCACTGTCATCACAAGGCCCCATGACACCTGTCATCACAATTCGCCATGGCCCTTGTCATCACAATGCTCCATGATCCATGTCATCACAATGTTCCTGGACACTTATCATCACAATGAACTATGACCACATTCATCACAATGCTCCATGACCCCTGTCATCACACTGCTCCATGGCCTATGCATTCAAAATGCTCCATGGGCCCTGTAATCACATTGCTCCATGATCCCTTTCCATCACAATGCTCCAAGACCGCTGTCATCACAAGGCCGCATGACGCGTATCATCATAATGCTCCAAGGCCCCTCTCATCACAATGCTCCATGAACCCTGTCATCACAATGTTCCATGACACTTGTCATCACAGTGCTCCATGAAACCCTGTCATCACAATATTCACTGCCCATGTAATCACAATGCTCCTGGTCTCCTGTAATCACAGTGCTCCATACCCTTTTCATCACAATGCTCCAGAACTCTTGTCATCATAATGCTCCATGCCCGTGTCATCACAATGCTTGAAGAACCTTGTCATCACAATGCTCCATGAACCGTGTCATCACAAGGTTCCAGGACCCTTGTCATCACAATGATCCATGACCCCTGTCATCTCAATGCTCCATGATCTTTGTATTCACAATGCTCCCTGGCCCCTATAATTGCGGTGATCCATGACCCCTGTCATCACAATGCTCCCTGGTATATTTCATCACAATTCTAGATGACCACTGTCATCACAGTGCTCCACGGCCCCTGTCGTCAGAGTCCTCCATGATACCTTTCATTACAATTCTACATGACCACTGTCATCACAATGCCCCATGACACCTGTCATCACAATTCGCCATGGCACTTGTCATCACAATGCTCCATGAACCATGTCATCACAATGTTCATGGACAATAGTCATCACAATGCTCCATGACAACTTACATCACAATGCTCCTTGACCCCTGTCATTTCATTGCTCCATGGCCTATGCATTCACAATGCTCCATGGCTCCTGTAATCACATTGCTCCATGATCCCTTTCATCACAATGCTCCAAGACCGCTGTCATCACAATGCCCCATGACGCCTATCATCATAATGCTCCAAGGCCCCTCTCATCACAATGCTCCATGATCCCTTTCATCACAATGTTCCAGGACACTAGTCATCACAGTGCTCCATGACCCCTGTCATCACAATATTCACTGCCCATGTAATCACAATGCTCCTGGTCCCCTGTAATCATAGTGCTCCATACCCTTGTCATCACAATGCTCCAGAACTCTTGTCATCATAATGCTCCATGCCCGTGTCATCACAATGCTTGAAGAACCTTGTCATCACAATGCTCCATGAACCGTGTCATCACAAGGTTCCAGGACCCTTGTCATCACAATGATCCATGACCCCTGTCATCTCAATGCTCCATGATCTTTGTATTCACAATGCTCCATGGCCTCTATAATTGCGGTGATCCATGACCCCTGTCATCACAATGCTCCCTGGTATATTTCATCACAATTCTAGATGACCACTGTCATCACAGTGCTCCACGGCCCCTGTCATCAGAGTCCTCCCTGATACCTTTCATCACAATTCTATATGACCGCTCTCATCACAATTCCACATGACACCTGTCATCACAATGCTCCATGAACCATGTCATCACAATGTTCATGGACAATAGTCATCACAATGCTCCATGACAACTTACATCCCAATGCTCCTTGACCCCTGTCATTCCATTGCTCCATGGCCTATGCATTCACAATGCTCCATGGCTCCTGTAATCACATTGCTCCATGATCCCTTTCATCACAATGCTCCAAGACCGCTGTCATCACAATGCCCCATGACGCCTATCATCATAATGCTCCAAGGCCCCTCTCATCACAATGCTCCATGATCCCTTTCATCACAATGTTCCAGGACACTAGTCATCACAGTGCTCCATGACCCCTGTCATCACAATATTCACTGCCCATGTAATCACAATGCTCCTGGTCCCCTGTAATCATAGTGCTCCATACCCTTGTCATCACAATGCTCCAGAACTCTTGTCATCATGATGCTCCATGCCCGTGTCATCACAATGCTTGAAGAACCTTGTCATCACAATGCTCCATGAACCGTGTCATCACAAGGTTCCAGGACCCTTGTCATCACAATGATCCATGACCCCTGTCATCTCAATGCTCCATGATCTTTGTATTCACAATGCTCCATGGCCTCTATAATTGCGGTGATCCATGACCCCTGTCATCACAATGCTCCCTGGTATATTTCATCACAATTCTAGATGACCACTGTCATCACAGTGCTCCACGGCCCCTGTCATCAGAGTCCTCCCTGATACCTTTCATCACAATTCTATATGACCGCTCTCATCACAATTCCACATGACACCTGTCATCACAATGCTCCATGAACCATGTCATCACAATGTTCATGGACAATAGTCATCACAATGCTCCATGACAACTTACATCCCAATGCTCCTTGACCCCTGTCATTCCATTGCTCCATGGCCTATGCATTCACAATGCTCCATGGCTCCTGTAATCACATTGCTCCATGATCCCTTTCATCACAATGCTCCAAGACCGCTGTCATCACAATGCCCCATGACGCCTATCATCATAATGCTCCAAGGCCCCTCTCATCACAATGCTCCATGATCCCTTTCATCACAATGTTCCAGGACACTAGTCATCACAGTGCTCCATGACCCCTGTCATCACAATATTCACTGCCCATGTAATCACAATGCTCCTGGTCCCCTGTAATCAAAGTGCTCCATACCCTTGTCATCACAATGCTCCAGAACTCTTGTCATCATAATGCTCCATGCCCGTGTCATCACAATGCTTGAAGAACCTTGTCATCACAATGCTCCATGAACCGTGTCATCACAAGGTTCCAGGACCCTTGTCATCACAATGATCCATGACCCCTGTCATCTCAATGCTCCATGATCTTTGTATTCACAATGCTCCATGGCCTCTATAATTGCGGTGATCCATGACCCCTGTCATCACAATGCTCCCTGGTATATTTCATCACAATTCTAGATGACCACTGTCATCACAGTGCTCCACGGCCCCTGTCATCAGAGTCCTCCCTGATACCTTTCATCACAATTCTATATGATCGCTCTCATCACAATTCCACATGACACCTGTCATCACAATGCTCCATGAACCATGTCATCACAATGTTCATGGACAATAGTCATCACAATGCTCCATGACAACTTACATCCCAATGCTCCTTGACCCCTGTCATTCCATTGCTCCATGGCCTATGCATTCACAATGCTCCATGGCTCCTGTAAGCACATTGCTCCATGATCACTTTCATCACAATGCTCCAAGACCGCTATCATCACAATGCCCCATGACGCCTATCATCATAATGCTCCAAGGCCCCTCTCATCACAATGCTCCATGATCCCTGTTATCACAATGTTCCATGACACTAGTCATCACAGTGCTCCATGACCCCTGTCATCACAATATTCACTGCCCATGTAATCACAATGCTCCTGGTCCCCTGTAATCTCAATGCTCCATACCCTTGTCATCACAATGCTCCAGAACTCTTGTCATCATAATGCTCCATTCCCGTGTCATCACAGTGCTCCATGACCACTTTCATCACAATGCTCCTTGACCCCTGTCATCACAATGCTCTATGACCACTGTCATCACAATGCCACATGACACCTGTCATCACAATGCTCTATAGCCCCTGTCAGCACAATGTTCCATGACAGGTATCATCACAATGATCCATGACTGCTGTCATCACAATGTTCCCTGCCCTTGTCATTCTCAATGCTCCCTGGCCCCTGTCATCACAATGCTCCATGCTCATATCATCACAATGCTCCATTACCCATGTCATCGTAGTGATCCATGACCCCTTTCATCACAATGCTCCATGACCCCAGTCATCACAATGCTCCATAGCTCTTGTCATCACAATGCTCCATTAGCCCTGTCATCACAATGTTCCATGACTCTTGTCATCAAAATGCCTCATGATCCATTTAATCACAATGCTCCATGACTCCTTTCATCACATCCTCCATGATACTTGTCATTACACTGCCCCATGACCTTTTTCAGAACAATGCTCCATGATACCAGTCATCACAATGCTCCATGACCATTGTCGTCACAATGCTCCATGCCCCTTTCAACACAATGCTCCATGACAACTGTCATCACAATGCTCCATGGTCTTTGTCATCACAATTATACATGGCCCCTGTGATCACAGTGCTCCATGACCCCTTTCATCACAATGCTCCATGACCACTGTCATCACAATGCCCCGTGACCCCTGTCATCACAATGCTCCATGGCCCCTTTCATTACAATGCTCCATGACCACTGTCATCACAATGTTCCATGATCGCTGTAATCACAATGACTCATGACACCTTTCCTCAGAAGGCTCCAGTACGCCTGTCATCACAATGCTCCAATGACCGTCTCATCACAATGCTCCATGATCCCTGTCAGCACAACGTTCCATGACAATTGTCATCACAATGCTCCATGACACCTGTCATCACAATGTTGCCTGCCCATGTCATCAAAATGCTCCATGTCCCCTGTAATCACAATGTTCCATTACACCTGTCTTCACAATGTTCCCTGCCCATGTCATCACAATGCTCCATTACCAATGTAATCAAAATGTTCGCCTGCCCTTGTCATCAAAATGCTCCATGGCCCCTTTAATCACAATGCTCCATGAACCCTGTCATCACAATGTTCCATGACAGTTGTCATCACAATGCTCCATGACCCTGTAATCACAATGCTCCATGCCCTTGTCATCACAATGCTCCAGAACTCTTGTCATCATAATGATGAATGCTCGTGTCATCACAAAGCTCCATGATACTTGTCATCACAATGTTCCATGGCCTTGTCATTACAATACTCCATGGCCCCTGTCATCACAGTGCTCCATGATACCTTTTATCACAATTCTAGATGACCACTGTCATCACAATGCCCCAAGACACATGTCATCACAATTCGCCATGGCCCTTGCCATCACAATGCTCCATGACCCGTGTCATCACAATGGTCCAGGACACTTGTCATCACAATGATCCATGACCACTTACATCACAATGCTCCTTGACTCCTGTCATCACAATGCTCCATAGCCTATGCATTCGCAATGCTACATGGTCCCTGTAATCACATTGCTCCATGATCCATTTCATCACAATGCTCTATGACCCCTGTCATTACAATGCCACATTATACCTGTCATCACAATGCTCCATGGCCCCTGTCAGCACAATGTTCCATGACAGATGTCATCACTCTCCTCCATGGTCCCTGTAATCACAATGCTCCATTCCCTTGTCAACGCAATGCTCCAGAACTCTTGTCATCATAATGCTCCATGCCCGTCTCATCACAATTCTCCATGACACTTTTCATTAAAATGCTCCATGGCCTTTATCATCACAATGCTCCATGGCCCCTGTTATCACAGTGATCCATGGTACCTTTCATCACAATGCTAGATAACCTCTGTCATCACAATGCCCGAGGACACCTGTCATCAGAATTGGCCATGGCCCTTGTCATCACAATGCTCCATGCCCTTGTCACCACAATGCTCCAGAACTCTGGGCATCATAATGCTCCATGCCCGTCTCATCACAATGCTCCATGACACTTGTCATCAAAATGCTCCATGGCCTTTCTCATCACAATGCTCCATGGCCCCTGTTATCATAGTGCTCCATGTTACCTTTCATCACAATTCTAGATGACCACTGTCATCACAAGGCCCCATGACACCTGTCATCACAATTCGCCATGGCCCTTGTCATCACAATGCTCCATGATCCATGTCATCACAATGTTCCTGGACACTTATCATCACAATGAACTATGACCACATTCATCACAATGCTCCATGACCCCTGTCATCACACTGCTCCATGGCCTATGCATTCAAAATGCTCCATGGCCCCTGTAATCACATTGCTCCATGATCCCTTTCATCACAATGCTCCAAGACCGCTGTCATCACAATACCCCATGACGCCTATCATCATAATGCTCCAAGGCCCCTCTCATCACAATGCTCCATGAACCCTGTCATCACAATGTTCCATGACACTTGTCATCACAGTGCTACATGAACCCCTGTCATCACAATATTCACTGCCCATGTAATCACAATGCTCCTGGTCCCCTGTAATCACAATGCTCCATACCCTTGTCATCACAATGCTCCAGAACTCTTGTCATCATAATGCTCCATTCCCGTGTCATCACAGTGCTCCATGACCACTTTCATCACAATGCTCCTTGACCCCTGTCATCACAATGCTCTATGACCACTGTCATCACAATGCCACATGACACCTGTCATCACAATGCTCTATAGCCCCTGTCAGCACAATGTTCCATGACAGGTATCATCACAATGATCCATGACTGCTGTCATCACAATGTTCCCTGCCTTTGTCATTCTCAATGCTCCCTGGCCCCTGTCATCACAATGATCCATGCTCATATCATCACAATGCTCCATTACCCATGTCATCGTAGTGATCCATGACCCCTTTCATCACAATGCTCCATGACCCCAGTCATCACAATGCTCCATAGCCCTTGTCATCACAATGCTCCATTAGCCCTGTCATCACAATGTTCCATGACTCTTGTCATCAAAATGCCTCATGATCCATTTAATCACAATGCTCCATGACTCCTTTCATCACATCCTCCATGATACTTGTCATTACACTGCCCCATGACCTTTTTCAGAACAATGCTCCATGATACCAGTCATCACAATGCTCCATGACCATTGTCGTCACAATGCTCCATGCCCCTTTCAACACAATGCTCCATGACAACTGTCATCACAATGCTCCATGGCCTTTGTCATCACAATTATACATGGCCCCTGTGATCACAGTGCTCCATGACCCCTTTCATCACAATGCTCCATGACCACTGTCATCACAATGCCCCATGACCCCTGTCATCACAATGCTCCATGGCCCCTGTCATTACAATGCTCCATGACCACTGTCATCACAATGTTCCATGATCGCTGTAATCACAATGACCCATGACACCTTTCCTCAGAAGGCTCCAGTACGCCTGTCATCACAATGCTCCAATGACCGTCTCATCACAATGCTCCATGATCCCTGTCAGCACAACGTTCCATGACAATTGTCATCCCAATGCTCCATGACACCTGTCATCACAATGTTGCCTGCCCATGTCATCAAAATGCTCCATGTCCCCTGTAATCACAATGTTCCATTACACCTGTCTTCACAATGTTCCCTGCCCATGTCATCACAATGCTCCATTACCAATGTAATCAAAATGTTCGCCTGCCCTTGTCATCAAAATGCTCCATGGCCCCTTTAATCACAATGCTTCACAATGTTCCATGACAGTTGTCATCACAATGCTCCATGACCCTGTAATCACAATGCTCCATGCCCTTGTCATCACAATGCTCCAGAACTCTTGTCATCATAATGATGAATGCTCGTGTCATCACAAAGCTCCATGATACTTGTCATCACAATGTTCCATGGCCTTGTCATTACAATACTCCATGGCCCCTGTCATCACCGTGCTCCATGATACCTTTTATCACAATTCTAGATGACCGCTGTCATCACAATGCCCCAAGACACATGTCATCACAATTCGCCATGGCCCTTGCCATCACAATGCTCCATGACCCGTGTCATCACAATGGTCCAGGACACTTGTCATCACAATGATCCATGACCACTTACATCACAATGCTCCTTGACTCCTGTCATCACAATGCTCCATAGCCTATGCATTCGCAATGCTACATGGTCCCTGTAATCACATTGCTCCATGATCCATTTCATCACAATGCTCTATGACCCCTGTCATTACAATGCCACATTATACCTGTCATCACAATGCTCCATGGCCCCTGTCAGCACAATGTTCCATGACAGATGTCATCACTCTCCTCCATGGTCCCTGTAATCACAATGCTCCATTCCCTTGTCAACGCAATGCTCCAGAACTCTTGTCATCATAATGCTCCATGCCCGTCTCATCACAATTCTCCATGACACTTTTCATTAAAATGCTCCATGGCCTTTATCATCACAATGCTCCATGGCCCCTGTTATCACAGTGATCCATGGTACCTTTCATCACAATGCTAGATAACCTCTGTCATCACAATGCCCGAGGACACCTGTCATCAGAATTGGCCATGGCCCTTGTCATCACAATGCTCCATGCCCTTGTCACCACAATGCTCCAGAACTCTGGGCATCATAATGCTCCATGCCCGTCTCATCACAATGCTCCATGACACTTGTCATCAAAATGCTCCATGGCCTTTCTCATCACAATGCTCCATGGCCCCTGTTATCATAGTGCTCCATGTTACCTTTCATCACAATTCTAGATGACCACTGTCATCACAAGGCCCCATGACACCTGTCATCACAATTCGCCATGGCCCTTGTCATCACAATGCTCCATGATCCATGTCATCACAATGTTCCTGGACACTTATCATCACAATGAACTATGACCACATTCATCACAATGCTCCATGACCCCTGTCATCACATTGCTCCATGGCCTATGCATTCAAAATGCTCCATGGCCCCTGTAATCACATTGCTCCATGATCCCTTTCATCACAATGCTCCAAGACCGCTGTCATCACAAGGCCCCATGACGCGTATCATCATAATGCTCCAAGGCCCCTCTCATCACAATGCTCCATGATTCCTGTCATCACAATGTTCCATGACACTAGTCATCACAGTGCTCCATGACCCCTGTCATCACAATATTCACTGCCCATGTAATCACAATGCTCCTGGTCCCCTGTAATCACAGTGCTCCATACCCTTTTCATGACAATGCTCCAGAACTCTTGTCATCATAATGCTCCATGCCCGTGTCATCACAATGCTTGAAGAACCTTGTCATCACAATGCTCCATGAACCGTGTCATCACAAGGTTCCAGGACCCTTGTCATCACAATGATCCGTGACACCTGTCATCTCAATGCTCCATGATCTTTGTATTCACAATGCTCCATGGCCTCTATAATTGCGGTGATCCATGACCCCTGTCATCACAATGCTCCCTGGTATATTTCATCACAATTCTAGATGACCACTGTCATCACAGTGCTCCACGGCCCCTGTCATCAGAGTCCTCCCTGATACCTTTCATCACAATTCTATATGACCGCTCTCATCACAATTCCACATGACACCTGTCATCACAATGCTCCATGAACCATGTCATCACAATGTTCATGGACAATAGTCATCACAATGCTCCATGACAACTTACATCACAATGCTCCTTGACCCCTGTCATTTCATTGCTCCATGGCCTATGCATTCACAATGCTCCATGGCTCCTGTAATCACATTGCTCCATGATCCCTTTCATCACAATGCTCCAAGACCGCTGTCATCACAATGCCCCATGACGCCTATCATCATAATGCTCCAAGGCCCCTCTCATCACAATGCTCCATGATCCCTTTCATCACAATGTTCCAGGACACTAGTCATCACAGTGCTCCATGACCCCTGTCATCACAATATTCACTGCCCATGTAATCACAATGCTCCTGGTCCCCTGTAATCATAGTGCTCCATACCCTTGTCATCACAATGCTCCAGAACTCTTGTCATCATAATGCTCCATGCCCGTGTCATCACAATGCTTGAAGAACCTTGTCATCACAATGCTCCATGAACCGTGTCATCACAAGGTTCCAGGACCCTTGTCATCACAATGATCCATGACCCCTGTCATCACAATGCTCCATGATCTTTGTATTCACAATGCTCCATGGCCTCTATAATTGCGGTGATCCATGACCCCTGTCATCACAATGCTCCCTGGTATATTTCATCACAATTCTAGATGACCACTGTCATCACAGTGCTCCACGGCCCCTGTCATCAGAGTCCTCCCTGATACCTTTCATCACAATTCTATATGATCGCTCTCATCACAATTCCACATGACACCTGTCATCACAATGCTCCATGAACCATGTCATCACAATGTTCATGGACAATAGTCATCACAATGCTCCATGACAACTTACAACCCAATGCTCCTTGACCCCTGTCATTCCATTGCTCCATGGCCTATGCATTCACAATGCTCCATGGCTCCTGTAAGCACATTGCTCCATGATCACTTTCATCACAATGCTCCAAGACCGCTATCATCACAATGCCCCATGACGCCTATCATCATAATGCTCCAAGGCCCCTCTCATCACAATGCTCCATGATCCCTGTCATCACAATGTTCCATGACACTAGTCATCACAGTGCTCCATGACCCCTGTCATCACAATATTCACTGCCCATGTAATCACAATGCTCCTGGTCCCCTGTAATCTCAATGCTCCATACCCTTGTCATCACAATGCTCCAGAACTCTTGTCATCATAATGCTCCATTCCCGTGTCATCACAGTGCTCCATGACCACTTTCATCACAATGCTCCTTGACCCCTGTCATCACAATGCTCTATGACCACTGTCATCACAATGCCACATGACACCTGTCATCACAATGCTCTATAGCCCCTGTCAGCACAATGTTCCATGACAGGTATCATCACAATGATCCATGACTGCTGTCATCACAATGTTCCCTGCCCTTGTCATTCTCAATGCTCCCTGGCCCCTGTCATCACAATGCTCCATGCTCATATCATCACAATGCTCCATTACCCATGTCATCGTAGTGATCCATGACCCCTTTCATCACAATGCTCCATGACCCCAGTCATCACAATGCTCCATAGCTCTTGTCATCACAATGCTCCATTAGCCCTGTCATCACAATGTTCCATGACTCTTGTCATCAAAATGCCTCATGATCCATTTAATCACAATGCTCCATGACTCCTTTCATCACATCCTCCATGATACTTGTCATTACACTGCCCCATGACCTTTTTCAGAACAATGCTCCATGATACCAGTCATCACAATGCTCCATGACCATTGTCGTCACAATGCTCCATGCCCCTTTCAACACAATGCTCCATGACAACTGTCATCACAATGCTCCATGGCCTTTGTCATCACAATTATACATGGCCCCTGTGATCACAGTGCTCCATGACCCCTTTCATCACAATGCTCCATGACCACTGTCATCACAATGCCCCATGACCCCTGTCATCACAATGCTCCATGGCCCCTGTCATTACAATGCTCCATGACCACTGTCATCACAATGTTCCATGATCGCTGTAATCACAATGACCCATGACACCTTTCCTCAGAAGGCTCCAGTACGCCTGTCATCACAATGCTCCAATGACCGTCTCATCACAATGCTCCATGATCCCTGTCAGCACAACGTTCCATGACAATTGTCATCCCAATGCTCCATGACACCTGTCATCACAATGTTGCCTGCCCATGTCATCAAAATGCTCCATGTCCCCTGTAATCACAATGTTCCATTACACCTGTCTTCACAATGTTCCCTGCCCATGTCATCACAATGCTCCATTACCAATGTAATCAAAATGTTCGCCTGCCCTTGTCATCAAAATGCTCCATGGCCCCTTTAATCACAATGCTTCACAATGTTCCATGACAGTTGTCATCACAATGCTCCATGACCCTGTAATCACAATGCTCCATGCCCTTGTCATCACAATGCTCCAGAACTCTTGTCATCATAATGATGAATGCTCGTGTCATCACAAAGCTCCATGATACTTGTCATCACAATGTTCCATGGCCTTGTCATTACAATACTCCATGGCCCCTGTCATCACCGTGCTCCATGATACCTTTTATCACAATTCTAGATGACCGCTGTCATCACAATGCCCCAAGACACATGTCATCACAATTCGCCATGGCCCTTGCCATCACAATGCTCCATGACCCGTGTCATCACAATGGTCCAGGACACTTGTCATCACAATGATCCATGACCACTTACATCACAATGCTCCTTGACTCCTGTCATCACAATGCTCCATAGCCTATGCATTCACAATGCTACATGGTCCCTGTAATCACATTGCTCCATGATCCATTTCATCACAATGCTCTATGACCACTGTCATTACAATGCCACATTATACCTGTCATCACAATGCTCCATGGCCCCTGTCAGCACAATGTTCCATGACAGATGTCATCACTCTCCTCCATGGTCCCTGTAATCACAATGCTCCATTCCCTTGTCAACGCAATGCTCCAGAACTCTTGTCATCATAATGCTCCATGCCCGTCTCATCACAATTCTCCATGACACTTTTCATTAAAATGCTCCATGGCCTTTATCATCACAATGCTCCATGGCCCCTGTTATCACAGTGATCCATGGTACCTTTCATCACAATGCTAGATAACCTCTGTCATCACAATGCCCGAGGACACCTGTCATCAGAATTGGCCATGGCCCTTGTCATCACAATGCTCCATGCCCTTGTCACCACAATGCTCCAGAACTCTGGGCATCATAATGCTCCATGCCCGTCTCATCACAATGCTCCATGACACTTGTCATCAAAATGCTCCATGGCCTTTCTCATCACAATGCTCCATGGCCCCTGTTATCATAGTGCTCCATGTTACCTTTCATCACAATTCTAGATGACCACTGTCATCACAAGGCCCCATGACACCTGTCATCACAATTCGCCATGGCCCTTGTCATCACAATGCTCCATGATCCATGTCATCACAATGTTCCTGGACACTTATCATCACAATGAACTATGACCACATTCATCACAATGCTCCATGACCCCTGTCATCACATTGCTCCATGGCCTATGCATTCAAAATGCTCCATGGCCCCTGTAATCACATTGCTCCATGATCCCTTTCATCACAATGCTCCAAGACCGCTGTCATCACAAGGCCCCATGACGCGTATCATCATAATGCTCCAAGGCCCCTCTCATCACAATGCTCCATGATTCCTGTCATCACAATGTTCCATGACACTAGTCATCACAGTGCTCCATGACCCCTGTCATCACAATATTCACTGCCCATGTAATCACAATGCTCCTGGTCCCCTGTAATCACAGTGCTCCATACCCTTTTCATGACAATGCTCCAGAACTCTTGTCATCATAATGCTCCATGCCCGTGTCATCACAATGCTTGAAGAACCTTGTCATCACAATGCTCCATGAACCGTGTCATCACAAGGTTCCAGGACCCTTGTCATCACAATGATCCGTGACACCTGTCATCTCAATGCTCCATGATCTTTGTATTCACAATGCTCCATGGCCTCTATAATTGCGGTGATCCATGACCCCTGTCATCACAATGCTCCCTGGTATATTTCATCACAATTCTAGATGACCACTGTCATCACAGTGCTCCACGGCCCCTGTCATCAGAGTCCTCCCTGATACCTTTCATCACAATTCTATATGACCGCTCTCATCACAATTCCACATGACACCTGTCATCACAATGCTCCATGAACCATGTCATCACAATGTTCATGGACAATAGTCATCACAATGCTCCATGACAACTTACATCACAATGCTCCTTGACCCCTGTCATTTCATTGCTCCATGGCCTATGCATTCACAATGCTCCATGGCTCCTGTAATCACATTGCTCCATGATCCCTTTCATCACAATGCTCCAAGACCGCTGTCATCACAATGCCCCATGACGCCTATCATCATAATGCTCCAAGGCCCCTCTCATCACAATGCTCCATGATCCATGTCATCACAATGTTCCAGGACACTTGTCATCACAGTGCTCCATGACCCCTGTCATCACAATATTCACTGCCCATGTAATCACAATGCTCCTGGTCCCCTGTAATCATAGTGCTCCATACCCTTGTCATCACAATGCTCCAGAACTCTTGTCATCATAATGCTCCATGCCCGTGTCATCACAATGCTTGAAGAACCTTGTCATCACAATGCTCCATGAACCGTGTCATCACAAGGTTCCAGGACCCTTGTCATCACAATGATCCATGACCCCTGTCATCTCAATGCTCCATGATCTTTGTATTCACAATGCTCCATGGCCTCTATAATTGCGGTGATCCATGACCCCTGTCATCACAATGCTCCCTGGTATATTTCATCACAATTCTAGATGACCACTGTCATCACAGTGCTCCACGGCCCCTGTCATCAGAGTCCTCCCTGATACCTTTCTTCACAATTCTATATGACCGCTCACATCACGATTCCACATGACACCTGTCATCACAATGCTCCATGAACCATGTCATCACAATGTTCATGGACAATAGTCATCACAATGCTCCATGACAACTTACATCACAATGCTCCTTGACCCCTGTCATTCCATTGCTCCATGGCCTATGCATTCACAATGCTCCATGGCTCCTGTAATCACATTGCTCCATGATCCCTTTCATCACAATGCTCCAAGACCGCTATCATCACAATGCCCCATGACGCCTATCATCATAATGCTCCAAGGCCCCTCTCATCACAATGCTCCATGATCCCTGTCATCACAATGTTCCATGACACTAGTCATCACAGTGCTCCATGACCCCTGTCATCACAATATTCACTGCCCATGTAATCACAATGCTCCTGGTCCCCTGTAATCTCAATGCTCCATACCCTTGTCATCACAATGCTCCAGAACTCTTGTCATCATAATGCTCCATTCCCGTGTCATCACAGTGCTCCATGACCACTTTCATCACAATGCTCCTTGACCCCTGTCATCACAATGCTCTATGACCACTGTCATCACAATGCCACATGACACCTGTCATCACAATGCTCTATAGCCCCTGTCAGCACAATGTTCCATGACAGGTATCATCACAATGATCCATGACTGCTGTCATCACAATGTTCCCTGCCCTTGTCATTCTCAATGCTCCCTGGTCCCTGTCATCACAATGCTCCATGCTCATATCATCACAATGCTCCATTACCCATGTCATCGTAGTGATCCATGACCCCTTTCATCACAATGCTCCATGACCCCAGTCATCACAATGCTCCATAGCTCTTGTCATCACAATGCTCCATTAGCCCTGTCATCACAATGTTCCATGACTCTTGTCATCAAAATGCCTCATGATCCATTTAATCACAATGCTCCATGACTCCTTTCATCACATCCTCCATGATACTTGTCATTACACTGCCCCATGACCTTTTTCAGAACAATGCTCCATGATACCAGTCATCACAATGCTCCATGACCATTGTCGTCACAATGCTCCATGCCCCTTTCAACACAATGCTCCATGACAACTGTCATCACAATGCTCCATGGTCTTTGTCATCACAATTATACATGGCCCCTGTGATCACAGTGCTCCATGACCCCTTTCATCACAATGCTCCATGACCACTGTCATCACAATGCCCCATGACCCCTGTCATCACAATGCTCCATGGCCCCTTTCATTACAATGCTCCATGACCACTGTCATCACAATGTTCCATGATCGCTGTAATCACAATGACTCATGACACCTTTCCTCAGAAGGCTCCAGTACGCCTGTCATCACAATGCTCCAATGACCGTCTCATCACAATGCTCCATGATCCCTGTCAGCACAACGTTCCATGACAATTGTCATCACAATGCTCCATGACACCTGTCATCACAATGTTGCCTGCCCATGTCATCAAAATGCTCCATGTCCCCTGTAATCACAATGTTCCATTACACCTGTCTTCACAATGTTCCCTGCCCATGTCATCACAATGCTCCATTACCAATGTAATCAAAATGTTCGCCTGCCCTTGTCATCAAAATGCTCCATGGCCCCTTTAATCACAATGCTCCATGAACCCTGTCATCACAATGTTCCATGACAGTTGTCATCACAATGCTCCATGACCCTGTAATCACAATGCTCCATGCCCTTGTCATCACAATGCTCCAGAACTCTTGTCATCATAATGATGAATGCTCGTGTCATCACAAAGCTCCATGATACTTGTCATCACAATGTTCCATGGCCTTGTCATTACAATACTCCATGGCCCCTGTCATCACAGTGCTCCATGATACCTTTTATCACAATTCTAGATGACCACTGTCATCACAATGCCCCAAGACACATGTCATCACAATTCGCCATGGCCCTTGCCATCACAATGCTCCATGACCCGTGTCATCACAATGGTCCAGGACACTTGTCATCACAATGATCCATGACCACTTACATCACAATGCTCCTTGACTCCTGTCATCACAATGCTCCATAGCCTATGCATTCGCAATGCTACATGGTCCCTGTAATCACATTGCTCCATGATCCATTTCATCACAATGCTCTATGACCACTGTCATTACAATGCCACATTATACCTGTCATCACAATGCTCCATGGCCCCTGTCAGCACAATGTTCCATGACAGATGTCATCACTCTCCTCCATGGTCCCTGTAATCACAATGCTCCATTCCCTTGTCAACGCAATGCTCCAGAACTCTTGTCATCATAATGCTCCATGCCCGTCTCATCACAATTCTCCATGACACTTTTCATTAAAATGCTCCATGGCCTTTATCATCACAATGCTCCATGGCCCCTGTTATCACAGTGATCCATGGTACCTTTCATCACAATGCTAGATAACCTCTGTCATCACAATGCCCGAGGACACCTGTCATCAGAATTGGCCATGGCCCTTGTCATCACAATGCTCCATGCCCTTGTCACCACAATGCTCCAGAACTCTTGGCATCATAATGCTCCATGCCCGTCTCATCACAATGCTCCATGACACTTGTCATCAAAATGCTCCATGGCCTTTCTCATCACAATGCTCCATGGCCCCTGTTATCATAGTGCTCCATGTTACCTTTCATCACAATTCTAGATGACCACTGTCATCACAATGCCCCATGACACCTGTCATCACAATTCGCCATGGCCCTTGTCATCACAATGCTCCATGATCCATGTCATCACAATGTTCCTGGACACTTATCATCACAATGAACTATGACCACATTCATCACAATGCTCCATGACCCCTGTCATCACACTGCTCCATGGCCTATGCATTCAAAATGCTCCATGGCCCCTGTAATCACATTGCTCCATGATCCCTTTCATCACAATGCTCCAAGACCGCTGTCATCACAAGGCCGCATGACGCGTATCATCATAATGCTCCAAGGCCCCTCTCATCACAATGCTCCATGAACCCTGTCATCACAATGTTCCATGACACTTGTCATCACAGTGCTCCATGAAACCCTGTCATCACAATATTCACTGCCCATGTAATCACAATGCTCCTGTTCTCCTGTAATCACAGTGCTCCATACCCTTTTCATCACAATGCTCCAGAACTCTTGTCATCATAATGCTCCATGCCCGTGTCATCACAATGCTTGAAGAACCTTGTCATCACAATGCTCCATGAACCGTGTCATCACAAGGTTCCAGGACCCTTGTCATCACAATGATCCATGACCCCTGTCATCTCAATGCTCCATGATCTTTGTATTCACAATGCTCCATGGCCCCTATAATTGCGGTGATCCATGACCCCTGTCATCACAATGCTCCCTGGTATATTTCATCACAATTCTAGATGACCACTGTCATCACAGTGCCTCACGGCCCCTGTCGTCAGAGTCCTCCATGATACCTTTCATTACAATTCTACATGACCACTGTCATCACAATGCCCCATGACACCTGTCATCACAATTCGCCATGGCACTTGTCATCACAATGCTCCATGAACTATGTCATCACAATGTTCATGGACACTTGTCATCACAATGCTCCATGACAACTTACATCACAATGCTCCTTGACCCCTGTCATTTCATTGCTCCATGGCCTATGCATTCACAATGCTCCATGGCTCCTGTAAGCACATTGCTCCATGATCCCTTTCATCACAATGTTCTATGACCACTCTCATCACAATATCCCATGACGCCTATCATCATAATGCTCCAAGGGCCCTCTCATCACAATGCTCCATGAACCCTGTCATCACAATGTTCAATGACACTTGTCATCACAGTGCTCCATGAACGCCTGTCATCACAATATTCACTGCCCATGTAATCACAATGCTCCTGGTCCCCTGTAATCACAGTGCTCCATACCCTTTTCATCACAATGCTCCAGAACTCTTGTCATCACTATGCTCCATGCCCTTGTCACCACAATGCTCCAGAACGCTTGGCATCATAATGCTCCATGCCCGTCTCATCACAATGCTCCATGACAATTGTCATCAAAATGCTCCATGGCCTTTGTCATCACAATGCTCCATGGCCCCTGTTATCACAGTGCTTCATGTTACCTTTCCTCACAATTCTCGATGACCACTGTCATCACAATGCCCCATGACACCTGTTATCACAATTCGCCATGGCCCTTGTCATCACAATGATCCATGATCCATGTCATCACAATGTTCATGGACACTTGTCATCACAATGCTCCATGACAACTTACATCACAATGCTCCTTGACCCCTGTCATTTCATTGCTCCATGGCCTATGCATTCACAATGCTCCATGGCTCCTGTAATCACATTGCTCCATGATCCCTTTCATCACAATGCTCCAAGACCGCTGTCATCACAATGCCCCATGATGCCTATCATCATAATGCTCCAAGGCCACTCTTATCACAATGCTCCATGATCCCTGTCCTCCCAATGTTCCATGACACTAGTCATCACAGTGCTCCATGACCCCTGTCATCACAATATTCACTGCCCATATAATCACAATGCTCCTGGTCCCCTGTAATCACAATGCTCCATACCCTTGTCATCACAATGCTCCAGAACTCTTGTCATCATAATTCTCCATGCCCGTGTCATCACAGTGCTCCATGACCACTTTCATCACAATGCTCCTTGACCCCTGTCATAACAATGCTCTATGACCACTGTCATCACAATGCCACATGACACCTGTCATCACAATGCTCTATAGCCCGTGTCAGCACAATGTTCCATGACAGGTATCATCACAATGATCCATGACTGCTGTCATCACAATGTTCCCTGCCCTTATCATCTCAATGCTCCCTGGCCCCTGTCAGCACAATGATCCATGCTCATATCATCACAATGCTCCATTACCCATGTCATCGTAGTGATCCATGACCCCTTTCATCACAATGCTCCATGACCCCAGTCATCACAATGCTCCATAGCCCTTGTCATCACAATGCTCCATTAGCACTGTCATCACAATGTTCCATGACTCTTGTCATCAAAATGCCTCATGATCTATTTAATCACAATGCTCCATGACTCCTTTCATCACATCCTCCATGATACTTGTCATTACACTGCCCCATGACCTTTTTCAGAACAATGTTCCATGATACCAGTCATCACAATGCTCCATGACCATTGTCGTCACAATGCTCCATGCCCCTTTCAACACAATGCTCCAAGACCACTGTCATCACAATGCTCCATGGTCTTTGTCATCACAATTATACATGGCCCCTGTGATCACAATGCCCCATGACCCCTTTCATCACAATGCTCCATAGCCCCTGTCATTACAATGCTCCATGACCACTGTCATCACAATGTTCATGATCGCTGTAATCACAATGACTCATGACACCTTTCCTCAGAAGGCTCCAGTACGCCTGTCATCACAATGCTCCAATGACCGTCTCATCACAATGCTCCATGATCCCTGTCAGCACAACGTTCCATGACAATTGTCATCACAATGCTCCATGACACCTGTCATCACAATGTTGCCTGCCCATGTCATCAAAATGCTCCATGTCCCCTGTAATCACAATGTTCCATTACACCTGTCTTCACAATGTTCCCTGCCCATGTCATCACAATGCTCCATTACCAATGTAATCAAAATGTTCGCCTGCCCTTGTCATCAAAATGCTCCATGGCCCCTTTAATCACAATGCTCCATGAACCCTGTCATCACAATGTTCCATGACAGTTGTCATCACAATGCTCCATGACCCTGTAATCACAATGCTCCATGCCCTTGTCATCACAATGCTCCAGAACTCTTGTCATCATAATGATGAATGCTCGTGTCATCGCAAAGCTCCATGATACTTGTCATCACAATGTTCCATGGCCTTGTCATTACAATACTCCATGGCCCCTGTCATCACAGTGCTCCATGATACCTTTTATCACAATTCTAGATGACCACTGTCATCACAATGCCCCAAGACACATGTCATCACAATTCGCCATGGCCCTTGCCATCACAATGCTCCATGACCCGTGTCATCACAATGGTCCAGGACACTTGTCATCACAATGATCCATGACCACTTACATCACAATGCTCCTTGACTCCTGTCATCACAATGCTCCATAGCCTATGCATTCGCAATGCTACATGGTCCCTGTAATCACATTGCTCCATGATCCATTTCATCACAATGCTCTATGACCCCTGTCATTACAATGCCACATTATACCTGTCATCACAATGCTCCATGGCCCCTGTCAGCACAATGTTCCATGACAGATGTCATCACTCTCCTCCATGGTCCCTGTAATCACAATGCTCCATTCCCTTGTCAACGCAATGCTCCAGAACTCTTGTCATCATAATGCTCCATGCCCGTCTCATCACAATTCTCCATGACACTTTTCATTAAAATGCTCCATGGCCTTTATCATCACAATGCTCCATGGCCCCTATTATCACAGTGATCCATGGTACCTTTCATCACAATGCTAGATAACCTCTGTCATCACAATGCCCGAGGACACCTGTCATCAGAATTGGCCATGGCCCTTGTCATCACAATGCTCCATGCCCTTGTCACCACAATGCTCCAGAACTCTGGGCATCATAATGCTCCATGCCCGTCTCATCACAATGCTCCATGACACTTGTCATCAAAATGCTCCATGGCCTTTGTCATCACAATGCTCCATGGCCCCTGTTATCATAGTGCTCCATGTTACCTTTCATCACAATTCTAGATGACCACTGTCATCACAAGGCCCCATGACACCTGTCATCACAATTCGCCATGGCCCTTGTCATCACAATGCTCCATGATCCATGTCATCACAATGTTCCTGGACACTTATCATCACAATGAACTATGACCACATTCATCACAATGCTCCATGACCCCTGTCATCACACTGCTCCATGGCCTATGCATTCAAAATGCTCCATGGGCCCTGTAATCACATTGCTCCATGATCCCTTTCCATCACAATGCTCCAAGACCGCTGTCATCACAAGGCCGCATGACGCGTATCATCATAATGCTCCAAGGCCCCTCTCATCACAATGCTCCATGAACCCTGTCATCACAATGTTCCATGACACTTGTCATCACAGTGCTCCATGAAACCCTGTCATCACAATATTCACTGCCCATGTAATCACAATGCTCCTGGTCTCCTGTAATCACAGTGCTCCATACCCTTTTCATCACAATGCTCCAGAACTCTTGTCATCATAATGCTCCATGCCCGTGTCATCACAATGCTTGAAGAACCTTGTCATCACAATGCTCCATGAACCGTGTCATCACAAGGTTCCAGGACCCTTTTCATCACAATGATCCATGACCCCTGTCATCTCAATGCTCCATGATCTTTGTATTCACAATGCTCCATGGCCCCTATAATTGCGGTGATCCATGACCCCTGTCATCACAATGCTCCCTGGTATATTTCATCACAATTCTAGATGACCACTGTCATCACAGTGCTCCACGGCCCCTGTCGTCAGAGTCCTCCATGATACCTTTCATTACAATTCTACATGACCACTGTCATCACAATGCCCCATGACACCTGTCATCACAATTCGCCATGGCACTTGTCATCACAATGCTCCATGAACCATGTCATCACAATGTTCATGGACAATAGTCATCACAATGCTCCATGACAACTTACATCACAATGCTCCTTGACCCCTGTCATTTCATTGCTCCATGGCCTATGCATTCACAATGCTCCATGGCTCCTGTAATCACATTGCTCCATGATCCCTTTCATCACAATGCTCCAAGACCGCTGTCATCACAATGCCCCATGACGCCTATCATCATAATGCTCCAAGGCCCCTCTCATCACAATGCTCCATGATCCCTTTCATCACAATGTTCCAGGACACTAGTCATCACAGTGCTCCATGACCCCTGTCATCACAATATTCACTGCCCATGTAATCACAATGCTCCTGGTCCCCTGTAATCATAGTGCTCCATACCCTTGTCATCACAATGCTCCAGAACTCTTGTCATCATAATGCTCCATGCCCGTGTCATCACAATGCTTGAAGAACCTTGTCATCACAATGCTCCATGAACCGTGTCATCACAAGGTTCCAGGACCCTTGTCATCACAATGATCCATGACCCCTGTCATCTCAATGCTCCATGATCTTTGTATTCACAATGCTCCATGGCCTCTATAATTGCGGTGATCCATGACCCCTGTCATCACAATGCTCCCTGGTATATTTCATCACAATTCTAGATGACCACTGTCATCACAGTGCTCCACGGCCCCTGTCATCAGAGTCCTCCCTGATACCTTTCATCACAATTCTATATGATAGCTCTCATCACAATTCCACATGACACCTGTCATCACAATGCTCCATGAACCATGTCATCACAATGTTCATGGACAATAGTCATCACAATGCTCCATGACAACTTACATCCCAATGCTCCTTGACCCCTGTCATTCCATTGCTCCATGGCCTATGCATTCACAATGCTCCATGGCTCCTGTAATCACATTGCTCCATGATCCCTTTCATCACAATGCTCCAAGACCGCTGTCATCACAATGCCCCATGACGCCTATCATCATAATGCTCCAAGGCCCCTCTCATCACAATGCTCCATGATCCCTTTCATCACAATGTTCCAGGACACTAGTCATCACAGTGCTCCATGACCCCTGTCATCACAATATTCACTGCCCATGTAATCACAATGCTCCTGGTCCCCTGTAATCATAGTGCTCCATACCCTTGTCATCACAATGCTCCAGAACTCTTGTCATCATGATGCTCCATGCCCGTGTCATCACAATGCTTGAAGAACCTTGTCATCACAATGCTCCATGAACCGTGTCATCACAAGGTTCCAGGACCCTTGTCATCACAATGATCCATGACCCCTGTCATCTCAATGCTCCATGATCTTTGTATTCACAATGCTCCATGGCCTCTATAATTGCGGTGATCCATGACCCCTGTCATCACAATGCTCCCTGGTATATTTCATCACAATTCTAGATGACCACTGTCATCACAGTGCTCCACGGCCCCTGTCATCAGAGTCCTCCCTGATACCTTTCATCACAATTCTATATGACCGCTCTCATCACAATTCCACATGACACCTGTCATCACAATGCTCCATGAACCATGTCATCACAATGTTCATGGACAATAGTCATCACAATGCTCCATGACAACTTACATCCCAATGCTCCTTGACCCCTGTCATTCCATTGCTCCATGGCCTATGCATTCACAATGCTCCATGGCTCCTGTAATCACATTGCTCCATGATCCCTTTCATCACAATGCTCCAAGACCGCTGTCATCACAATGCCCCATGACGCCTATCATCATAATGCTCCAAGGCCCCTCTCATCACAATGCTCCATGATCCCTTTCATCACAATGTTCCAGGACACTAGTCATCACAGTGCTCCATGACCCCTGTCATCACAATATTCACTGCCCATGTAATCACAATGCTCCTGGTCCCCTGTAATCAAAGTGCTCCATACCCTTGTCATCACAATGCTCCAGAACTCTTGTCATCATAATGCTCCATGCCCGTGTCATCACAATGCTTGAAGAACCTTGTCATCACAATGCTCCATGAACCGTGTCATCACAAGGTTCCAGGACCCTTGTCATCACAATGATCCATGACCCCTGTCATCTCAATGCTCCATGATCTTTGTATTCACAATGCTCCATGGCCTCTATAATTGCGGTGATCCATGACCCCTGTCATCACAATGCTCCCTGGTATATTTCATCACAATTCTAGATGACCACTGTCATCACAGTGCTCCACGGCCCCTGTCATCAGAGTCCTCCCTGATACCTTTCATCACAATTCTATATGATCGCTCTCATCACAATTCCACATGACACCTGTCATCACAATGCTCCATGAACCATGTCATCACAATGTTCATGGACAATAGTCATCACAATGCTCCATGACAACTTACATCCCAATGCTCCTTGACCCCTGTCATTCCATTGCTCCATGGCCTATGCATTCACAATGCTCCATGGCTCCTGTAAGCACATTGCTCCATGATCACTTTCATCACAATGCTCCAAGACCGCTATCATCACAATGCCCCATGACGCCTATCATCATAATGCTCCAAGGCCCCTCTCATCACAATGCTCCATGATCCCTGTTATCACAATGTTCCATGACACTAGTCATCACAGTGCTCCATGACCCCTGTCATCACAATATTCACTGCCCATGTAATCACAATGCTCCTGGTCCCCTGTAATCTCAATGCTCCATACCCTTGTCATCACAATGCTCCAGAACTCTTGTCATCATAATGCTCCATTCCCGTGTCATCACAGTGCTCCATGACCACTTTCATCACAATGCTCCTTGACCCCTGTCATCACAATGCTCTATG
This sequence comes from Balaenoptera borealis, assembly GCF_965194805.1. Taxonomy (NCBI): domain Eukaryota; kingdom Metazoa; phylum Chordata; class Mammalia; order Artiodactyla; family Balaenopteridae; genus Balaenoptera; species Balaenoptera borealis. The sequence goes on along the minus strand of NC_138874.1, from coordinate 28,844,868 downwards.
ACCACTGTCATCACAATGCCACATGACACCTGTCATCACAATGCTCTATAGCCCCTGTCAGCACAATGTTCCATGACAGGTATCATCACAATGATCCATGACTGCTGTCATCACAATGTTCCCTGCCCTTGTCATTCTCAATGCTCCCTGGCCCCTGTCATCACAATGCTCCATGCTCATATCATCACAATGCTCCATTACCCATGTCATCGTAGTGATCCATGACCCCTTTCATCACAATGCTCCATGACCCCAGTCATCACAATGCTCCATAGCTCTTGTCATCACAATGCTCCATTAGCCCTGTCATCACAATGTTCCATGACTCTTGTCATCAAAATGCCTCATGATCCATTTAATCACAATGCTCCATGACTCCTTTCATCACATCCTCCATGATACTTGTCATTACACTGCCCCATGACCTTTTTCAGAACAATGCTCCATGATACCAGTCATCACAATGCTCCATGACCATTGTCGTCACAATGCTCCATGCCCCTTTCAACACAATGCTCCATGACAACTGTCATCACAATGCTCCATGGCCTTTGTCATCACAATTATACATGGCCCCTGTGATCACAGTGCTCCATGACCCCTTTCATCACAATGCTCCATGACCACTGTCATCACAATGCCCCATGACCCCTGTCATCACAATGCTCCATGGCCCCTGTCATTACAATGCTCCATGACCACTGTCATCACAATGTTCCATGATCGCTGTAATCACAATGACCCATGACACCTTTCCTCAGAAGGCTCCAGTACGCCTGTCATCACAATGCTCCAATGACCGTCTCATCACAATGCTCCATGATCCCTGTCAGCACAACGTTCCATGACAATTGTCATCCCAATGCTCCATGACACCTGTCATCACAATGTTGCCTGCCCATGTCATCAAAATGCTCCATGTCCCCTGTAATCACAATGTTCCATTACACCTGTCTTCACAATGTTCCCTGCCCATGTCATCACAATGCTCCATTACCAATGTAATCAAAATGTTCGCCTGCCCTTGTCATCAAAATGCTCCATGGCCCCTTTAATCACAATGCTTCACAATGTTCCATGACAGTTGTCATCACAATGCTCCATGACCCTGTAATCACAATGCTCCATGCCCTTGTCATCACAATGCTCCAGAACTCTTGTCATCATAATGATGAATGCTCGTGTCATCACAAAGCTCCATGATACTTGTCATCACAATGTTCCATGGCCTTGTCATTACAATACTCCATGGCCCCTGTCATCACCGTGCTCCATGATACCTTTTATCACAATTCTAGATGACCGCTGTCATCACAATGCCCCAAGACACATGTCATCACAATTCGCCATGGCCCTTGCCATCACAATGCTCCATGACCCGTGTCATCACAATGGTCCAGGACACTTGTCATCACAATGATCCATGACCACTTACATCACAATGCTCCTTGACTCCTGTCATCACAATGCTCCATAGCCTATGCATTCACAATGCTACATGGTCCCTGTAATCACATTGCTCCATGATCCATTTCATCACAATGCTCTATGACCACTGTCATTACAATGCCACATTATACCTGTCATCACAATGCTCCATGGCCCCTGTCAGCACAATGTTCCATGACAGATGTCATCACTCTCCTCCATGGTCCCTGTAATCACAATGCTCCATTCCCTTGTCAACGCAATGCTCCAGAACTCTTGTCATCATAATGCTCCATGCCCGTCTCATCACAATTCTCCATGACACTTTTCATTAAAATGCTCCATGGCCTTTATCATCACAATGCTCCATGGCCCCTGTTATCACAGTGATCCATGGTACCTTTCATCACAATGCTAGATAACCTCTGTCATCACAATGCCCGAGGACACCTGTCATCAGAATTGGCCATGGCCCTTGTCATCACAATGCTCCATGCCCTTGTCACCACAATGCTCCAGAACTCTGGGCATCATAATGCTCCATGCCCGTCTCATCACAATGCTCCATGACACTTGTCATCAAAATGCTCCATGGCCTTTCTCATCACAATGCTCCATGGCCCCTGTTATCATAGTGCTCCATGTTACCTTTCATCACAATTCTAGATGACCACTGTCATCACAAGGCCCCATGACACCTGTCATCACAATTCGCCATGGCCCTTGTCATCACAATGCTCCATGATCCATGTCATCACAATGTTCCTGGACACTTATCATCACAATGAACTATGACCACATTCATCACAATGCTCCATGACCCCTGTCATCACATTGCTCCATGGCCTATGCATTCAAAATGCTCCATGGCCCCTGTAATCACATTGCTCCATGATCCCTTTCATCACAATGCTCCAAGACCGCTGTCATCACAAGGCCCCATGACGCGTATCATCATAATGCTCCAAGGCCCCTCTCATCACAATGCTCCATGATTCCTGTCATCACAATGTTCCATGACACTAGTCATCACAGTGCTCCATGACCCCTGTCATCACAATATTCACTGCCCATGTAATCACAATGCTCCTGGTCCCCTGTAATCACAGTGCTCCATACCCTTTTCATGACAATGCTCCAGAACTCTTGTCATCATAATGCTCCATGCCCGTGTCATCACAATGCTTGAAGAACCTTGTCATCACAATGCTCCATGAACCGTGTCATCACAAGGTTCCAGGACCCTTGTCATCACAATGATCCGTGACACCTGTCATCTCAATGCTCCATGATCTTTGTATTCACAATGCTCCATGGCCTCTATAATTGCGGTGATCCATGACCCCTGTCATCACAATGCTCCCTGGTATATTTCATCACAATTCTAGATGACCACTGTCATCACAGTGCTCCACGGCCCCTGTCATCAGAGTCCTCCCTGATACCTTTCATCACAATTCTATATGACCGCTCTCATCACAATTCCACATGACACCTGTCATCACAATGCTCCATGAACCATGTCATCACAATGTTCATGGACAATAGTCATCACAATGCTCCATGACAACTTACATCACAATGCTCCTTGACCCCTGTCATTTCATTGCTCCATGGCCTATGCATTCACAATGCTCCATGGCTCCTGTAATCACATTGCTCCATGATCCCTTTCATCACAATGCTCCAAGACCGCTGTCATCACAATGCCCCATGACGCCTATCATCATAATGCTCCAAGGCCCCTCTCATCACAATGCTCCATGATCCATGTCATCACAATGTTCCAGGACACTTGTCATCACAGTGCTCCATGACCCCTGTCATCACAATATTCACTGCCCATGTAATCACAATGCTCCTGGTCCCCTGTAATCATAGTGCTCCATACCCTTGTCATCACAATGCTCCAGAACTCTTGTCATCATAATGCTCCATGCCCGTGTCATCACAATGCTTGAAGAACCTTGTCATCACAATGCTCCATGAACCGTGTCATCACAAGGTTCCAGGACCCTTGTCATCACAATGATCCATGACCCCTGTCATCTCAATGCTCCATGATCTTTGTATTCACAATGCTCCATGGCCTCTATAATTGCGGTGATCCATGACCCCTGTCATCACAATGCTCCCTGGTATATTTCATCACAATTCTAGATGACCACTGTCATCACAGTGCTCCACGGCCCCTGTCATCAGAGTCTTCCCTGATACCTTTCATCACAATTCTATATGACCGCTCTCATCACGATTCCACATGACACCTGTCATCACAATGCTCCATGAACCATGTCATCACAATGTTCATGGACAATAGTCATCACAATGCTCCATGACAACTTACATCCCAATGCTCCTTGACCCCTGTCATTCCATTGCTCCATGGCCTATGCATTCACAATGCTCCATGGCTCCTGTAATCACATTGCTCCATGATCCCTTTCATCACAATGCTCCAAGACCGCTATCATCACAATGCCCCATGACGCCTATCATCATAATGCTCCAAGGCCCCTCTCATCACAATGCTCCATGATCCCTGTCATCACAATGTTCCATGACACTAGTCATCACAGTGCTCCATGACCCCTGTCATCACAATATTCACTGCCCATGTAATCACAATGCTCCTGGTCCCCTGTAATCTCAATGCTCCATACCCTTGTCATCACAATGCTCCAGAACTCTTGTCATCATAATGCTCCATTCCCGTGTCATCACAGTGCTCCATGACCACTTTCATCACAATGCTCCTTGACCCCTGTCATCACAATGCTCTATGACCACTGTCATCACAATGCCACATGACACCTGTCATCACAATGCTCTATAGCCCCTGTCAGCACAATGTTCCATGACAGGTATCATCACAATGATCCATGACTGCTGTCATCACAATGTTCCCTGCCCTTGTCATTCTCAATGCTCCCTGGTCCCTGTCATCACAATGCTCCATGCTCATATCATCACAATGCTCCATTACCCATGTCATCGTAGTGATCCATGACCCCTTTCATCACAATGCTCCATGACCCCAGTCATCACAATGCTCCATAGCTCTTGTCATCACAATGCTCCATTAGCCCTGTCATCACAATGTTCCATGACTCTTGTCATCAAAATGCCTCATGATCCATTTAATCACAATGCTCCATGACTCCTTTCATCACATCCTCCATGATACTTGTCATTACACTGCCCCATGACCTTTTTCAGAACAATGCTCCATGATACCAGTCATCACAATGCTCCATGACCATTGTCGTCACAATGCTCCATGCCCCTTTCAACACAATGCTCCATGACAACTGTCATCACAATGCTCCATGGTCTTTGTCATCACAATTATACATGGCCCCTGTGATCACAGTGCTCCATGACCCCTTTCATCACAATGCTCCATGACCACTGTCATCACAATGCCCCATGACCCCTGTCATCACAATGCTCCATGGCCCCTTTCATTACAATGCTCCATGACCACTGTCATCACAATGTTCCATGATCGCTGTAATCACAATGACTCATGACACCTTTCCTCAGAAGGCTCCAGTACGCCTGTCATCACAATGCTCCAATGACCGTCTCATCACAATGCTCCATGATCCCTGTCAGCACAACGTTCCATGACAATTGTCATCACAATGCTCCATGACACCTGTCATCACAATGTTGCCTGCCCATGTCATCAAAATGCTCCATGTCCCCTGTAATCACAATGTTCCATTACACCTGTCTTCACAATGTTCCCTGCCCATGTCATCACAATGCTCCATTACCAATGTAATCAAAATGTTCGCCTGCCCTTGTCATCAAAATGCTCCATGGCCCCTTTAATCACAATGCTCCATGAACCCTGTCATCACAATGTTCCATGACAGTTGTCATCACAATGCTCCATGACCCTGTAATCACAATGCTCCATGCCCTTGTCATCACAATGCTCCAGAACTCTTGTCATCATAATGATGAATGCTCGTGTCATCACAAAGCTCCATGATACTTGTCATCACAATGTTCCATGGCCTTGTCATTACAATACTCCATGGCCCCTGTCATCACAGTGCTCCATGATACCTTTTATCACAATTCTAGATGACCACTGTCATCACAATGCCCCAAGACACATGTCATCACAATTCGCCATGGCCCTTGCCATCACAATGCTCCATGACCCGTGTCATCACAATGGTCCAGGACACTTGTCATCACAATGATCCATGACCACTTACATCACAATGCTCCTTGACTCCTGTCATCACAATGCTCCATAGCCTATGCATTCGCAATGCTACATGGTCCCTGTAATCACATTGCTCCATGATCCATTTCATCACAATGCTCTATGACCACTGTCATTACAATGCCACATTATACCTGTCATCACAATGCTCCATGGCCCCTGTCAGCACAATGTTCCATGACAGATGTCATCACTCTCCTCCATGGTCCCTGTAATCACAATGCTCCATTCCCTTGTCAACGCAATGCTCCAGAACTCTTGTCATCATAATGCTCCATGCCCGTCTCATCACAATTCTCCATGACACTTTTCATTAAAATGCTCCATGGCCTTTATCATCACAATGCTCCATGGCCCCTGTTATCACAGTGATCCATGGTACCTTTCATCACAATGCTAGATAACCTCTGTCATCACAATGCCCGAGGACACCTGTCATCAGAATTGGCCATGGCCCTTGTCATCACAATGCTCCATGCCCTTGTCACCACAATGCTCCAGAACTCTTGGCATCATAATGCTCCATGCCCGTCTCATCACAATGCTCCATGACACTTGTCATCAAAATGCTCCATGGCCTTTCTCATCACAATGCTCCATGGCCCCTGTTATCATAGTGCTCCATGTTACCTTTCATCACAATTCTAGATGACCACTGTCATCACAATGCCCCATGACACCTGTCATCACAATTCGCCATGGCCCTTGTCATCACAATGCTCCATGATCCATGTCATCACAATGTTCCTGGACACTTATCATCACAATGAACTATGACCACATTCATCACAATGCTCCATGACCCCTGTCATCACACTGCTCCATGGCCTATGCATTCAAAATGCTCCATGGCCCCTGTAATCACATTGCTCCATGATCCCTTTCATCACAATGCTCCAAGACCGCTGTCATCACAAGGCCGCATGACGCGTATCATCATAATGCTCCAAGGCCCCTCTCATCACAATGCTCCATGAACCCTGTCATCACAATGTTCCATGACACTTGTCATCACAGTGCTCCATGAAACCCTGTCATCACAATATTCACTGCCCATGTAATCACAATGCTCCTGTTCTCCTGTAATCACAGTGCTCCATACCCTTTTCATCACAATGCTCCAGAACTCTTGTCATCATAATGCTCCATGCCCGTGTCATCACAATGCTTGAAGAACCTTGTCATCACAATGCTCCATGAACCGTGTCATCACAAGGTTCCAGGACCCTTGTCATCACAATGATCCATGACCCCTGTCATCTCAATGCTCCATGATCTTTGTATTCACAATGCTCCATGGCCCCTATAATTGCGGTGATCCATGACCCCTGTCATCACAATGCTCCCTGGTATATTTCATCACAATTCTAGATGACCACTGTCATCACAGTGCCTCACGGCCCCTGTCGTCAGAGTCCTCCATGATACCTTTCATTACAATTCTACATGACCACTGTCATCACAATGCCCCATGACACCTGTCATCACAATTCGCCATGGCACTTGTCATCACAATGCTCCATGAACTATGTCATCACAATGTTCATGGACACTTGTCATCACAATGCTCCATGACAACTTACATCACAATGCTCCTTGACCCCTGTCATTTCATTGCTCCATGGCCTATGCATTCACAATGCTCCATGGCTCCTGTAAGCACATTGCTCCATGATCCCTTTCATCACAATGTTCTATGACCACTCTCATCACAATATCCCATGACGCCTATCATCATAATGCTCCAAGGGCCCTCTCATCACAATGCTCCATGAACCCAGTCATCACAATGTTCAATGACACTTGTCATCACAGTGCTCCATGAACGCCTGTCATCACAATATTCACTGCCCATGTAATCACAATGCTCCTGGTCCCCTGTAATCACAGTGCTCCATACCCTTTTCATCACAATGCTCCAGAACTCTTGTCATCACTATGCTCCATGCCCTTGTCACCACAATGCTCCAGAACGCTTGGCATCATAATGCTCCATGCCCGTCTCATCACAATGCTCCATGACAATTGTCATCAAAATGCTCCATGGCCTTTGTCATCACAATGCTCCATGGCCCCTGTTATCACAGTGCTTCATGTTACCTTTCCTCACAATTCTCGATGACCACTGTCATCACAATGCCCCATGACACCTGTTATCACAATTCGCCATGGCCCTTGTCATCACAATGATCCATGATCCATGTCATCACAATGTTCATGGACACTTGTCATCACAATGCTCCATGACAACTTACATCACAATGCTCCTTGACCCCTGTCATTTCATTGCTCCATGGCCTATGCATTCACAATGCTCCATGGCTCCTGTAATCACATTGCTCCATGATCCCTTTCATCACAATGCTCCAAGACCGCTGTCATCACAATGCCCCATGATGCCTATCATCATAATGCTCCAAGGCCACTCTTATCACAATGCTCCATGATCCCTGTCCTCCCAATGTTCCATGACACTAGTCATCACAGTGCTCCATGACCCCTGTCATCACAATATTCACTGCCCATATAATCACAATGCTCCTGGTCCCCTGTAATCACAATGCTCCATACCCTTGTCATCACAATGCTCCAGAACTCTTGTCATCATAATTCTCCATGCCCGTGTCATCACAGTGCTCCATGACCACTTTCATCACAATGCTCCTTGACCCCTGTCATAACAATGCTCTATGACCACTGTCATCACAATGCCACATGACACCTGTCATCACAATGCTCTATAGCCCGTGTCAGCACAATGTTCCATGACAGGTATCATCACAATGATCCATGACTGCTGTCATCACAATGTTCCCTGCCCTTATCATCTCAATGCTCCCTGGCCCCTGTCAGCACAATGATCCATGCTCATATCATCACAATGCTCCATTACCCATGTCATCGTAGTGATCCATGACCCCTTTCATCACAATGCTCCATGACCCCAGTCATCACAATGCTCCATAGCCCTTGTCATCACAATGCTCCATTAGCACTGTCATCACAATGTTCCATGACTCTTGTCATCAAAATGCCTCATGATCTATTTAATCACAATGCTCCATGACTCCTTTCATCACATCCTCCATGATACTTGTCATTACACTGCCCCATGACCTTTTTCAGAACAATGTTCCATGATACCAGTCATCACAATGCTCCATGACCATTGTCGTCACAATGCTCCATGCCCCTTTCAACACAATGCTCCAAGACCACTGTCATCACAATGCTCCATGGTCTTTGTCATCACAATTATACATGGCCCCTGTGATCACAATGCCCCATGACCCCTTTCATCACAATGCTCCATAGCCCCTGTCATTACAATGCTCCATGACCACTGTCATCACAATGTTCATGATCGCTGTAATCACAATGACTCATGACACCTTTCCTCAGAAGGCTCCAGTACGCCTGTCATCACAATGCTCCAATGACCGTCTCATCACAATGCTCCATGATCCCTGTCAGCACAACGTTCCATGACAATTGTCATCCCAATGCTCCATGACACCTGTCATCACAATGTTGCCTGCCCATGTCATCAAAATGCTCCATGTCCCCTGTAATCACAATGTTCCATTACACCTGTCTTCACAATGTTCCCTGCCCATGTCATCACAATACTCCATTACCAATGTAATCAAAATGTTCGCCTGCCCTTGTCATCAAAATGCTCCATGGCCCCTTTAATCACAATGCTCCATGAACCCTGTCATCACAATGTTCCATGACAGTTGTCATCACAATGCTCCATGACCCTGTAATCACAATGCTCCATGCCCTTGTCATCACAATGCTCCAGAACTCTTGTCATCATAATGATGAATGCTCGTGTCATCGCAAAGCTCCATGATACTTGTCATCACAATGTTCCATGGCCTTATCATTACAATACTCCATGGCCCCTGTCATCACAGTGCTCCATGATACCTTTTATCACAATTCTAGATGACCACTGTCATCACAATGCCCCAAGACACATGTCATCACAATTCGCCATGGCCCTTGCCATCACAATGCTCCATGACCCGTGTCATCACAATGGTCCAGGACACTTGTCATCACAATGATCCATGACCACTTACATCACAATGCTCCTTGACTCCTGTCATCACAATGCTCCATAGCCTATGCATTCGCAATGCTACATGGTCCCTGTAATCACATTGCTCCATGATCCATTTCATCACAATGCTCTATGACCCCTGTCATTACAATGCCACATTATACCTGTCATCACAATGCTCCATGGCCCCTGTCAGCACAATGTTCCATGACAGATGTCATCACTCTCCTCCATGGTCCCTGTAATCACAATGCTCCATTCCCTTGTCAACGCAATGCTCCAGAACTCTTGTCATCATAATGCTCCATGCCCGTCTCATCACAATTCTCCATGACACTTTTCATTAAAATGCTCCATGGCCTTTATCATCACAATGCTCCATGGCCCCTATTATCATAGTGATCCATGGTACCTTTCATCACAATGCTAGATAACCTCTGTCATCACAATGCCCGAGGACACCTGTCATCAGAATTGGCCATGGCCCTTGTCATCACAATGCTCCATGCCCTTGTCACCACAATGCTCCAGAACTCTGGGCATCATAATGCTCCATGCCCGTCTCATCACAATGCTCCATGACACTTGTCATCAAAATGCTCCATGGCCTTTGTCATCACAATGCTCCATGGCCCCTGTTATCATAGTGCTCCATGTTACCTTTCATCAAAATTCTAGATGACCACTGTCATCACAAGGCCCCATGACACCTGTCATCACAATTCGCCATGGCCCTTGTCATCACAATGCTCCATGATCCATGTCATCACAATGTTCCTGGACACTTATCATCACAATGAACTATGACCACATTCATCACAATGCTCCATGACCCCTGTCATCACACTGCTCCATGGCCTATGCATTCAAAATGCTCCATGGGCCCTGTAATCACATTGCTCCATGATCCCTTTCCATCACAATGCTCCAAGACCGCTGTCATCACAAGGCCGCATGACGCGTATCATCATAATGCTCCAAGGCCCCTCTCATCACAATGCTCCATGAACCCTGTCATCACAATGTTCCATGACACTTGTCATCACAGTGCTCCATGAAACCCTGTCATCACAATATTCACTGCCCATGTAATCACAATGCTCCTGGTCTCCTGTAATCACAGTGCTCCATACCCTTTTCATCACAATGCTCCAGAACTCTTGTCATCATAATGCTCCATGCCCGTGTCATCACAATGCTTGAAGAACCTTGTCATCACAATGCTCCATGAACCGTGTCATCACAAGGTTCCAGGACCCTTGTCATCACAATGATCCATGACCCCTGTCATCTCAATGCTCCATGATCTTTGTATTCACAATGCTCCCTGGCCCCTATAATTGCGGTGATCCATGACCCCTGTCATCACAATGCTCCCTGGTATATTTCGTCACAATTCTAGATGACCACTGTCATCACAGTGCTCCACGGCCCCTGTCGTCAGAGTCCTCCATGATACCTTTCATTACAATTCTACATGACCACTGTCATCACAATGCCCCATGACACCTGTCATCACAATTCGCCATGGCACTTGTCATCACAATGCTCCATGACAACTTACATCACAATGCTCCTTGACCCCTGTCATTTCATTGCTCCATGGCCTATGCATTCACAATGCTCCATGGCTCCTGTAAGCACATTGCTCCATGATCCCTTTCATCACAATGCTCCAAGACCGCTGTCATCACAATGCCCCATGACGCCTATCATCATAATGCTCTAAGGCCCCTCTCATCACAATGCTCCATGATCCCTTTCATCACAATATTCCAGGACTCTAGTCATCACAGTGCTCCATGACCCCTGTCATCACAATATTCACTGCCCATGTAATCACAATGCTCGTGGTCCCCTGTAATCATAGTGCTCCATACCCTTGTCATCACAATGCTCCAGAACTCTTGTCATCATAATGCTCCATGCCCGTGTCATCACAATGCTTGAAGAACCTTGTCATCACAATGCTCCATGAACCGTGTCATCACAAGGTTCCAGGACCCTTGTCATCACAATGATCCATGACCCCTGTCATCTCAATGCTCCATGATCTTTGTATTCACAATGCTCCATGGCCCCTATAATTGCGGTGATCCATGACCCCTGTCATCACAATGCTCCCTGGTATATTTCATCACAATTCTAGATGACCACTGTCATCACAGTGCTCCACGGCCCCTGTCATCAGAGTCCTCCCTGATACCTTTCATCACAATTCTATATGACCGCTCTCATCACAATTCCACATGACACCTGTCATCACAATGCTCCATGAACCATGTCATCACAATGTTCATGGACAATAGTCATCACAATGCTCCATGACAACTTACATCCCAATGCTCCTTGACCCCTGTCATTCCATTGCTCCATGGCCTATGCATTCACAATGCTCCATGGCTCCTGTAATCACATTGCTCCATGATCCCTTTCATCACAATGCTCCAAGACCGCTATCATCACAATGCCCCATGACGCCTATCATCATAATGCTCCAAGGCCCCTCTCATCACAATGCTCCATGATCCCTGTCATCACAATGTTCCATGACACTAGTCATCACAGTGCTCCATGACCCCTGTCATCACAATATTCACTGCCCATGTAATCACAATGCTCCTGGTCCCCTGTAATCTCAATGCTCCATACCCTTGTCATCACAATGCTCCAGAACTCTTGTCATCATAATGCTCCATCCCCGTGTCATCACAGTGCTCCATGACCACTTTCATCACAATGCTCCTTGACCCCTGTCATCACAATGCTCTATGACCACTGTCATCACAATGCCACATGACACCTGTCATCACAATGCTCTATAGCCCCTGTCAGCACAATGTTCCATGACAGGTATCATCACAATGATCCATGACTGCTGTCATCACAATGTTCCCTGCCCTTGTCATTCTCAATGCTCCCTGGCCCCTGTCATCACAATGCTCCATGCTCATATCATCACAATGCTCCATTACCCATGTCATCGTAGTGATCCATGACCCCTTTCATCACAATGCTCCATGACCCCAGTCATCACAATGCTCCATAGCTCTTGTCATCACAATGCTCCATTAGCCCTGTCATCACAATGTTCCATGACTCTTGTCATCAAAATGCCTCATGATCCATTTAATCACAATGCTCCATGACTCCTTTCATCACATCCTCCATGATACTTGTCATTACACTGCCCCATGACCTTTTTCAGAACAATGCTCCATGATACCAGTAATCACAATGCTCCATGACCATTGTCGTCACAATGCTCCATGCCCCTTTCAACACAATGCTCCATGACAACTGTCATCACAATGCTCCATGGTCTTTGTCATCACAATTATACATGGCCCCTGTGATCACAGTGCTCCATGACCCCTTTCATCACAATGCTCCATGACCACTGTCATCACAATGCCCCATGACCCCTGTCATCACAATGCTCCATGGCCCCTGTCATTACAATGCTCCATGACCACTGTCATCACAATGTTCCATGATCGCTGTAATCACAATGACTCATGACACCTTTCCTCAGAAGGCTCCAGTACGCCTGTCATCACAATGCTCCAATGACCGTCTCATCACAATGCTCCATGATCCCTGTCAGCACAACGTTCCATGACAATTGTCATCACAATGCTCCATGACACCTGTCATCACAATGTTGCCTGCCCATGTCATCAAAATGCTCCATGTCCCCTGTAATCACAATGTTCCATTACACCTGTCTTCACAATGTTCCCTGCCCATGTCATCACAATGCTCCATTACCAATGTAATCAAAATGTTCGCCTGCCCTTGTCATCAAAATGCTCCATGGCCCCTTTAATCACAATGCTCCATGAACCCTGTCATCACAATGTTCCATGACAGTTGTCATCACAATGCTCCATGACCCTGTAATCACAATGCTCCATGCCCTTGTCATCACAATGCTCCAGAACTCTTGTCATCATAATGATGAATGCTCGTGTCATCGCAAAGCTCCATGATACTTGTCATCACAATGTTCCCTGGCCTTGTCATTACAATACTCCATGGCCCCTGTCATCACAGTGCTCCATGATACCTTTTATCACAATCCTAGATGACCACTGTCATCACAATGCCCCAAGACACATGTCATCACAATTCGCCATGGCCCTTGCCATCACAATGCTCCATGACCCGTGTCATCACAATGGTCCAGGACACTTGTCATCACAATGATCCATGACCACTTACATCACAATGCTCCTTGACTCCTGTCATCACAATGCTCCATAGCCTATGCATTCGCAATGCTACGTGGTCCCTGTAATCACATTGCTCCATGATCCATTTCATCACAATGCTCTATGACCCCTGTCATTACAATGCCACATTATACCTGTCATCACAATGCTCCATGGCCCCTGTCAGCACAATGTTCCATGACAGATGTCATCACTCTCCTCCATGGTCCCTGTAATCACAATGCTCCATTCCCTTGTCAACGCAATGCTCCAGAACTCTTGTCATCATAATGCTCCATGCCCGTCTCATCACAATTCTCCATGACACTTTTCATTAAAATGCTCCATGGCCTTTATCATCACAATGCTCCATGGCCCCTATTATCATAGTGATCCATGGTACCTTTCATCACAATGCTAGATAACCTCTGTCATCACAATGCCCGAGGACACCTGTCATCAGAATTGGCCATGGCCATTGTCATCACAATGCTCCATGCCCTTGTCACCACAATGCTCCAGAACTCTGGGCATCATAATGCTCCATGCCCGTCTCATCACAATGCTCCATGACACTTGTCATCAAAATGCTCCATGGCCTTTGTCATCACAATGCTCCATGGCCCCTGTTATCATAGTGCTCCATGTTACCTTTCATCACAATTCTAGATGACCACTGTCATCACAAGGCCCCATGACACCTGTCATCACAATTCGCCATGGCCCTTGTCATCACAATGCTCCATGATCCATGTCATCACAATGTTCCTGGACACTTATCATCACAATGAACTATGACCACATTCATCACAATGCTCCATGACCCCTGTCATCACACTGCTCCATGGCCTAAGCATTCAAAAGGCTCCATGAGCCCTGTAATCGCATTGCTCCATGATCCCTTTCATCACAATGCTCCAAGACCGCTGTCATCACAAGGCCGCATGACGCGTATCATCATAATGCTCCAAGGCCCCTCTCATCACAATGCTCCATGAACCCTGTCATCACAATGTTCCATGACACTTGTCATCACAGTGCTCCATGAACCCCTGTCATCACAATATTCACTGCCCATGTAATCACAATGCTCCTGGTCTCCTGTAATCACAGTGCTCCATACCCTTTTCATCACAATGCTCCAGGACTCTTGTCATCATAATGCTCCATGCCCGTGTCATCACAATGCTTGAAGAACCTTGTCATCACAATGCTCCATGAACCGTGTCATCACAAGGTTCCAGGACCCTTGTCATCACAATGATCCATGACCCCGTCATCTCAATGCTCCATGATCTTTGTATTCACAATGCTCCCTGGCCCCTATAATTGCGGTGATCCATGACCCCTGTCATCACAATGCTCCCTGGTATATTTCGTCACAATTCTAAATGACCACTGTCATCACAGTGCTCCACGGCCCCTGTCGTCAGAGTCCTCCATGATACCTTTCATTACAGTTCTACATGACCACTGTCATCACAATGCCCCATGACACCTGTCATCACAATTCGCCATGGCACTTGTCATCACAATGCTCCATGAACTATGTCATCACAATGTTCATGGACACTTGTCATCACAATGCTCCATGACAACTTACATCACAATGCTCCTTGACCCCTGTCATTTCATTGCTCCATGGCCTATGCATTCACAATGCTCCATGGCTCCTGTAAGCACATTGCTCCATGATCCCTTTCATCACAATGTTCTATGACCACTCTCATCACAATATCCCATGACGCCTATCATCATAATGCTCCAAGGGCCCTCTCATCACAATGCTCCATGAACCCTGTCATCACAATGTTCAATGACACTTGTCATCACAGTGCTCCATGAACGCCTGTCATCACAATATTCACTGCCCATGTAATCACAATGCTCCTGGTCCCCTGTAATCACAGTGCTCCATACCCTTTTCATCACAATGCTCCAGAACTCTTGTCATCACTATGCTCCATGCCCTTGTCACCACAATGCTCCAGAACGCTTGGCATCATAATGCTCCATGCCCGTCTCATCACAATGCTCCATGACAATTGTCACCAAAATGCTCCATGGCCTTTGTCATCACAATGCTCCATGGCCCCTGTTATCACAGTGCTTCATGTTACCTTTCCTCACAATTCTAGATGACCACTGTCATCACAATGCCCCATGACACCTGTCATCACAATTCGCCATGGCCCTTGTCATCACAATGATCCATGATCCATGTCATCACAATGTTCATGGACACTTGTCATCACAATGCTCCATGACAACTTACATCACAATGCTCCTTGACCCCTGTCATTTCATTGCTCCATGGCCTATGCATTCACAATGCTCCATGGCTCCTGTAATCACATTGCTCCATGATCCCTTTCATCACAATGCTCCAAGACCGCTGTCATCACAATGCCCCATGATGCCTATCATCATAATGCTCCAAGGCCACTCTTATCACAATGCTCCATGATCCCTGTCCTCCCAATGTTCCATGACACTAGTCATCACAGTGCTCCATGACCCCTGTCATCACAATATTCACTGCCCATGTAATCACAATTCTCCTGGTCCCCTGTAATCACAATGCTCCATACCCTTGTCATCACAATGATCCAGAACTCTTGTCATCATAATTCTCCATGCCCGAGTCATCACAGTGCTCCATGACCACTTTCATCACAATGCTCCTTGACCCCTGTCATCACAATGCTCTATGACCACTGTCATCACAATGCCACATGACACCTGTCATCACAATGCTCTATAGCCCGTGTCAGCACAATGTTCCATGACAGGTATCATCACAATGATCCATGACTGCTGTCATCACAATGTTCCCTGCCCTTATCATCTCAATGCTCCCTGGCCCCTGTCATCACAATGCTCCATGCTCATATCATCACAAGGCTCCATTACCCATGTCATCGTAGTGATCCATGACCCCTTTCATCACAATGCTCCATGACCCCAGTCATCACAATGCTCCATAGCCCTTGTCATCACAATGCTCCATTAGCCCTGTCATCACAATGTTCCATGACTCTTGTCATCAAAATGCCTCATGATCCATTTAATCACAATGCTCCATGATTCCTTTCATCACATCCTCCATGATACTTGTCATTACACTGCCCCATGACCTTTTTCAGAACAATGCTCCATGATACCAGTCATCACAATGCTCCATGACCATTGTCGTCACAATGCTCCATGCCCCTTTCAACACAATGCTCCATGACAACTGTCATCACAATGCTCCATGGTCTTTGTCATCACAATTATACATGGCCCCTGTGATCACAATGCCCCATGACCCCTTTCATCACAATGCTCCATGACCACTGTCATCACAATGCCCCATGACCCCTGTCATCACAATGCTCCATGGCCCCTGTCATTACAATGCTCCATGACCACTGTCATCACAATGTTCATGATCGCTGTAATCACAATGACTCATGACACCTTTCCTCAGAAGGCTCCAGTACGCCTGTCATCACAATGCTCCAATGACCGTCTCATCACAATGCTCCATGATCCCTGTCAGCACAACGTTCCATGACAATTGTCATCCCAATGCTCCATGACACCTGTCATCACAATGTTGCCTGCCCATGTCATCAAAATGCTCCATGTCCCCTGTAATCACAATGTTCCATTACACCTGTCTTCACAATGTTCCCTGCCCATGTCATCACAATGCTCCATTACCAATGTAATCAAAATGTTCGCCTGCCCTTGTCATCAAAATGCTCCATGGCCCCTTTAATCACAATGCTCCATGAACCCTGTCATCACAATGTTCCATGACAGTTGTCATCACAATGCTCCATGACCCTGTAATCACAATGCTCCATGCCCTTGTCATCACAATGCTCCAGAACTCTTGTCATCATAATGATGAATGCTCGTGTCATCGCAAAGCTCCATGATACTTGTCATCACAATGTTCCATGGCCTTGTCATTACAATACTCCATGGCCCCTGTCATCACAGTGCTCCATGATACCTTTTATCACAATTCTAGATGACCACTGTCATCACAATGCCCCAAGACACATGTCATCACAATTCGCCATGGCCCTTGCCATCACAATGCTCCATGACCCGTGTCATCACAATGGTCCAGGACACTTGTCATCACAATGATCCATGACCACTTACATCACAATGCTCCTTGACTCCTGTCATCACAATGCTCCATAGCCTATGCATTCGCAATGCTACATGGTCCCTGTAATCACATTGCTCCATGATCCATTTCATCACAATGCTCTATGACCCCTGTCATTACAATGCCACATTATACCTGTCATCACAATGCTCCATGGCCCCTGTCAGCACAATGTTCCATGACAGATGTCATCACTCTCCTCCATGGTCCCTGTAATCACAATGCTCCATTCCCTTGTCAACGCAATGCTCCAGAACTCTTGTCATCATAATGCTCCATGCCCGTCTCATCACAATTCTCCATGACACTTTTCATTAAAATGCTCCATGGCCTTTATCATCACAATGCTCCATTGCCCCTATTATTACAGTGATCCATGGTACCTTTCATCACAATGCTAGATAACCTCTGTCATCACAATGCCCGAGGACACCTGTCATCAGAATTGGCCATGGCCCTTGTCATCACAATGCTCCATGCCCTTGTCACCACAATGCTCCAGAACTCTAGGCATCATAATGCTCCATGCCCGTCTCATCACAATGCTCCATGACACTTTTCATCAAAATGCTCCATGGCCTTTGTCATCACAATGCTCCATGGCCCCTGTTATCATAGTGCTCCATGTTACCTTTCATCAAAATTCTAGATGACCACTGTCATCACAAGGCCCCATGACACCTGTCATCACAATTCGCCATGGCCCTTGTCATCACAATGCTCCATGATCCATGTCATCACAATGTTCCTGGACACTTATCATCACAATGAACTATGACCACATTCATCACAATGCTCCATGACCCCTGTCATCACACTGCTCCATGGCCTATGCATTCAAAATGCTCCATGGGCCCTGTAATCACATTGCTCCATGATCCCTTTCATCACAATGCTCCAAGACCGCTGTCATCACAAGGCCGCATGACGCGTATCATCATAATGCTCCAAGGCCCCTCTCATCACAATGCTCCATGAACCCTGTCATCACAATGTTCCATGACACTTGTCATCACAGTGCTCCATGAACCCCTGTCATCACAATATTCACTGCCCATGTAATCACAATGCTCCTGGTCTCCTGTAATCACAGTGCTCCATACCCTTTTCATCACAATGCTCCAGAACTCTTGTCATCATAATGCTCCATTCCCGTGTCATCACAGTGCTCCATGACCACTTTCATCACAATGCTCCTTGACCCCTGTCATCACAATGCTCTATGACCACTGTCATCACAATGCCACATGACACCTGTCATCACAATGCTCTATAGCCCCTGTCAGCACAATGTTCCATGACAGGTATCATCACAATGATCCATGACTGCTGTCATCACAATGTTCCATGCCTTTGTCATTCTCAATGCTCCCTGGCCCCTGTCATCACAATGATCCATGCTCATATCATCACAATGCTCCATTACCCATGTCATCGTAGTGATCCATGAGCCCTTTCATCACAATGCTCCATGACCCCAGTCATCACAATGCTCCATAGCCCTTGTCATCACAATGCTCCATTAGCCCTGTCATCACAATGTTCCATGACTCTTGTCATCAAAATGCCTCATGATCCATTTAATCACAATGCTCCATGACTGCTTTCAAAACATCCTCCATGATACTTGTCATTACACTGCCCCATGACCTTTTTCAGAACAATGCTCCATGATACCAGTCATCACAATGCTCCATGACCATTGTCGTCACAATGCTCCATGCCCCTTTCAACACAATGCTCCATGACAACTGTCATCACAATGCTCCATGGCCTTTGTCATCACAATTATACATGGCCCCTGTGATCACAGTGCTCCATGACCCCTTTCATCACAATGCTCCATGACCACTGTCATCACAATGCCCCATGACCCCTGTCATCACAATGCTCCATGGCCCCTGTCATTACAATGCTCCATGACCACTGTCATCACAATGTTCCATGATCGCTGTAATCACAATGACCCATGACACCTTTCCTCAGAAGGCTCCAGTACGCCTGTCATCACAATGCTCCAATGACCGTCTCATCACAATGCTGCATGATCCCTGTCAGCACAACGTTCCATGACAATTGTCATCCCAATGCTCCATGACACCTGTCATCACAATGTTGCCTGCCCATGTCATCAAAATGCTCCATGTCCCCTGTAATCACAATGTTCCATTACACCTGTCTTCACAATGTTCCCTGCCCATGTCATCACAATGCTCCATTACCAATGTAATCAAAATGTTCGCCTGCCCTTGTCATCAAAATGCTCCATGGCCCCTTTAATCACAATGCTCCATGAACCCTGTCATCACAATGTTCCACGACAGTTGTCATCACAATGCTCCATGACCCTGTAATCACAATGCTCCATGCCCTTGTCATCACAATGCTCCAGAACTCTTGTCATCATAATGATGAATGCTCGTGTCATCACAAAGCTCCATGATACTTGTCATCACAATGTTCCATGGCCTTGTCATTACAATACTCCATGGCCCCTGTCATCACAGTGCTCCATGATACCTTTTATCACAATTCTAGATGACCACTGTCATCACAATGCCCCAAGACACATGTCATCACAATTCGCCATGGCCCTTGCCATCACAATGCTCCATGATCCATGTCATCACAATGTTCCTGGACACTTATCATCACAATGAACTATGACCACATTCATCACAATGCCTCATGACCCCTGTCATCACACTGCTCCATGGCCTATGCATTCAAAATGCTCCATGGCCCCTGTAATCACATTGCTCCATGATCCCTTTCATCACAATGTTCTATGACCACTCTCATCACAATATCCCATGACGCCTATCATCATAATGCTCCAAGGGCCCTCTCATCACAATGCTCCATGAACCCTGTCATCACAATGTTCAATGACACTTGTCATCACAGTGCTCCATGAACGCCTGTCATCACAATATTCACTGCCCATGTAATCACAATGCTCCTGGTCCCCTGTAATCACAGTGCTCCATACCCTTTTCATCACAATGCTCCAGAACTCTTGTCATCACTATGCTCCATGCCCTTGTCACCACAATGCTCCAGAACGCTTGGCATCATAATGCTCCATGCCCGTCTCATCACAATGCTCCATGACAATTGTCACCAAAATGCTCCATGGCCTTTGTCATCACAATGCTCCATGGCCCCTGTTATCACAGTGCTTCATGTTACCTTTCCTCACAATTCTAGATGACCACTGTCATCACAATGCCCCATGACACCTGTCATCACAATTCGCCATGGCCCTTGTCATCACAATGATCCATGATCCATGTCATCACAATGTTCATGGACACTTGTCATCACAATGCTCCATGACAACTTACATCACAATGCTCCTTGACCCCTGTCATTTCATTGCTCCATGGCCTATGCATTCACAATGCTCCATGGCTCCTGTAATCACATTGCTCCATGATCCCTTTCATCACAATGCTCCAAGACCGCTGTCATCACAATGCCCCATGATGCCTATCATCATAATGCTCCAAGGCCACTCTTATCACAATGCTCCATGATCCCTGTCCTCCCAATGTTCCATGACACTAGTCATCACAGTGCTCCATGACCCCTGTCATCACAATATTCACTGCCCATGTAATCACAATTCTCCTGGTCCCCTGTAATCACAATGCTCCATACCCTTGTCATCACAATGATCCAGAACTCTTGTCATCATAATTCTCCATGCCCGAGTCATCACAGTGCTCCATGACCACTTTCATCACAATGCTCCTTGACCCCTGTCATCACAATGCTCTATGACCACTGTCATCACAATGCCACATGACACCTGTCATCACAATGCTCTATAGCCCGTGTCAGCACAATGTTCCATGAGAGGTATCATCACAATGATCCATGACTGCTGTCATCACAATGTTCCCTGCCCTTATCATCTCAATGCTCCCTGGCCCCTGTCATCACAATGCTCCATGCTCATATCATCACAAGGCTCCATTACCCATGTCATCGTAGTGATCCATGACCCCTTTCATCACAATGCTGCATGACCCCAGTCATCACAATGCTCCATAGCCCTTGTCATCACAATGCTCCATTAGCCCTGTCATCACAATGTTCCATGACTCTTGTCATCAAAATGCCTCATGATCCATTTAATCACAATGCTCCATGATTCCTTTCATCACATCCTCCATGATACTTGTCATTACACTGCCCCATGACCTTTTTCAGAACAATGCTCCATGATACCAGTCATCACAATGCTCCATGACCATTGTCGTCACAATGCTCCATGCCCCTTTCAACACAATGCTCCATGACAACTGTCATCACAATGCTCCATGGTCTTTGTCATCACAATTATACATGGCCCCTGTGATCACAATGCCCCATGACCCCTTTCATCACAATGCTCCATGACCACTGTCATCACAATGCCCCATGACCCCTGTCATCACAATGCTCCATGGCCCCTGTCATTACAATGCTCCATGACCACTGTCATCACAATGTTCATGATCGCTGTAATCACAATGACTCATGACACCTTTCCTCAGAAGGCTCCAGTACGCCTGTCATCACAATGCTCCAATGACCGTCTCATCACAATGCTCCATGATCCCTGTCAGCACAACGTTCCATGACAATTGTCATCCCAATGCTCCATGACACCTGTCATCACAATGTTGCCTGCCCATGTCATCAAAATGCTCCATGTCCCCTGTAATCACAATGTTCCATTACACCTGTCTTCACAATGTTCCCTGCCCATGTCATCACAATACTCCATTACCAATGTAATCAAAATGTTCGCCTGCCCTTGTCATCAAAATGCTCCATGGCCCCTTTAATCACAATGCTCCATGAACCCTGTCATCACAATGTTCCATGACAGTTGTCATCACAATGCTCCATGACCCTGTAATCACAATGCTCCATGCCCTTGTCATCACAATGCTCCAGAACTCTTGTCATCATAATGATGAATGCTCGTGTCATCGCAAAGCTCCATGATACTTGTCATCACAATGTTCCATGGCCTTATCATTACAATACTCCATGGCCCCTGTCATCACAGTGCTCCATGATACCTTTTATCACAATTCTAGATGACCACTGTCATCACAATGCCCCAAGACACATGTCATCACAATTCGCCATGGCCCTTGCCATCACAATGCTCCATGACCCGTGTCATCACAATGGTCCAGGACACTTGTCATCACAATGATCCATGACCACTTACATCACAATGCTCCTTGACTCCTGTCATCACAATGCTCCATAGCCTATGCATTCGCAATGCTACATGGTCCCTGTAATCACATTGCTCCATGATCCATTTCATCACAATGCTCTATGACCCCTGTCATTACAATGCCACATTATACCTGTCATCACAATGCTCCATGGCCCCTGTCAGCACAATGTTCCATGACAGATGTCATCACTCTCCTCCATGGTCCCTGTAATCACAATGCTCCATTCCCTTGTCAACGCAATGCTCCAGAACTCTTGTCATCATAATGCTCCATGCCCGTCTCATCACAATTCTCCATGACACTTTTCATTAAAATGCTCCATGGCCTTTATCATCACAATGCTCCATGGCCCCTATTATCATAGTGATCCATGGTACCTTTCATCACAATGCTAGATAACCTCTGTCATCACAATGCCCGAGGACACCTGTCATCAGAATTGGCCATGGCCCTTGTCATCACAATGCTCCATGCCCTTGTCACCACAATGCTCCAGAACTCTAGGCATCATAATGCTCCATGCCCGTCTCATCACAATGCTCCATGACACTTTTCATCAAAATGCTCCATGGCCTTTGTCATCACAATGCTCCATGGCCCCTGTTATCATAGTGCTCCATGTTACCTTTCATCAAAATTCTAGATGACCACTGTCATCACAAGGCCCCATGACACCTGTCATCACAATTCGCCATGGCCCTTGTCATCACAATGCTCCATGATCCATGTCATCACAATGTTCCTGGACACTTATCATCACAATGAACTATGACCACATTCATCACAATGCTCCATGACCCCTGTCATCACACTGCTCCATGGCCTATGCATTCAAAATGCTCCATGGGCCCTGTAATCACATTGCTCCATGATCCCTTTCATCACAATGCTCCAAGATCGCTGTCATCACAAGGCCGCATGACGCGTATCATCATAATGCTCCAAGGCCCCTCTCATCACAATGCTCCATGAACCCTGTCATCACAATGTTCCATGACACTTGTCATCACAGTGCTCCATGAACCCCTGTCATCACAATATTCACTGCCCATGTAATCACAATGCTCCTGGTCTCCTGTAATCACAGTGCTCCATACCCTTTTCATCACAATGCTCCAGAACTCTTGTCATCATAATGCTCCATGCCCGTGTCATCACAATGCTTGAAGAACCTTGTCATCACAATGCTCCATGAACCGTGTCATCACAAGGTTCCAGGACCCTTGTCATCACAATGATCCATGACCCCTGTCATCTCAATGCTCCATGATCTTTGTATTCACAATGCTCCCTGGCCCCTATAATTGCGGTGATCCATGACCCCTGTCATCACAATGCTCCCTGGTATATTTCGTCACAATTCTAGATGACCACTGTCATCACAGTGCTCCACGGCCCCTGTCGTCAGAGTCCTCCATGATACCTTTCATTACAATTCTACATGACCACTGTCATCACAATGCCCCATGACACCTGTCATCACAATTCGCCATGGCACTTGTCATCACAATGCTCCATGACAACTTACATCACAATGCTCCTTGACCCCTGTCATTTCATTGCTCCATGGCCTATGCATTCACAATGCTCCATGGCTCCTGTAAGCACATTGCTCCATGATCCCTTTCATCACAATGCTCCAAGACCGCTGTCATCACAATGCCCCATGACGCCTATCATCATAATGCTCTAAGGCCCCTCTCATCACAATGCTCCATGATCCCTTTCATCACAATATTCCAGGACTCTAGTCATCACAGTGCTCCATGACCCCTGTCATCACAATATTCACTGCCCATGTAATCACAATGCTCGTGGTCCCCTGTAATCATAGTGCTCCATACCCTTGTCATCACAATGCTCCAGAACTCTTGTCATCATAATGCTCCATGCCCGTGTCATCACAATGCTTGAAGAACCTTGTCATCACAATGCTCCATGAACCGTGTCATCACAAGGTTCCAGGACCCTTGTCATCACAATGATCCATGACCCCTGTCATCTCAATGCTCCATGATCTTTGTATTCACAATGCTCCATGGCCCCTATAATTGCGGTGATCCATGACCCCTGTCATCACAATGCTCCCTGGTATATTTCATCACAATTCTAGATGACCACTGTCATCACAGTGCTCCACGGCCCCTGTCATCAGAGTCCTCCCTGATACCTTTCATCACAATTCTATATGACCGCTCTCATCACAATTCCACATGACACCTGTCATCACAATGCTCCATGAACCATGTCATCACAATGTTCATGGACAATAGTCATCACAATGCTCCATGACAACTTACATCCCAATGCTCCTTGACCCCTGTCATTCCATTGCTCCATGGCCTATGCATTCACAATGCTCCATGGCTCCTGTAATCACATTGCTCCATGATCCCTTTCATCACAATGCTCCAAGACCGCTATCATCACAATGCCCCATGACGCCTATCATCATAATGCTCCAAGGCCCCTCTCATCACAATGCTCCATGATCCCTGTCATCACAATGTTCCATGACACTAGTCATCACAGTGCTCCATGACCCCTGTCATCACAATATTCACTGCCCATGTAATCACAATGCTCCTGGTCCCCTGTAATCTCAATGCTCCATACCCTTGTCATCACAATGCTCCAGAACTCTTGTCATCATAATGCTCCATCCCCGTGTCATCACAGTGCTCCATGACCACTTTCATCACAATGCTCCTTGACCCCTGTCATCACAATGCTCTATGACCACTGTCATCACAATGCCACATGACACCTGTCATCACAATGCTCTATAGCCCCTGTCAGCACAATGTTCCATGACAGGTATCATCACAATGATCCATGACTGCTGTCATCACAATGTTCCCTGCCCTTGTCATTCTCAATGCTCCCTGGCCCCTGTCATCACAATGCTCCATGCTCATATCATCACAATGCTCCATTACCCATGTCATCGTAGTGATCCATGACCCCTTTCATCACAATGCTCCATGACCCCAGTCATCACAATGCTCCATAGCTCTTGTCATCACAATGCTCCATTAGCCCTGTCATCACAATGTTCCATGACTCTTGTCATCAAAATGCCTCATGATCCATTTAATCACAATGCTCCATGACTCCTTTCATCACATCCTCCATGATACTTGTCATTACACTGCCCCATGACCTTTTTCAGAACAATGCTCCATGATACCAGTAATCACAATGCTCCATGACCATTGTCGTCACAATGCTCCATGCCCCTTTCAACACAATGCTCCATGACAACTGTCATCACAATGCTCCATGGTCTTTGTCATCACAATTATACATGGCCCCTGTGATCACAGTGCTCCATGACCCCTTTCATCACAATGCTCCATGACCACTGTCATCACAATGCCCCATGACCCCTGTCATCACAATGCTCCATGGCCCCTGTCATTACAATGCTCCATGACCACTGTCATCACAATGTTCCATGATCGCTGTAATCACAATGACTCATGACACCTTTCCTCAGAAGGCTCCAGTACGCCTGTCATCACAATGCTCCAATGACCGTCTCATCACAATGCTCCATGATCCCTGTCAGCACAACGTTCCATGACAATTGTCATCACAATGCTCCATGACACCTGTCATCACAATGTTGCCTGCCCATGTCATCAAAATGCTCCATGTCCCCTGTAATCACAATGTTCCATTACACCTGTCTTCACAATGTTCCCTGCCCATGTCATCACAATGCTCCATTACCAATGTAATCAAAATGTTCGCCTGCCCTTGTCATCAAAATGCTCCATGGCCCCTTTAATCACAATGCTCCATGAACCCTGTCATCACAATGTTCCATGACAGTTGTCATCACAATGCTCCATGACCCTGTAATCACAATGCTCCATGCCCTTGTCATCACAATGCTCCAGAACTCTTGTCATCATAATGATGAATGCTCGTGTCATCGCAAAGCTCCATGATACTTGTCATCACAATGTTCCCTGGCCTTGTCATTACAATACTCCATGGCCCCTGTCATCACAGTGCTCCATGATACCTTTTATCACAATCCTAGATGACCACTGTCATCACAATGCCCCAAGACACATGTCATCACAATTCGCCATGGCCCTTGCCATCACAATGCTCCATGACCCGTGTCATCACAATGGTCCAGGACACTTGTCATCACAATGATCCATGACCACTTACATCACAATGCTCCTTGACTCCTGTCATCACAATGCTCCATAGCCTATGCATTCGCAATGCTACGTGGTCCCTGTAATCACATTGCTCCATGATCCATTTCATCACAATGCTCTATGACCCCTGTCATTACAATGCCACATTATACCTGTCATCACAATGCTCCATGGCCCCTGTCAGCACAATGTTCCATGACAGATGTCATCACTCTCCTCCATGGTCCCTGTAATCACAATGCTCCATTCCCTTGTCAACGCAATGCTCCAGAACTCTTGTCATCATAATGCTCCATGCCCGTCTCATCACAATTCTCCATGACACTTTTCATTAAAATGCTCCATGGCCTTTATCATCACAATGCTCCATGGCCCCTATTATCATAGTGATCCATGGTACCTTTCATCACAATGCTAGATAACCTCTGTCATCACAATGCCCGAGGACACCTGTCATCAGAATTGGCCATGGCCATTGTCATCACAATGCTCCATGCCCTTGTCACCACAATGCTCCAGAACTCTGGGCATCATAATGCTCCATGCCCGTCTCATCACAATGCTCCATGACACTTGTCATCAAAATGCTCCATGGCCTTTGTCATCACAATGCTCCATGGCCCCTGTTATCATAGTGCTCCATGTTACCTTTCATCACAATTCTAGATGACCACTGTCATCACAAGGCCCCATGACACCTGTCATCACAATTCGCCATGGCCCTTGTCATCACAATGCTCCATGATCCATGTCATCACAATGTTCCTGGACACTTATCATCACAATGAACTATGACCACATTCATCACAATGCTCCATGACCCCTGTCATCACACTGCTCCATGGCCTAAGCATTCAAAAGGCTCCATGAGCCCTGTAATCACATTGCTCCATGATCCCTTTCATCACAATGCTCCAAGACCGCTGTCATCACAAGGCCGCATGACGCGTATCATCATAATGCTCCAAGGCCCCTCTCATCACAATGCTCCATGAACCCTGTCATCACAATGTTCCATGACACTTGTCATCACAGTGCTCCATGAACCCCTGTCATCACAATATTCACTGCCCATGTAATCACAATGCTCCTGGTCTCCTGTAATCACAGTGCTCCATACCCTTTTCATCACAATGCTCCAGGACTCTTGTCATCATAATGCTCCATGCCCGTGTCATCACAATGCTTGAAGAACCTTGTCATCACAATGCTCCATGAACCGTGTCATCACAAGGTTCCAGGACCCTTGTCATCACAATGATCCATGACCCCGTCATCTCAATGCTCCATGATCTTTGTATTCACAATGCTCCCTGGCCCCTATAATTGCGGTGATCCATGACCCCTGTCATCACAATGCTCCCTGGTATATTTCGTCACAATTCTAAATGACCACTGTCATCACAGTGCTCCACGGCCCCTGTCGTCAGAGTCCTCCATGATACCTTTCATTACAGTTCTACATGACCACTGTCATCACAATGCCCCATGACACCTGTCATCACAATTCGCCATGGCACTTGTCATCACAATGCTCCATGAACTATGTCATCACAATGTTCATGGACACTTGTCATCACAATGCTCCATGACAACTTACATCACAATGCTCCTTGACCCCTGTCATTTCATTGCTCCATGGCCTATGCATTCACAATGCTCCATGGCTCCTGTAAGCACATTGCTCCATGATCCCTTTCATCACAATGTTCTATGACCACTCTCATCACAATATCCCATGACGCCTATCATCATAATGCTCCAAGGGCCCTCTCATCACAATGCTCCATGAACCCTGTCATCACAATGTTCAATGACACTTGTCATCACAGTGCTCCATGAACGCCTGTCATCACAATATTCACTGCCCATGTAATCACAATGCTCCTGGTCCCCTGTAATCACAGTGCTCCATACCCTTTTCATCACAATGCTCCAGAACTCTTGTCATCACTATGCTCCATGCCCTTGTCACCACAATGCTCCAGAACGCTTGGCATCATAATGCTCCATGCCCGTCTCATCACAATGCTCCATGACAATTGTCACCAAAATGCTCCATGGCCTTTGTCATCACAATGCTCCATGGCCCCTGTTATCACAGTGCTTCATGTTACCTTTCCTCACAATTCTAGATGACCACTGTCATCACAATGCCCCATGACACCTGTCATCACAATTCGCCATGGCCCTTGTCATCACAATGATCCATGATCCATGTCATCACAATGTTCATGGACACTTGTCATCACAATGCTCCATGACAACTTACATCACAATGCTCCTTGACCCCTGTCATTTCATTGCTCCATGGCCTATGCATTCACAATGCTCCATGGCTCCTGTAATCACATTGCTCCATGATCCCTTTCATCACAATGCTCCAAGACCGCTGTCATCACAATGCCCCATGATGCCTATCATCATAATGCTCCAAGGCCACTCTTATCACAATGCTCCATGATCCCTGTCCTCCCAATGTTCCATGACACTAGTCATCACAGTGCTCCATGACCCCTGTCATCACAATATTCACTGCCCATGTAATCACAATTCTCCTGGTCCCCTGTAATCACAATGCTCCATACCCTTGTCATCACAATGATCCAGAACTCTTGTCATCATAATTCTCCATGCCCGAGTCATCACAGTGCTCCATGACCACTTTCATCACAATGCTCCTTGACCCCTGTCATCACAATGCTCTATGACCACTGTCATCACAATGCCACATGACACCTGTCATCACAATGCTCTATAGCCCGTGTCAGCACAATGTTCCATGACAGGTATCATCACAATGATCCATGACTGCTGTCATCACAATGTTCCCTGCCCTTATCATCTCAATGCTCCCTGGCCCCTGTCATCACAATGCTCCATGCTCATATCATCACAAGGCTCCATTACCCATGTCATCGTAGTGATCCATGACCCCTTTCATCACAATGCTCCATGACCCCAGTCATCACAATGCTCCATAGCCCTTGTCATCACAATGCTCCATTAGCCCTGTCATCACAATGTTCCATGACTCTTGTCATCAAAATGCCTCATGATCCATTTAATCACAATGCTCCATGATTCCTTTCATCACATCCTCCATGATACTTGTCATTACACTGCCCCATGACCTTTTTCAGAACAATGCTCCATGATACCAGTCATCACAATGCTCCATGACCATTGTCGTCACAATGCTCCATGCCCCTTTCAACACAATGCTCCATGACAACTGTCATCACAATGCTCCATGGTCTTTGTCATCACAATTATACATGGCCCCTGTGATCACAATGCCCCATGACCCCTTTCATCACAATGCTCCATGACCACTGTCATCACAATGCCCCATGACCCCTGTCATCACAATGCTCCATGGCCCCTGTCATTACAATGCTCCATGACCACTGTCATCACAATGTTCATGATCGCTGTAATCACAATGACTCATGACACCTTTCCTCAGAAGGCTCCAGTACGCCTGTCATCACAATGCTCCAATGACCGTCTCATCACAATGCTCCATGATCCCTGTCAGCACAACGTTCCATGACAATTGTCATCCCAATGCTCCATGACACCTGTCATCACAATGTTGCCTGCCCATGTCATCAAAATGCTCCATGTCCCCTGTAATCACAATGTTCCATTACACCTGTCTTCACAATGTTCCCTGCCCATGTCATCACAATGCTCCATTACCAATGTAATCAAAATGTTCGCCTGCCCTTGTCATCAAAATGCTCCATGGCCCCTTTAATCACAATGCTCCATGAACCCTGTCATCACAATGTTCCATGACAGTTGTCATCACAATGCTCCATGACCCTGTAATCACAATGCTCCATGCCCTTGTCATCACAATGCTCCAGAACTCTTGTCATCATAATGATGAATGCTCGTGTCATCGCAAAGCTCCATGATACTTGTCATCACAATGTTCCATGGCCTTGTCATTACAATACTCCATGGCCCCTGTCATCACAGTGCTCCATGATACCTTTTATCACAATTCTAGATGACCACTGTCATCACAATGCCCCAAGACACATGTCATCACAATTCGCCATGGCCCTTGCCATCACAATGCTCCATGACCCGTGTCATCACAATGGTCCAGGACACTTGTCATCACAATGATCCATGACCACTTACATCACAATGCTCCTTGACTCCTGTCATCACAATGCTCCATAGCCTATGCATTCGCAATGCTACATGGTCCCTGTAATCACATTGCTCCATGATCCATTTCATCACAATGCTCTATGACCCCTGTCATTACAATGCCACATTATACCTGTCATCACAATGCTCCATGGCCCCTGTCAGCACAATGTTCCATGACAGATGTCATCACTCTCCTCCATGGTCCCTGTAATCACAATGCTCCATTCCCTTGTCAACGCAATGCTCCAGAACTCTTGTCATCATAATGCTCCATGCCCGTCTCATCACAATTCTCCATGACACTTTTCATTAAAATGCTCCATGGCCTTTATCATCACAATGCTCCATGGCCCCTATTATCACAGTGATCCATGGTACCTTTCATCACAATGCTAGATAACCTCTGTCATCACAATGCCCGAGGACACCTGTCATCAGAATTGGCCATGGCCCTTGTCATCACAATGCTCCATGCCCTTGTCACCACAATGCTCCAGAACTCTAGGCATCATAATGCTCCATGCCCGTCTCATCACAATGCTCCATGACACTTTTCATCAAAATGCTCCATGGCCTTTGTCATCACAATGCTCCATGGCCCCTGTTATCATAGTGCTCCATGTTACCTTTCATCAAAATTCTAGATGACCACTGTCATCACAAGGCCCCATGACACCTGTCATCACAATTCGCCATGGCCCTTGTCATCACAATGCTCCATGATCCATGTCATCACAATGTTCCTGGACACTTATCATCACAATGAACTATGACCACATTCATCACAATGCTCCATGACCCCTGTCATCACACTGCTCCATGGCCTATGCATTCAAAATGCTCCATGGGCCCTGTAATCACATTGCTCCATGATCCCTTTCATCACAATGCTCCAAGACCGCTGTCATCACAAGGCCGCATGACGCGTATCATCATAATGCTCCAAGGCCCCTCTCATCACAATGCTCCATGAACCCTGTCATCACAATGTTCCATGACACTTGTCATCACAGTGCTCCATGAACCCCTGTCATCACAATATTCACTGCCCATGTAATCACAATGCTCCTGGTCTCCTGTAATCACAGTGCTCCATACCCTTTTCATCACAATGCTCCAGAACTCTTGTCATCATAATGCTCCATTCCCGTGTCATCACAGTGCTCCATGACCACTTTCATCACAATGCTCCTTGACCCCTGTCATCACAATGCTCTATGACCACTGTCATCACAATGCCACATGACACCTGTCATCACAATGCTCTATAGCCCCTGTCAGCACAATGTTCCATGACAGGTATCATCACAATGATCCATGACTGCTGTCATCACAATGTTCCATGCCTTTGTCATTCTCAATGCTCCCTGGCCCCTGTCATCACAATGATCCATGCTCATATCATCACAATGCTCCATTACCCATGTCATCGTAGTGATCCATGAGCCCTTTCATCACAATGCTCCATGACCCCAGTCATCACAATGCTCCATAGCCCTTGTCATCACAATGCTCCATTAGCCCTGTCATCACAATGTTCCATGACTCTTGTCATCAAAATGCCTCATGATCCATTTAATCACAATGCTCCATGACTGCTTTCAAAACATCCTCCATGATACTTGTCATTACACTGCCCCATGACCTTTTTCAGAACAATGCTCCATGATACCAGTCATCACAATGCTCCATGACCATTGTCGTCACAATGCTCCATGCCCCTTTCAACACAATGCTCCATGACAACTGTCATCACAATGCTCCATGGCCTTTGTCATCACAATTATACATGGCCCCTGTGATCACAGTGCTCCATGACCCCTTTCATCACAATGCTCCATGACCACTGTCATCACAATGCCCCATGACCCCTGTCATCACAATGCTCCATGGCCCCTGTCATTACAATGCTCCATGACCACTGTCATCACAATGTTCCATGATCGCTGTAATCACAATGACCCATGACACCTTTCCTCAGAAGGCTCCAGTACGCCTGTCATCACAATGCTCCAATGACCGTCTCATCACAATGCTGCATGATCCCTGTCAGCACAACGTTCCATGACAATTGTCATCCCAATGCTCCATGACACCTGTCATCACAATGTTGCCTGCCCATGTCATCAAAATGCTCCATGTCCCCTGTAATCACAATGTTCCATTACACCTGTCTTCACAATGTTCCCTGCCCATGTCATCACAATGCTCCATTAACAATGTAATCAAAATGTTCGCCTGCCCTTGTCATCAAAATGCTCCATGGCCCCTTTAATCACAATGCTCCATGAACCCTGTCATCACAATGTTCCACGACAGTTGTCATCACAATGCTCCATGACCCTGTAATCACAATGCTCCATGCCCTTGTCATCACAATGCTCCAGAACTCTTGTCATCATAATGATGAATGCTCGTGTCATCACAAAGCTCCATGATACTTGTCATCACAATGTTCCATGGCCTTGTCATTACAATACTCCATGGCCCCTGTCATCACCGTGCTCCATGATACCTTTTATCACAATTCTAGATGACCACTGTCATCACAATGCCCCAAGACACATGTCATCACAATTCGCCATGGCCCTTGCCATCACAATGCTCCATGACCCGTGTCATCACAATGGTCCAGGACACTTGTCATCACAATGATCCATGACCACTTACATCACAATGCTCCTTGAGTCCTGTCATCACAATGCTCCATAGCCTATGCATTCGCAATGCTACATGGTCCCTGTAATCACATTGCTCCATGATCCATTTCATCACAATGCTCTATGACCACTGTCATTACAATGCCACATTATACCTGTCATCACAATGCTCCATGGCCCCTGTCAGCCCAATATTCCATGACAGATGTCATCACTATCCTCCATGGTCCCTGTAATCACAATGCTCCCTTCCCTTGTCAACGCAATGCTCCAGAACTCTTGTCATCAAAATGCTCCATGCCCGTCTCATCACAATTCTCCATGACACTTTTCATTAAAATGCTCCATGGTCTTTATCATCACAATGCTCCATGGCCCCTGTTATCACATTGATCCATTGTACCTTTCATCACAATGCTAGATAACCTCTGTCATCACAATGCCCGATGACACCTGTCATCAAAATTGGCCATGGCCCTTGTCATCACAATGCTCCATGCCCTTGTCACCACAATGCTCCAGAACTCTTGGCATCATAATGCTCCATGTCCGTCTCATCACAATGCTCCATGACACTTGTCATCAAAATGCTCCATGGCCTTTGTCATCACAATGCTCCATGGCCCCTGTTATCACAGTGCTCCATGTTACCTTTCATCACAATTCTAGATGACCACTGTCATCACAATGCCCCATGACACCTGTCATCACAATTCGCCATGGCCCATGTCATCACAATGCTCCATGATCCATGTCATCACAATGTTCCTGGACACTTATCATCACAATGAACTATGACCACATTCATCACAATGCTCCATGACCCCTGTCATCACACTGCTCCATGGCCTATGCATTCAAAATGCTCCATGGCCCCTGTAATCACATTGCTCCATGATCCCTTTCATCACAATGTTCTATGACCACTCTCATCACAATACCCCATGACGCCTATCATCATAATGCTCCAAGTCCCGTCTCATCACAATGCTCCATGAACCCTGTCATCACAATGTTCCATGACACTTGTCATCACAGTGCTCCATGAACCCCTGTCATCACAATATTCACTGCCCATGTAATCACAATGCTCCTGGTCCCCTGTAATCACAGTGCTCCATACCCTTTTCATCACAATGCTCCAGAACTCTTGTCATCATAATGCTCCATGCCCGTGTCATCACAATGCTTGAAGAACCTTGTCATCACAATGCTCCATGAACCGTGTCATCACAAGGTTCCAGGACCCTTGTCATCACAATGATCCATGACCCCTGTCATCTCAATGCTCCATGATCTTTGTATTCACAATGCTCCATGGCCCCTATAATCGCGGTGATCCATGACCCCTGTCATCACAATGCTCCCTGGTATATTTCATCACAATTCTAGATGACCACTGTCATCACAGTGCCTCACGGCCCCTTTCGTCAGAGTCCTCCATGATACCTTTCATTACAATTCTACATGACCACTGTCATCACAATGCCCCATGACACCTGTCATCACAATTCGCCATGGCACTTCTCATCACAATGCTCCATGAACCATGTCATCACAATGTTCATGGACACTTGTCATCACAATGCTCCATGACAACTTACATCACAATGCTCCTTGACCCCTGTCATTTCATTGCTCCATGGCCTATGCATTCACAATGCTCCATGGCTCCTGTAAGCACATTGCTCCATGATCACTTTCATCACAATGTTCTATGACCACTCTCATCACAATATCCCATGACGCCTATCATCATAATGCTCCAAGGGCCCTCTCATCACAATGCTCCATGAACCCTGTCATCACAATGTTCAATGACACTTGTCATCACAGTGCTCCATGGACGCCTGTCATCACAATATTCACTGCACATGTAATCACAATGCTCCTGGTCCCCTGTAATCACAGTGCTCCATACCCTTTTCATCACAATGCTCCAGAACTCTTGCCATCACTATGCTCCATGCCCTTGTCACCACAATGCTCCAGAACGCTTGGCATTATAATGCTCCATGCCCGTCTCATCACAATGCTCCATGACACTTGTCATCACAATGCTCCATGGCCCCTGTTATCACAGTGCTCCATGGTACCTTTCCTCACAATTCTCGATGACCACTGTCATCACAATGCCCCATGACACCTGTCATCACAATTCGCCATGGCCCTTGTCATCACAATGATCCATGCCCTTGTCACCACAATGCTCCAGAACTCTTGTCATCATAATGCTCCATGCCCGTGTCATCACAATGCTCCAGAACTCTTGTCATCATAATGCTCCATGCCCGTGTCATCACAATGCTTGAAGAACCTTGTCATCACAATGCTCCATGAACCGTGTCATCACAAGGTTCCAGGACCCTTGTCATCACAATGATCCGTGACCCCTGTCATCTCAATGCTCCATGATCTTTGTATTCACAATGCTCCATGGCCTCTATAATTGCGGTGATCCATGACCCCTGTCATCACAATGCTCCCTGGTATATTTCATCACAATTCTAGATGACCACTGTCATCACAGTGCTCCACGGCGCCTGTCATCAGAGTCCTCCCTGATACCTTTCATCACAATTCTATATGACCGCTCTCGTCACAATTCCACATGACACCTGTCATCACAATGCTCCATGAACCATGTCATCACAATGTTCATGGACAATAGTCATCACAATGCTCCATGACAACTTACATCCCAATGCTCCTTGACCCCTGTCATTCCATTGCTCCATGGCCTATGCATTCACAATGCTCCATGGCTCCTGTAATCACATTGCTCCATGATCCCTTTCATCACAATGCTCCAAGACCGCTGTCATCACAATGCCCCATGACGCCTATCATCATAATGCTCCAAGGCCCCTCTCATCACAATGCTCCATGATCCCTGTCATCACAATGTTCCATGACACTAGTCATCACAGTGCTCCATGACCCCTGTCATCACAATATTCACTTCCCATGTAATCACAATGCTCCTGGTCCCCTGTAATCACAATGCTCCATACCCTTGTCATCACAATGCTCCAGAACTCTTGTCATCATAATGCTCCATCCCCGTGTCATCACAGTGCTCCATGACCACTTTCATCACAATGCTCCTTGACCCCTGTCATCACAATGCTCTATGACCACTGTCATCACAATGCCACATGACACCTGTCATCACAATGCTCTATAGCCCCTGTCAGCACAATGTTCCATGACAGGTATCATCACAATGATCCATGACTGCTGTCATCACAATGTTCCCTGCCCTTGTCATTCTCAATGCTCCCTGGCCCCTGTCATCACAATGATCCATGCTCATATCATCACAATGCTCCATTACCCATGTCATCGTAGTGATCCATGACCCCTTTCATCACAATGCTCCATGACACCAGTCATCACAATGCTCCATAGCCCTTGTCATCACAATGCTCCATTAGCCCTGTCATCACAATGTTCCATGACTCTTGTCATCAAAATGCCTCATGATCCATTTAATCACAATGCTCCATGACTCCTTTCAACACATCCTCCATGATACTTGTCATTACACTGCCCCATGACCTTTTTCAGAACAATGCTCCATGATACCAGTCATCACAATGCTCCTTGACCATTGTCGTCACAATGCTCCATGCCCCTTTCAACACAATGCTCCATGACAACTGTCATCACAATGCTCCATGGCCTTTGTCATCACAATTATACATGGCCCCTGTGATCACAGTGCTCCATGACCCCTTTCATCACAATGCTCCATGACCACTGTCATCACAATGCCCCATGACCCCTGTCATCACAATGCTCCATGGCCCCTGTCATTACAATGCTCCATGACCACTGTCATCACAATGTTCCATGATCGCTGTAATCACAATGACCCATGACACCTTTCCTCAGAAGGCTCCAGTACGCCTGTCATCACAATGCTCCAATGACCGTCTCATCACAATGCTCCATGATCCCTGTCAGCACAACGTTCCATGACAATTGTCATCACAATGCTCCATGACACCTGTCATCACAATGTTGCCTGCCCATGTCATCAAAATGCTCCATGTCCCCTGTAATCACAATGTTCCATTACACCTGTCTTCACAATGTTCCCTGCCCATGTCATCACAATGCTCCATTACCAATGTAATCAAAATGTTCGCCTGCCCTTGTCATCAAAATGCTCCATGGCCCCTTTAATCACAATGCTCCATGAACCCTGTCATCACAATGTTCCATGACAGTTGTCATCACAATGCTCCATGACCCTGTAATCACAATGCTCCATGCCCTTGTCATCACAATGCTCCAGAACTCTTGTCATCATAATGATGAATGCTCGTGTCATCACAAAGCTCCATGATACTTGTCATCACAATGTTCCATGGCCTTGTCATTACAATACTCCATGGCCCCTGTCATCACAGTGCTCCATGATACCTTTTATCACAGTTCTAGATGACCACTGTCATCACAATGCCCCAAGACACATGTCATCACAATTCGCCATGGCCCTTGCCATCACAATGCTCCATGACCCGTGTCATCACAATGGTCCAGGACACTTGTCATCACAATGATCCATGACCACTTACATCACAATGCTCCTTGACTCCTGTCATCACAATGCTCCATAGCCTATGCATTCGCAATGCTACATGGTCCCTGTAATCACATTGCTCCATGATCCATTTCATCACAATGCTCTATGACCACTGTCATTACAATGCCACATTATACCTGTCATCACAATGCTCCATGGCCCCTGTCAGCCCAATATTCCATGACAGATGTCATCACTCTCCTCCATGGTCCCTGTAATCACAATGCTCCATTCCCTTGTCAACGCAATGCTCCAGAACTCTTGTCATCATAATGCTCCATGCCCGTCTCATCACAATTCTCCATGACACTTTTCATTAAAATGCTCCATGGTCTTTATCATCACAATGCTCCATGGCCCCTGTTATCACATTGATCCATTGTACCTTTCATCACAATGCTAGATAACCTCTGTCATCACAATGCCCGATGACACCTGTCATCAGAATTGGCCATGGCCCTTGTCATCACAATGCTCCATGCCCTTGTCTCCACAATGCTCCAGAACTCTTGGCATCATAATGCTACATGTCCGTCTCATCACAATGCTCCATGACACTTGTCATCAAAATGCTCTATGGCCTTTGTCATCACAATGCTCCATGGCCCCTGTTATCACAGTGCTCCATGTTACCTTTCATCACAATTCTAGATGACCACTGTCATCACAATGCCCCATGACACCTGTCATCACAATTCGCCATGGCCCTTGTCATCACAATGCTCCATGATCCATGTCATCACAATGTTCCTGGACACTTATCATCACAATGAACTATGACCACATTCATCACAATGCTCCATGAACCCTGTCATCACACTGCTCCATGGCCTATGCATTCAAAATGCTCCATGGCCCCTGTAATCACATTGCTCCATGATCCCTTTCATCACAATGTTCTATGAACACTCTCATCACAATACCCCATGACGCCTATCATCATAATGCTCCAAGGCCCGTCTCATCACAATGCTCAATGAAACCTGTCATCACAATGTTCCATGACACTTGTCATCACAGTGCTCCATGAACCCCTGTCATCACAATATTCACTGCCCATGTAATCACAATGCTCCTGGTCCCCTGTAATCACAGTGCTCCATACCCTTTTCATCACAATGCTCCAGAACTCTTGTCATCATAATGCTCCATGGCCGTGTCATCACAATGCTTGAAGAACCTTGTCATCACAATGCTCCATGAACCGTGTCATCACAAGGTTCCAGGACCCTTGTCATCACAATGATCCATGAACCCTGTCATCTCAATGCTCCATGATCTTTGTATTCACAATGCTCCATGGCCCCTATAATTGCGGTGATCCATGACCCCTGTCATCACAATGCTCCCTGGTATATTTCATCACAATTCTAGATGACCACTGTCATCACAGTGCCTCACGGCCCCTGTCGTCAGAGTCCTCCATGATTCCTTTCATTACAATTCTACATGACCAGTGTCATCACAATGCCCCATGACACCTGTCATCACAATTCGCCATGGCACTTGTCATCACAATGCTCCATGAACTATGTCATCACAATGTTCATGGACACTTGTCATCACAATGCTCCATGACAACTTACATCACAATGCTCCTTGACCCCTGTCATTTCATTGCTCCATGGCCTATGCATTCACAATGCTCCATGGCTCCTGTAAGCACATTGCTCCATGATCCCTTTCATCACAATGTTCTATGACCACTCTCATCACAATATCCCATGACGCCTATCATCATAATGCTCCAAGGGCCCTCTCATCACAATGCTCCATGAACCCTGTCATCACAATGTTCAATGACACTTGTCATCACAGTGCTCCATGAACGCCTGTCATCACAATATTCACTGCCCATGTAATCACAATGCTCCTGGTCCCCTGTAATCACAGTGCTCCATACCCTTTTCATCACAATGCTCCAGAACTCTTGTCATCACTATGCTCCATGCCCTTGTCACCACAATGCTCCAGAACGCTTGGCATCATAATGCTCCATGCCCGTCTCATCACAATGCTCCATGACAATTGTCATCAAAATGCTCCATGGCCTTTGTCATCACAATGCTCCATGGCCCCTGTTATCACAGTGCTTCATGTTACCTTTCCTCACAATTCTCGATGACCACTGTCATCACAATGCCCCATGACACCTGTCATCACAATTCGCCATGGCCCTTGTCATCACAATGATCCATGATCCATGTCATCACAATGTTCATGGACACTTGTCATCACAATGCTCCATGACAACTTACATCACAATGCTCCTTGACCCCTGTCATTTCATTGCTCCATGGCCTATGCATTCACAATGCTCCATGGCTCCTGTAATCACATTGCTCCATGATCCCTTTCATCACAATGCTCCAAGACCGCTGTCATC
This sequence comes from Balaenoptera borealis, assembly GCF_965194805.1. Lineage (NCBI taxonomy): Eukaryota > Metazoa > Chordata > Mammalia > Artiodactyla > Balaenopteridae > Balaenoptera > Balaenoptera borealis. The sequence continues at coordinate 28,803,494 of NC_138874.1, read as the reverse complement.
ACAATGCCCCATGATGCCTATCATCATAATGCTCCAAGGCCACTCTTATCACAATGCTCCATGATCCCTGTCCTCCCAATGTTCCATGACACTAGTCATCACAGTGCTCCATGACCCCTGTCATCACAATATTCACTGCCCATGTAATCACAATGCTCCTGGTCCCCTGTAATCACAATGCTCCATACCCTTGTCATCACAATGCTCCAGAACTCTTGTCATCATAATGCTCCATCCCCGTGTCATCACAGTGCTCCATGACCACTTTCATCACAATGCTCCTTGACCCCTGTCATCACAATGCTCTATGACCACTGTCATCACAATGCCACATGACACCTGTCATCACAATGCTCTATAGCCCCTGTCAGCACAATGTTCCATGACAGGTATCATCACAATGATCCATGACTGCTGTCATCACAATGTTCCCTGCCCTTGTCATTCTCAATGCTCCCTGGCCCCTGTCAGCACAATGATCCATGCTCATATCATCACAATGCTCCATTACCCATGTCATCGTAGTGATCCATGACCCCTTTCATCACAATGCTCCATGACCCCAGTCATCACAATGCTCCATAGCCCTTGTCATCACAATGCTCCATTAGCCCTGTCATCACAATGTTCCATGACTCTTGTCATCAAAATGCCTCATGATCCATTTAATCACAATGCTCCATGACTCCTTTCAACACATCCTCCATGATACTTGTCATTACACTGCCCCATGACCTTTTTCAGAACAATGCTCCATGATACCAGTCATCACAATGCTCCATGACCATTGTCGTCACAATGCTCCATGCCCCTTTCAACACAATGCTCCATGACAACTGTCATCACAATGCTCCATGGCCTTTGTCATCACAATTATACATGGCCCCTGTGATCACAGTGCTCCATGACCCCTATCATCACAATGCTCCATGACCACTGTCATCACAATGCCCCATGACCCCTGTCATCACAATGCTCCATGGCCCCTGTCATTACAATGCTCCATGACCACTGTCATCACAATGTTCCATGATCGCTGTAATCACAATGACCCATGACACCTTTCCTCAGAAGGCTCCAGTACGCCTGTCATCACAATGCTCCAATGACCGTCTCATCACAATGCTCCATGATCCCTGTCAGCACAACGTTCCATGACAGTTGTCATCACAATGCTCCATGACCCTGTAATCACAATGCTCCATGCCCTTGTCATCACAATGCTCCAGAACTCTTGTCATCATAATGATGAATGCTCGTGTCATCACAAAGCTCCATGATACTTGTCATCACAATGTTCCATGGCCTTGTCATTACAATACTCCATGGCCCCTGTCATCACAGTGCTCCATGATACCTTTTATCACAGTTCTAGATGACCACTGTCATCACAATGCCCCAAGACACATGTCATCACAATTCGCCATGGCCCTTGCCATCACAATGCTCCATGACCCGTGTCATCACAATGGTCCAGGACACTTGTCATCACAATGATCCATGACCACTTACATCACAATGCTCCTTGACTCCTGTCATCACAATGCTCCATAGCCTATGCATTCGCAATGCTACATGGTCCCTGTAACCACATTGCTCCATGATCCATTTCATCACAATGCTCTATGACCACTGTCATTACAATGCCACATTATACCTGTCATCACAATGCTCCATGACCCCTGTCAGCCCAATATTCCATGACAGATATCATCACTATCCTCCATGGTCCCTGTAATCACAATGCTCCATTCCCTTTTCAACGCAATGCTCCAGAACTCTTGTCATCATAATGCTCCATGCCCGTCTCATCACAATTCTCCATGACACTTTTCATTAAAATGCTCCATGGTCTTTATCATCACAATGCTCCATGGCCCCTGTTATCACATTGATCCATTGTACCTTTCATCACAATGCTAGATAACCTCTGTCATCACAATGCCCGATGACACCTGTCATCAGAATTGGCCATGGCCCTTGTCATCACAATGCTCCATGCCCTTGTCACCACAATGCTCCAGAACTCTTGGCATCATAATGCTCCATGTCCGTCTCATCACAATGCTCCATGACACTTGTCATCAAAATGCTCCATGGCCTTTGTCATCACAATGCTCCATGGCCCCTGTTATCACAGTGCTCCATGTTACCTTTCATCACAATTCTAGATGACCACTGTCATCACAATGCCCCATGACACCTGTCATCACAATTCGCCATGGCCCTTGTCATCACAATGCTCCATGATCCATGTCATCACAATGTTCCTGGACACTTATCATCACAATGAACTATGACCACATTCATCACAATGCTCCATGACCCCTGTCATCACACTGCTCCATGGCCTATGCATTCAAAATGCTCCATGGCCCCTGTAATCACATTGCTCCATGATCCCTTTCATCACAATGTTCTATGACCACTCTCATCACAATACCTCATGACGCCTATCATCATAATGCTCCAAGGCCACTCTTATCACAATGCTCCATGATCCCTGTCCTCCCAATGTTCCATGACACTTTTCATTACAGTGCTCCATGAAACCCTGTCATCACAATATTCACTGCCCATGTAATCACAATGCTCCTGTTCTCCTGTAATCACAGTGCTCCATACCCTTTTCATCACAATGCTCCAGAACTCTTGTCATCATAATGCTCCATGCCCGTGTCATCACAATGCTTGAAGAACCTTGTCATCACAATGCTCCATGAACCGTGTCATCACAAGGTTCCAGGACCCTTGTCATCACAATGATCCATGACCCCTGTCATCTCAATGCTCCATGATCTTTGTATTCACAATGCTCCCTGGCCCCTATAATTGCGGTGATCCATGACCCCTGTCATCACAATGCTCCCTGGTATATTTCATCACAATTCTAGATGACCACTGTCATCACAGTGCTCCACGGCCCCTGTCGTCAGAGTCCTCCATGATACCGTTCATTACAATTCTACATGACCACTGTCATCACAATGCCGCATGACACCTGTCATCACAATTCGCCATGGCACTTGTCATCACAATGCTCCATGAACCATGTCATCACAATGTTCATGGACAATAGTCATGACAATGCTCCATGACAACTTACATCACAATGCTCCTTGACCCCTGTCATTTCATTGCTCCATGGCCTATGCATTCACAATGCTCCATGGTCCCTGTAATCACAATGCTCCATACCCTTGTCATCGCAATGCTCCAGATCACTTCTCATCATAATGCTCCATGCCCGTGTCATCACAATGCTCCATGGCCCCTGTCATCACAGTGCTCCGTGATACCTTTCATCATAATGATAGATGACCACTGTCATCACAATGCTCCATGACACCTGTCATCAGAATTGGCCATGGCCCTTGTCATCACAATGCTCCAGGACACTTGTCTTCACAATGTTCCATGGCGCATTTCATCACAATGCTCCATGACCACTTTCATCAAATTGCTCCATGATGCCTGTCATCACAATGCTCCATGGCCTTTGTCATCAAAATTCTACATGGCCCCTTTAATAACAGTGCTTCAGGACAACATTTTTCACAATGCTCCATGACCACTCTCATCACAATGCCACATAAGTCCTTTCATGACAATGCTCCATGGCCCTTGTCATCACAATATTCTATGACTTCTGTCATCACAATGCTCCATGCCCCTGTCATCACAATGCCCCATCACCCCTGCTATTACAATGCTCCATGACCCCTGTCGTCACAATGCTCCGAAACCCTTGTCATCACAATATTCCATGATCCGTGTAATCACGATGATCCATGAACCATTTCTGTACAATGCTCCAGTACCCCTTTCATTAAAATGCTCCATGGCGCTTGTCATCAGAATGCTCCAGGAACCCTTCCATCACAATAATCCATGACCCGTTTCCTCACAATTCTCCAGGACCGCTTTCATCACAATGCTCCATTCCCTTGTCATCTCAATGCTTCATGGCCCCTGTCATCAAAATGATCCATGCCCTTGTCATCAAAATGCTCCAGAACTCTTGTCATCACTATGCTCCATGCCCATGTCATCACAATGCTGCATGGCCCCTGTCATCACAATGCTGCATGACCCCTGTCATCACATTGCTCCATGCCCGTATCATCACAATGCTCCATTACCCATGTCATCGTAGTGATCCATGACCCCTTTCATCACAATGCTGCATGACACCTGTCATCACAATGCTCCATAGCCCTTGTCATCACAATGCTCCATTAGCCCTGTCATCACAATGTTCCATGACTCTTGTCATCAAAATGCCTCATGATCCATTTAATCACAATGCTCCATGACTCCTTTCATCACATCCTCCATGATACTTGTCATTACACTGCCCCATGACTTTTTCAGAACAATGCTCCATGATACCAGTCATCACAATGCTCCATGACCATTGTCGTCACAATGCTCCATGCCCCTTTCAACACAATGCTCCATGACAACTGTCATCACAATTCTCCATGGCTTTTGTCATCACAATTATACATGGCCCCTGTAATCACAGTGCTCCATGACCCCTTTCATCACAATGCTGCATGACACCTGTCATCACAATGCTCCGTGGTCTTTGTCATCACAATGCTCCATGACCACTGTCATCACCATGCCCCATGACCCCAGTCATCACAATGCTCAATAGACCTTGTCATCACAATGCTCCATTAGCCCTGTCATCACAATGTACCATGACTCTTGTCATCAAAATGCCTCATGATCCATTTCATCACAATGCTCCATGACTCCATTCATCACATCCTCCATGATACTTGTCATTACACTGCCCCATGACCTTTTTCAGAACAATGCTCCATGATACCAGTCATCACAATGCTCCATGACCATTGTCGTCACAATGCTCCATGCCCCATTCAACACAATGCTCCATAACAACTGTCATCACAATGCTCCATGGCCTTTGTCATCACAATTATACATGGCTCCTGTGATCACAGTGCTCCATGACCCCTTTCATCACAATGCTCCATGACCACTGTCATCACAATGTTCCATGATCGCTGTAATCACAATGACTCATGACACCATTCCTAAGAAGGCTCCAGTACGCCTGTCATCACAATGCTCCATGATCCCTGTCAGCACAAAGTTACATGACAATTGTCTTCACAATGCTCCAAGACACCTGTCATCACAATGTTGCCTGCCCATGTCATCAAAATGCTCCATAATCAATGTAATCAAAATGTTCGCCTGCCCTTGTCATCAAAATGCTCCATGGCCCCTTTAATCACAATGCTCCATGAACCCTATCGTCACAATGTTCCATGACAGTTGTCATCACAATGCTCCATGACCCTGTAATCACAATGCTCCATGCCCTTGTCATCACAATGCTCCAGAACTCTTGTCATCATAAAGATGAATGCTCGTGTCATCACAAAGCTCCATGATACTTGTCATTACAATGTTCCATGGCCTTGTCATTACAATACTCCATGACCCCTGTCATCTCAATGCTCCATGATCTTTGTATTCACAATGCTCCATGGCCCCTATAATTGCGGTGATCCATGACCCCTGTCATCACACTGCTCCATGGCCTATGCATTCAAAATGCTCCATGGCCCCTTTAATCACATTGCTCCATGATCCCTTTCATCACAATGTTCTATGACCACTCTCATCACAATACCCCATGACGCCTATCATCATAACGCTCCAAGGCCGCTCTCATCACAATGCTCCATGAACCCTGTCATCACAATGTTCCATGACACTTGTCATCACAGTGCTCCATGAACCCCTGTCATCACAATATTCACTGCCCATGTAATCACAATGCTCCTGGTCCCCTGTAATCACAGTGCTCCATACCCTTTTCATCACAATGCTCCAGAACTCTTGTCTTCATAATGCTCCATGCCCGTGTCATCACAATGCTTGAAGAACCTTGTCATCAAATGCTCCATGAACCGTGTCATCACAAGGTTCCAGGACACTTGTCATCACAATGATCCATGACCCCTGTCATCTCAATGCTCCATGATCTTTGTATTCACAATGCTCCATGGCCCCTATAATTGCGATGATCCATGACCCCTGTCATCACAATACTCCCTGGTATATTTCATCACAATTCTAGATGACCACTGTCATCACAGTGCTCCACGGCCCCTGTCATCAGAGTCCTCCATGATACTTTTCATTACAATTCTACATGACCACTGTCATCACAATTCCCCATGACACCTGTCATCACAATGCTCCATGCCCGTGTCATCACAGTGCTCCATGTCCACTTTCATCAGAATGCTCCTTGACCCCTGTCATCACAATGCTCCATGGCCTATGTATTCACAATGCTCCATGGCCCCTGTAATCACATTGTTCCATGATCCTTTTCATCACAATGCTCTATGACCACTGTCATCACAATGCCACATGACACCTGTCATCACAATGCTCTATGGCCCCTGTCAGCACAATGTTCCATGACAGGTATCATCACAATGATCCATGACTGCTGTCATCAAAATGTTCCCTGCCCTTGTCATCTCAATGCTCCCTGGCCCCTGCCCTCACAATTCTCCATGCTCATATCATCACAATGCTCCATTACCCATGTCATCGTAGTGATCCATGACCCCTTTCATCACAATGCTCCATGACCCCAGTCATCACAATGCTCCATAGCCCTTGTCATCACAATGCTCCATTATCCATGTCATCACAATGTTCCATGACTCTGGTCATCAAAATGCTCCATGGCCTTTGTCATCACAATGCTCCATGCCCTTGTCACCACAATGCTCCAGAACTCTTGGCATCATAATGCTCCATGCCCGTCTCATCACAATGCTCCATGACACTTGTCATCAAAATGCTCCATGGCCTTTGTCATCACAATGCTCCATGGCCCCTGTTATCACAGTGCTCCATGTTACCTTTCATCACAATTCTAGATGACCACTGTCATCACAAGGCCCCATGACACCTGTCATCACAATTCGCCATGGCCCTTGTCATCACAATGCTCCATGATCCATGTCATCACAATGTTCTATGACACTAGTCATCACAGTGCTCCATGACCCCTGTCATCACAATATTCACTGCCCATGTAATCACAATGCTCCTGGTCCCCTGTAATCATAATGCTCCATACCCTTGTCATCACAATGCTCCAGAACTCTTGTCATCATAATGCTCCATGCCCGTGTCATCACAATGCTTGTAGAACCTTGTCATCACAATGCTCCATGAACCGTGTCATCACAAGGTTCCAGGACCCTTGTCATCACAATGATCCGTGACCCCTGTCATCTCAATGCTCCATGATCTTTGTATTCACAATGCTCCATGGCCCCTATAATTGCGGTGATCCATGACCCCTGTCATCACAATGCTCCCTGGTATATTTCATCACAATTCTAGATGACCACTGTCATCACAGTGCTCCACGGCCCCTGTTATCAGAGTCCTCCCTGATACCTTTCATCACAATTCTATATGACTGCTCTCATCACAATTCCACATGACACCTGTCATCACAATGCTCCATGAACCATGTCATCACAATGTTCATGGACAATAGTCATCACAATGCTCCATGACAACTTACATCACAATGCTCCTTGACCCCTGTCATTTCATTGCTCCATGGCCTATGCATTCACAATGCTCCATGGCTCCTGTAATCACATTGCTCCATGATCCCTTTCATCACAATGCTCCAAGACTGCTGTCATCACAATGCCCCATGACGCCTATCATCATAATGCTCCAAGGCCCCTCTCATCACAATGCTCCATGATCCCTGTCATCACAATGTTCCATGACACTAGTCATCACAGTGCTCCATGACCCCTGTCATCACAATATTCACTTCCCATGTAATCACAATGCTCCTGGTCCCCTGTAATCACAATGCTCCATACACTTGTCATCACATAGCTCCAGAACTCTTGTCATCATAATTCTCCATGCTCGTGTCATCACAGTGCTCCATGACCACTTTCATCACAATGCTCCTTGACCCCTGTCATCACAATGCTCTATGACCACTGTCATCACAATGCCACATGACACCTGTCATCACAATGCTCTATAGCCCCTGTCAGCACAATGTTCCATGACAGGTATCATCACAATGATCCATGACTGCTGTCATCACAATATTCCCTGCCCTTGTCATCTCAATGCTCCCTGGCCCCTGTCATCACAATGCTCCATGCTCATATCATCACAATGCTCCATTACCCATGTCATCGTAGTGATCCATGACCCCTTTCATCACAATGCTCCATGACCCCAGTCATCACAATGCTCCATAGCCCTTGTCATCACAATGCTCCATTAGCCCTGTCATCACAATGTTCCATGACTCTTGTCATCAAAATGCCTCATGATCCATTTAATCACAATGCTCCATGACTCCTTTCATCACATCCTCCATGAGACTTGTCATTACACTCCCCATGACCTTTTTCAGAACAATGCTCCATGATACCAGTCATCACAATGCTCCATGACCATTGTCGTCACAATGCTCCATGCCCCTTTCAACACAATGTTCCATGACAACTGTCATCACAATGCTCCATGGCCTTTGTCATCACAATTATACATGGCCCCTGTGATCACAGTGCTCCATGACCCCTTTCATCACAATGCTCCATGACCACTGTCATCACAATGCCCCATGAACCCTGTCATCACAATGCTCCATGGCCCCTGTCATTACAATGCTCCATGACCACTGTCATCACAATGTTCCATGATCGCTGTAATCACAATGACCCATGACACCTTTCCTCAGAAGGCTCCAGTACGCCTGTCATCACAATGCTCCAATGACCGTCTCATCACAATGCTCCATGATCCCTGTCAGCACAACGTTCCATGACAATTGTCATCACAATGCTCCATGACACCTGTCATCACAATGTTGCCTGCCCATGTCATCAAAATGCTCCATGTCCCCTGTAATCACAATGTTCCATTACACCTGTCTTCACAATGTTCCCTGCCCATATCATCACAATGCTCCATTACCAATGTAATCAAAATGTTCGCCTGCCCTTGTCATCAAAATGCTCCATGGCCCCTTTAATCACAATGCTCCATGAACCCTGTCATCACAATGTTCCATGACAGTTGTCATCACAATGCTCCATGACCCTGTAATCACAATGCTCCATGCCCTTGTCATCACAATGCTCCAGAACTCTTGTCATCATAATGATGAATGCTCGTGTCATCACAAAGCTCCATGATACTTGTCATCACAATGTTCCATGGCCTTTTCATTACAATACTCCATGGCCCCTGTCATCACAGTGCTCCATGATACCATTTATCACAATTCTAGATGACCACTGTCATCACAATGCCCCAAGACACATGTCATCACAATTCGCCATGGCCCTTGCCATCACAATGCTCCACGACCCGTGTCATCACAATGGTCCAGGACACTTGTCATCACAATGATCCATGACCACTTACATCACAATGCTCCTTGACCCCTGTCATCACAATGCTCCATAGCCTATGCATTCGCAATGCTACATGGTCCCTGTAATCACATTGCTCCATGATCCATTTCATCACAATGCTCTATGACCACTGTCATTACAATGCCACATTATACCTGTCATCACAATGCTCCATGGCCCCTGTCAGCACAATGTTCCATGACAGATGTCATCACTCTCCTCCATGGTCCCTGTAATCACAATGCTCCATTCCCTTGTCAACACAATGCTCCAGAACTCTTGTCATCAATATGCTCCATGCCCGTCTCATCACAATTTTCCATGACACTTTTCATTAAAATGCTCCATGGCCTTTATCGTCACAATGTTCCATGGCCCCTGTTATCACAGTGATCCATTGTACCTTTCATCACAATGCTAGATAACCTCTGTCATCACAATGCCCGATGACACCTGTCATCAGAATTGGCCATGGCCCTTGTCATCACAATGCTCCATGCCCTTGTCACCACAATGCTCCAGAACTCTTGGCATCATAATGCTCCATGCCCGTCTCATCACAATGCTCCATGACACTTGTCATCAAAATGCTCCATGGCCTTTGTCCTCACAATGCTCCATGGCCCCTGTTATCACAGTGCTCCATGTTACCTTTCATCACAATCCTAGATGACCACTGTCATCACAATGCCCCATGACACCTGTCATCACAATTCGCCATGGCCCTTGTCATCACAATGCTCCATGATCCATGTCATCACAATGTTCCTGGACACTTATCATCACAATGAACTATGACCACATTCATCACAATGCTCCATGACCCCTGTCATCACACTGCTCCATGGCCGATGCATTCAATATGCTCCATGGCCCCTGTAATCACATTGCTTCATGATCCCTTTCATCACAATGTTCTATGACCACTCTCATCACAATACCCCATGACGCCTATCATCATAATGCTCCAAGGCCCCTCTCATCACAATGCTCCATGAACCCTGTCATCACAATGTTCCATGACACTTGTCATCACAGTGCTCCATGAACCCTTGTCATCACAATATTCATTGCCCATGTAATCACAATGCTCCTGGTCCCCTGTAATCACAGTGCTCCATACCCTTTTCATCACAATGCTCCAGAACTCTTGTCATCATAATACTCCATGCCCGTGTCATCACAATGCTTGAAGAACCTTGTCATCACAATGCTCCATGAACCGTGTCATCACAAGGTTCGAGGACCCTTGTCATCACAATGATCCATGACCCCTGTCATCTCAATGCTCCATGATCTTTGTATTCACAATGCTCCATGGCCCCTATAATTGCGGTGATCCATGACCCCTGTCATCACAATGCTCCCTGGTATATTTCATCACAATTCTAGATGACCACTGTCATCACAGTGCTCCACGGCCCCTGTCGTCAGAGTCCTCCATGATACCTTTCATTACAATTCTACATGACCACTGTCATCACAATGCCCCATGACACCTGTCATCACAATTTGCCATGGCACTTGTCATAACAATGCTCCATGAACCATGTCATCACAATGTTCATGGACACTTATCATCACAATGCTCCATGACAACTTACATCACAATGCTCCTTGACCCCTGTCACTTCATTGCTCCATGGCCTATGCATTCACAATGCTCCATGGCTCCTGTAATCACATTGCTCCATGATCCGTTTCATCACAATGCTCCAAGACCGCTGTCATCACAATGCCCCATGACGCCTATCATCATAATGCTCCAAGGCCCCTCTCATCACAATGCTCCATGATTCCGGTCATCACAATGTTCCATGACATTAGTCATCACAGTGCTCCATGACCCCTGTCATCACAATATTCACTGCCCATGTAATCAAAATGCTCCTTGTCCCCTGTAATCACAATTCTCCATACCCTTGTCATCACAATGCTCCAGAACTCTTGTCATCATATTTCTCCATGCCCGTGTCATCACAGTGCCCCATGACCACTTTCATCACAATGCTCCTTGACCCCTGTCATCACAATGCTCTATGACCACTGTCATCACAATGCCACATGACACCTGTCATCACAATGCTCTATAGCCCCTGTCAGCACAATGTTCCATGACAGGTATCATCACAATGGTCCATGTCTGCTGTCATCACAATGTTCCCTGCCCTTGTCATCTCAATGCTCCCTGGCCCCTCTCATCACAATGCTCCATGCTCATATCATCACAATGCTCCATTACCCATGTCATCGTAGTGATCCATTACCCCTTTCATCACAATGCTCCATGACCCCAGTCATCACAATGCTCCATAGCCCTTGTCATCACAATGCTCCATTAGCCCTGTCAACACAATGTTCCATGACTCTTGTCATCAAAATGCCTCATGATCCATTTAATCACAATGCTCCATGACTCCTTTCATCACATCCTCCATGATACTTGTCATTACACTCCCCATGACCTTTTTCAGAACAATGCTCCATGATACCAGTCATCACAATGCTCCATGACCATTGTCGTCACAATGCTCCATGCCCCTTTCAACACAATGCTCCATGGCCTTTGTCATCACAATTATACATGGCCCCTGTGATCACAGTGCTCCATGACCCCTTTCATCACAATGCTCCATGACCACTGTCATCACAATGCCCCATGACCCCTGTCATCACAATGCTCCATGGCCCCTGTCATTACAATGCTCCATGACCACTGTCATCACAATGTTCCATGATCGCTGTAATCACAATGACCCATGACACCTTTCCTCAGAACGCTCCAGTACGCCTGTCATCACAATGCTCCAATGACCGTCTCATCACAATGCTCCATGATCCCTGTCAGCACAACATTACATGACAATTGTCATCACAATGCTCCATGACACCTGTCATCACAATGTTGCCTGCCCATGTCATCAAAATGCTCCATGTCCCCTGTAATCACAAAGTTCCATTACACCTGTCTTCACAATGTTCCCTGCCCATGTCATCACAATGCTCCATTACCAATGTAATCAAAATGTTCGCCTGCCCTTGTCATCAAAATGCTCCATGGCCCCTTTAATCACAATGCTCCATGAACCCTGTCATCACAATGTTCCATGACAGTTGTCATCACAATGCTCCATGACCCTGTAATCACAATGCTCCATGCCCTTGTCATCACAATGCTCCAGAACTCTTGTCATCATAATGATGAATGCTCGTGTCATCACAAAGCTCCATGATACTTGTCATCACAATGTTCCATGGCCTTTTCATTACAATACTCCATGGCCCCTGTCATCACAGTGCTCCATGATACCATTTATCACAATTCTAGATGACCACTGTCATCACAATGCCCCAAGACACATGTCATCACAATTCGCCATGGCCCTTGCCATCACAATGCTCCACGACCCGTGTCATCACAATGGTCCAGGACACTTGTCATCACAATGATCCATGACCACTTACATCACAATGCTCCTTGACTCCTGTCATCACAATGCTCCATAGCCTATGCATTCGCAATGCTACATGGTCCCTGTAATCACATTGCTCCATGATCCATTTCATCACAATGCTCTATGACCACTGTCATTACAATGCCACATTATACCTGTCATCACAATGCTCCATGGCCCCTGTCAGCACAATGTTCCATGACAGATGTCATCACTATCCTCCATGGTCCCTGTAATCACAATGCTCCATTCCCTTGTCAACGCAATGCTCCAGAACTCTTGTCATCAAAATGCTCCATGCCCCTCTCATCACAATTTTCCATGACACTTTTCATTAAAATGCTCCATGGCCTTTATCGTCACAATGTTCCATGGCCCCTGTTATCACAGTGATCCATGGTACCTTTCATCACAATGCTAGATAACCTCTGTCATCACAATGCCCGAAGACACCTGTCATCAGAATTGGCCATGGCCCTTGTCATCACAATGCTCCATGCCCTTGTCACCACAATGCTCCAGAACTCTTGGCATCATAATGCTCCATGCCCGTCTCATCACAATGCTCCATGACACTTGTCATCAAAATGCTCCATGGCCTTTGTCCTCACAATGCTCCATGGCCCCTGTTATCACAGTGCTCCATGTTACATTTCATCACAATCCTAGATGACCACTGTCATCACAATGCCCCATGCCACCTGTCATCACAATTCGCCATGGCCCTTGTCATCACAATGCTCCATGATCCATGTCATCACAATGTTCCTGGACACTTATCATCACAATGAACTATGACCACATTCATCACAATGCCTCATGACCCCTGTCATCACTCTGCTCCATGGCCTATGCATTCAATATGCTCCATGGCCCCTGTAATCACATTGCTTCATGATCCCTTTCATCACAATGTTCTATGACCACTCTCATCACAATACCCCATGACGCCTATCATCATAATGCTCCAAGGCCCCTCTCATCACAATGCTCCATGAACCCTGTCATCACAATGTTCCATGACACTTGTCATCACAGTGCTCCATGAACCCTTGTCATCACAATATTCACTGCCCATGTAATCACAATGCTCCTGGTCCCCTGTAATCACAGTGCTCCATACCCTTTTCATCACAATGCTCCAGAACTCTTGTCATCATAATGCTCCATGCCCGTGTCATCACAATGCTTGAAGAACCTTGTCATCACAATGCTCCATGAACCGTGTCATCACAAGGTTCGAGGACCCTTGTCATCACAATGATCCATGACCCCTGTCATCTCAATGCTCCATGATCTTTGTATTCACAATGCTCCATGGCCCCTATAATTGCGGTGATCCATGACCCCTGTCATCACAATGCTTCCTGGTATATTTCATCACAATTCTAGATGACCACTGTCATCACAGTGCTCCACGGCCCCTGTCGTCAGAGTCCTCCATGATACCTTTCATTACAATTCTACATGACCACTGTCATCACAAAGCCCCATGACACCTGTCATCACAATTTGCCATGGCACTTGTCATAACAATGCTCCATGAACCATGTCATCACAATGTTCATGGACACTTGTCATCACAATGCTCCATGACAACTTACATCACAATGCTCCTTGACCCCTGTCACTTCATTGCTCCATGGCGTATGCATTCACAATGCTCCATGGCTCCTGTAATCACATTGCTCCATGATCCGTTTCATCACAATGCTCCAAGACCGCTGTCATCACAATGCCCCATGACGCCTATCATCATAATTCTCCAAGGCCCCTCTCATCACAATGCTCCATGATCCCGGTCATCACAATGTTCCATGACATTAGTCATCACAGTGCTCCATGACCCCTGTCATCACAATATTCACTGCCCATGTAATCAAAATGCTCCTTGTCCCCTGTAATCACAATTCTCCATACCCTTGTCATCACAATGCTCCAGAACTCTTGTCATCATAATTCTCCATGCCCGTGTCATCACAGTGCCCCATGACCCCTGTCATCACAATGCTCTATGACCACTGTCATCACAATGCCACATGACACCTGTCATCACAATGCTCTATAGCCCCTGTCAGCACAATGTTCCATGACAGGTATCATCACAATGGTCCATGTCTGCTGTCATCACAATGTTCCCTGCCCTTGTCATCTCAATGCTCCCTGGCCCCTCTCATCACAATGCTCCATGCTCATATCATCACAATGCTCCATTACCCATGTCATCGTAGTGATCCATGACCCCTTTCATCACAATGCTCCATGACCCCAGTCATCACAATGCTCCATAGCCCTTGTCATCACAATGCTCCATTAGCCCTGTCATCACAATGTTCCATGACTCTTGTCATCAAAATGCCTCATGATCCATTTAATCACAATGCTCCATGACTCCTTTCATCACATCCTCCATGATTCTTGTCATTACACTGCCCCATGTCCTTTTTAAGAAAAATGCTCCATGATACCATTCCTCACAATGCTCCATGATCATTGTCGTCACAATGCTCCATGCCCCTTTCAACACAATGCTCCATGACAACTGTCATCACAATGCTCCCTGGCCTTTGTCATCACAATTATACATGGCCCCTGTGATCACAGTGCTCCATGACCCCTTTCATCACAATGCTCCATGACCACTGTCATCACAATGTTGCCTGCCCATGTCATCAAAATGCTCCATGTCCCCTGTAATCACAATGTTCCATTACACCTGTCTTCACAATGTTCCCTGCCCATGTCATCACAATGCTCCATTACCAAGGTAATCAAAATGTTCGCCTGCCCTTGTCATCAAAATGCTCCATGGCCCCTTTAATCACAATGCTCCATGAACCCTGTCATCACAATGTTCCATGACAGTTGTCATCACAATGCTCCATGACCCTGTAATCACAATGCTCCATGCCCTTGTCATCACAATGCTCCAGAACTCTTGTCATCATAATGATGAATGCTCGTGTCATCACAAAGCTCCATGATACTTGTCATCACAATGTTCCATGGCCTTGTCATTACAATACTCCATGGCCCCTGTCATCACAGTGCTCCATGATACCTTTTATCACAATTCTAGATGACCACTGTCATCACAATGCCCCAAGACACATGTCATCACAATTCGCCATGGCCCTTGCCATCACAATGCTCCATGACCCGTGTCATCACAATGGTCCAGGACACTTGTCATCACAATGATCCATGACCACTTACATCACAATGCTCCTTGACTCCTGTCATCACAATGCTCCATAGCCTATGCATTCGCAATGCTACATGGTCCCTGTAATCACATTGCTCCATGATCCATTTCATCACAATGCTCTATGACCACTGTCATTACAATGCCACATTATACCTGTCATCACAATGCTCCATGGCCCCTGTCAGCACAATGTTCCATGACAGATGTCATCACTCTCCTCCATGGTCCCTGTAATCACAATGCTCCATTCCCTTGTCAACGCAATGCTCCAGAACTCTTGTCATCATAATGCTCCATGCCCGTCTCATCACAATTCTCCATGACACTTTTCATTAAAATGCTCCATGGCCTTTATCATCACAATGCTCCATGGCCCCTGTTATCACAGTGATCCATGGTACCTTTCATCACAATGCTAGATAACCTCTGTCATCACAATGCCCGATGACACCTGTCATCAGAATTGGCCATGGCCCTTGTCATCACAATGCTCCATGCCCTTGTCACCACAATGCTCCAGAACTCTTGGTATCATAATGCTCCATGCCCGTCTCATCAAAATGTTCCATGACACTTGTCATCAAAATGCTCCATGGCCTTTGTCATCACAATGCTCCATGGCCCCTGTTATCACAGTGCTCCATGTTACCTTTCATCACAATCCTTGATGACCACTGTCATCACAATGCCCCATGACACCTGGCATCACAATTCGCCATGGCCCTTGTCTTCACAATGCTCCATGATCCATGTCATCACAATGTTCCTGGACACTTTTCATCACAATGAACTATGACCACATTCATCACAACGCTCCATGACCCCTGTCATAACACTGCTCCATGGCCTATGCATTCAAAATGCTCCATGGCCCCTGTAATCACATTGCTCCATGATCCCTTTCATCACAATGTTCTATGACCACTCTCATCACAATACCCCATGACGCCTATCATCATAATGCTCCAAGGCCCCTCTCATCACAATGCTCCATGAACCCTGTCATCACAATATTCCATGTCACTTGTCATCACAATGCTCCATGAACCCCTGTCATCACAATATTCACTGCCCTTGTAATCACAATGCTTCTGGTCCCCTATAATCACAGTGCTCCATACCCTATTCATCACAATGCTCCAGAACACTTGTCATCATAATGCTCCATGCCTGTGTCATCACAATGCTTGAAGAACCTTGTCTTCACAATGATCCGTGAACCGTGTCATCACAAGGTTCCAGGACCATTGTCACCACAATGATCCATGACCCCTGTCATCTCAATGCTCCATGATCTTTGTATTCACAATGCTCCATGGCCCCTATAATTGCGGTGATCCATGACCCCTGTCATCACAATGCTCCCTGGTATATTTCATCACAATTCTAGATGACCACTGTCATCACAGTGCTCCACGGCCCCTGTCATCAGAGTCCTCCATGATACTTTTCATTACAATTCTACATGACCACTGTCATCACAATTCCCCATGACACCTGTCATCACAATGCTCCATGAACGATGTCATCACAATATTCATGGACACTTGTGATCACAATGCTCCATGACAACTTACATCACAATGCTCCTTGACCCCTGTCATTTCATTGCTCCATGGCCTATGCATTCACAATGCTCCATGGCCCCTGTAATCACATTGCTCCATGATCCCTTTCATCACAATGCTCCAAGACCGCTGTCATCAAAATGCCCCATGACGCCTATCATCATAATGCTCCAAGGCCCCTCTCATCACAATGCTCCATGATCACTGTCATCACAATGATCCATGACACTAGTCATCACAGTGCTCCATGAACCCTTGTCATCACAATATTCACTGCCCATGTAATCACAATGCTCCTGGTCCCCTGTAATCACAATGCTCCATACCCTTGTCATCACAATGCTCCAGAACTCTTGTCATCATAATGCTCCATGCCCGTGTCATCACAGTGCTCCATGACCACTTTCATCACAATGCTCCTTGACCCCTGTCATCACAATGCTCCATGGCCTATGTATTCACAATGCTCAATGTCCCCTGTAATCACATTGTTCCATGATCCTTTTCATCACAATGCTCTATGACCACTGTCATCACAATGCCACATGACACCTGTCATCACAATGCTCTATAGCCCCTGTCAGCACAATGTTCCATGACAGGTATCATCACAATGATCCATGACTGCTGTTATCAAAATGTTCCCTGCCCTTGTCATCTCAATGCTCCCTTGCCCCTGACCTCACAATTTTCCATGCTCATATCATCACAATGCTCCATTACCCATGTCATCGTAGTGATCCATGACCCCTTTCATCACAATGCTCCATGACCCCAGTCATCACAATGCTCCATAGCCCTTGTCATCACAATGCTCCATTATCCCTGTCATCACAATGTTCCATGACTCAGGTCATCAAAATGCTCCATGGCCTTTGTCATCACAATGCTCCATGCCCTTGTCACCACAATGCTCCAGAACACTTGGCATCATAATGCTCCATGCCCGCTTCATCACAATGCTCCATGACACTTGTCATCAAAATGCTCCATGGCCTTTGTCATCACAATGCTCCATGGCACCTGTTATGACAGTGCTCCACGTTACCTTTCATCTCAATTCTAGATGACCACTGTCATCACAATGCCCCATGACACCTGTCATCACAATTCGCCATGGCCCTTGTCATCACAATGCTCCATGATCCATGTCATCACAATGTTCCTGGACACTTATCATCACAATGAACTATGACCACATTCATCACAATGCTCCATGACCCCTGTCATCACACTGCTCCATGGCCTATGCATTCAAAATGCTCCATGGCCCCTTTAATCACATTGCTCCATGATCCCTTTCATCACAATGTTCTATGACCACTCTCATCACAATACCCCATGACGCCTATCATCATAATGCTCCAAGGCCCCTCTCATCACAATGCTCCATGAACCCTGTCATCACAATGTTCCATGACACTTGTCATCACAGTGCTCCATGAACCCCTGTCATCACAATATTCACTGCCCATGTAATCACAATGCTCCTGGTCCCCTGTAATCACAGTGCTCCATACACTTTTCATCACAATGCTCCAGAACTCTTGTCATCATAATGCTCCATGCCCGTGTCATCACAGTGCTTGAAGAACCTTGTCATCACAATGCTCCATGAACCGTGTCATCACAAGGTTCGAGGACCCTTGTCATCACAATGATCCATGACCCCTGTCATCTCAATGCTCCATGATCTTTGTATTCACAATGCTCCATGGCCCCTATAATTGCGGTGATCCATGACCCCTGTCATCACAATGCTCCCTGGTATATTTCATCACAATTCTAGATGACCACTGTCATCACAGTGCTCCACGGCCCCTGTCGTCAGAATCCTCCATGATACCTTTCATTACAATACTACGTGACCACTGTCATCACAATGCCCCATGACACCTGTCATCACAATTCGCCATGGCACTTGTCATCACAATGCTCCATGAACCATGTCATCACAATGTTCATGGACACTTGTCATCACAATGCTCCATGACAACTTACATCACTATGCTCCTTGACCCCTGTCATTTCATTGCTCCATGGCCCATGCATTCACAATGCTCCATGGCTCCTTTAATCACATTGCTCCATGATCCCTTTCATCACAATGCTCCAAGACTGCTGTCATCACAATGCCCCATGATGCCTATCATCATAATGCTCCAAGGCCCCTCTCATCACAATGCTCCATGATCCCTGTCATCACAATGTTCCATGACTCTTGTCATCAAAATGCCTCATGATCCATTTAATCACAATGCTCCATGACTCCATTCATCACATCCTCCATGATACTTGTCATTACACTGCCCCATGACCTTTTTCGGAACAATGCTCCATGATACCAGTCATCACAATGCTCCATGACCATTGTCGTCACAGTGCTCCATGCCCCTTTCAACACAATGCTCCATGACAACTGTCATCACAATGCTCCATGGCCTTTGTCATCACAATTATACATGGCTCCTGTGATCACAGTGCTCCATGACCCCTTTCATCACAATGCTCCATGACCACTGTCATCACAATGTTCCATGATCGCTGTAATCACAATGACTCATGACACCATTCCTAAGAAGGCTCCAGTACGCCTGTCATCACAATGCTCCATGATCCCTGTCAGCACAAAGTTACATGACAATTGTCTTCACAATGCTCCAAGACACCTGTCATCACAATGTTGCCTGCCCATGTCATCAAAATGCTCCATGTCCCCTGTAATCACAATGTTCCATTACACCTGTCTTCACAATGTTCCCTGCCCATGTCATCACAATGCTCCATTATCAATGTAATCAAAATGTTCGCCTGCCCTTGTCATCAAAATGCTCCATGGCCCCTTTAATCACAATGCTCCATGAACCCTGTCATCACAATGTTCCATGACAGTTGTCATCACAATGCTCCATGACACTGTAATCACAATGCTCCATGCCCTTGTCATCACAATGCTCCAGAACTCTTGTCATCATAATGATGAATGCTCGTGTCATCAAAAAGCTCCATGATACTTGTCATTACAATGTTCCATGGCCTTGTCATTACAATACTCCATGACCCCTGTCATCTCAATGCTCCATGATCTTTGTATTCACAATGCTCCATGGCCCCTATAATTGCGGTGATCCATGACACCTGTCATCACTCTGCTCCATGGACTATGCATTCAAAATGCTCCATGGCCCCTTTAATCACATTGCTCCATGATCCCTTTCATCACAATGTTCTATGACCACTCTCATCACAATACCCCATGACGCCTATCATCATAATGCTCCAAGGCCCCTCTCATCACAATGCTCCATGAACCCTGTCATCACAATGTGCCATGACACTTGTCATCACAGTGCTCCATGAACGCCTGTCATCACAATATTCACTGCCCATGTAATCACAATGCTCCTGGTCCCCTGTAATCACAGTGCTCCATACCCTTTTCATCACAATGCTCCAGAACTCTTGTCATCATAATGCTCCATGCCCGTGTCATCACAATGCTTGAAGAACCTTGTCATCACAATGCTCCATTAACCGTGTCATCACCAGGTTCCAGGAGCCTTGTCATCACAATGATCCATGACCCCTGTCATCTCAATGCTCCATGATCTTTGTATTCACAATGCTCCCTGGCCCCTATAATTGCGGTGATCCATGACCCCTGTCATCACAATACTCCCTGGTATATTTCATCACAATTCTAGATGACCACTGTCAACACAGGGCTCCACGGCCCCTGTCATCAGAGTCCTCCATGATACTTTTCATTACAATTCTACATGACACCTGTCATCACAATGCTCCATGAACGATGTCATCACAATATTCATGGACACTTGTGATCACAATGCTCCATGACAACTTACATCACAATGCTCCTTGACCCCTGTCATTTCATTGCTCCATGGCCTATGCATTCACAATGCTCCATGGCTCCTGTAATCACATTGCTCCATGATCCCTTTAATCACAATGCTCCAAGACCGCTGTCATCAAAATGCCCCATGACGCCTATCATCATAATGCTCCAAGGCCCCTCTCATCACAATGCTCCATGATCCCTGTCATCACAATGATCCATGACACTAGTCAACACAGTGCTCCATTAACCCCTGTCATCACAATATTCACTGCCCATGTAATCACAATGCTCCTGGTCCCCTGTAATCACAATGCTCCATACCCTTGTCATCACAATGCTCCAGAACTCTTGTCATCATAATGCTCCATGCCCGTGTCATCACAGTGCTCCATGTCCACTTTCATCACAATGCTCCTTGACCCCTGTCATCACAATGCTCCATGGCCTATGTATTCACAATGCTCCATGGCCCCTGTAATCACATTGTTCCATGATCCTTTTCATCACAATGCTCTATGACCACTGTCATCACAATGCCACATGACACCTGTCATCACAATGCTCTATAGCCCCTGTCAGCACAATGTTCCATGACAGGTATCATCACAATGATCCATGACTGCTGTCATCACAATGTTCCCTGCCCTTGTCATTCTCATGCTCCCTGGCCCCTGTCATCAGAATGCTCCATGCTCATATCATCACAATGCTCCATTACCCATGTCATCGTAGTGATCCCTGACCCCTTTCATCACAATGCTCCATGACCCCAGTCATCACAATGCTCCATAGCCCTTCTCATCACAATGCTCCATTATCCCTGTCATCACAATGTTCCATGACTCTGGTCATCAAAATGCTCCATGGCCTTTGTCATCACAATGCTCCATGCCCTTGTCACCACAATGCTCCAGAACTCTTGGCATCATAATGCTCCATGCCCGTCTCATCACAATGCTCCATGACACTTGTCATCAAAATGCTCCATGGCCTTTGTCATCACAATGCTCCATGGCCCCTGTTATCACAGTGCTCCATGTTACCTTTCATCACAATTCTAGATGACCACTGTCATCACAAGGCCCCATGACACCTGTCATCACAATTCGCCATGGCCCTTGTCATCACAATGCTCCATGATCCATGTCATCACAATGTTCCATGACACTAGTCATCACAGTGCTCCATGACCCCTGTCATCACAATATTCACTGCCCATGTAATCACAATGCTCCTGGTCCCCTGTAATCATAATTCTCCATACCCTTGTGATCACAATGCTCCAGAACTCTTGTCATCATAATGCTCCATGTCCGTGTCATCACAATGCTTGAAGAACCTTGTCATCACAATGCTCCATGAACCGTGTCATCACAAGGTTCCAGGACCCTTGTCATCACAATGATCCGTGACCCCTGTCATCTCAATGCTCCATGATCTTTGTATTCACAATGCTCCATGGCCCCTATAATTGCGGTGATCCATGACCCCTGTCATCACAATGCTCCCTGGTATATTTCATCACAATTCTAGATGACCACTGTCATCACAGTGCTCCACGGCCCCTGTCATCAGAGTCCTCCCTGATACCTTTCATCACAATTCTATATGACCGCTCTCATCACAATTCCACATGACACCTGTCATCACAATGCTCCATGAACCCTGTCATCACAATGTTCCATGACACTTGTCATCACAGTGCTCCATGAACCCCTGTCATCACAATATTCACTGCCCATGTAATCACAATGCTCCTGGTCCCCTGTAATCACAGTGCTCCATACACTTTTCATCACAATGCTCCAGAACTCTTGTCATCATAATGCTCCATGCCCGTGTCATCACAGTGCTTGAAGAACCTTGTCATCACAATGCTCCATGAACCGTGTCATCACAAGGTTCGAGGACCCTTGTCATCACAATGATCCATGACCCCTGTCATCTCAATGCTCCATGATCTTTGTATTCACAATGCTCCATGGCCCCTATAATTGCGGTGATCCATGACCCCTGTCATCACAATGCTCCCTGGTATATTTCATCACAATTCTAGATGACCACTGTCATCACAGTGCTCCACGGCCCCTGTCGTCAGAATCCTCCATGATACCTTTCATTACAATACTACGTGACCACTGTCATCACAATGCCCCATGACACCTGTCATCACAATTCGCCATGGCACTTGTCATCACAATGCTCCATGAACCATGTCATCACAATGTTCATGGACACTTGTCATCACAATGCTCCATGACAACTTACATCACTATGCTCCTTGACCCCTGTCATTTCATTGCTCCATGGCCCATGCATTCACAATGCTCCATGGCTCCTTTAATCACATTGCTCCATGATCCCTTTCATCACAATGCTCCAAGACTGCTGTCATCACAATGCCCCATGATGCCTATCATCATAATGCTCCAAGGCCCCTCTCATCACAATGCTCCATGATCCCTGTCATCACAATGTTCCATGACTCTTGTCATCAAAATGCCTCATGATCCATTTAATCACAATGCTCCATGACTCCATTCATCACATCCTCCATGATACTTGTCATTACACTGCCCCATGACCTTTTTCGGAACAATGCTCCATGATACCAGTCATCACAATGCTCCATGACCATTGTCGTCACAGTGCTCCATGCCCCTTTCAACACAATGCTCCATGACAACTGTCATCACAATGCTCCATGGCCTTTGTCATCACAATTATACATGGCTCCTGTGATCACAGTGCTCCATGACCCCTTTCATCACAATGCTCCATGACCACTGTCATCACAATGTTCCATGATCGCTGTAATCACAATGACTCATGACACCATTCCTAAGAAGGCTCCAGTACGCCTGTCATCACAATGCTCCATGATCCCTGTCAGCACAAAGTTACATGACAATTGTCTTCACAATGCTCCAAGACACCTGTCATCACAATGTTGCCTGCCCATGTCATCAAAATGCTCCATGTCCCCTGTAATCACAATGTTCCATTACACCTGTCTTCACAATGTTCCCTGCCCATGTCATCACAATGCTCCATTATCAATGTAATCAAAATGTTCGCCTGCCCTTGTCATCAAAATGCTCCATGGCCCCTTTAATCACAATGCTCCATGAACCCTGTCATCACAATGTTCCATGACAGTTGTCATCACAATGCTCCATGACACTGTAATCACAATGCTCCATGCCCTTGTCATCACAATGCTCCAGAACTCTTGTCATCATAATGATGAATGCTCGTGTCATCAAAAAGCTCCATGATACTTGTCATTACAATGTTCCATGGCCTTGTCATTACAATACTCCATGACCCCTGTCATCTCAATGCTCCATGATCTTTGTATTCACAATGCTCCATGGCCCCTATAATTGCGGTGATCCATGACACCTGTCATCACTCTGCTCCATGGACTATGCATTCAAAATGCTCCATGGCCCCTTTAATCACATTGCTCCATGATCCCTTTCATCACAATGTTCTATGACCACTCTCATCACAATACCCCATGACGCCTATCATCATAATGCTCCAAGGCCCCTCTCATCACAATGCTCCATGAACCCTGTCATCACAATGTGCCATGACACTTGTCATCACAGTGCTCCATGAACGCCTGTCATCACAATATTCACTGCCCATGTAATCACAATGCTCCTGGTCCCCTGTAATCACAGTGCTCCATACCCTTTTCATCACAATGCTCCAGAACTCTTGTCATCATAATGCTCCATGCCCGTGTCATCACAATGCTTGAAGAACCTTGTCATCACAATGCTCCATTAACCGTGTCATCACCAGGTTCCAGGAGCCTTGTCATCACAATGATCCATGACCCCTGTCATCTCAATGCTCCATGATCTTTGTATTCACAATGCTCCCTGGCCCCTATAATTGCGGTGATCCATGACCCCTGTCATCACAATACTCCCTGGTATATTTCATCACAATTCTAGATGACCACTGTCAACACAGGGCTCCACGGCCCCTGTCATCAGAGTCCTCCATGATACTTTTCATTACAATTCTACATGACACCTGTCATCACAATGCTCCATGAACGATGTCATCACAATATTCATGGACACTTGTGATCACAATGCTCCATGACAACTTACATCACAATGCTCCTTGACCCCTGTCATTTCATTGCTCCATGGCCTATGCATTCACAATGCTCCATGGCTCCTGTAATCACATTGCTCCATGATCCCTTTAATCACAATGCTCCAAGACCGCTGTCATCAAAATGCCCCATGACGCCTATCATCATAATGCTCCAAGGCCCCTCTCATCACAATGCTCCATGATCCCTGTCATCACAATGATCCATGACACTAGTCAACACAGTGCTCCATTAACCCCTGTCATCACAATATTCACTGCCCATGTAATCACAATGCTCCTGGTCCCCTGTAATCACAATGCTCCATACCCTTGTCATCACAATGCTCCAGAACTCTTGTCATCATAATGCTCCATGCCCGTGTCATCACAGTGCTCCATGTCCACTTTCATCACAATGCTCCTTGACCCCTGTCATCACAATGCTCCATGGCCTATGTATTCACAATGCTCCATGGCCCCTGTAATCACATTGTTCCATGATCCTTTTCATCACAATGCTCTATGACCACTGTCATCACAATGCCACATGACACCTGTCATCACAATGCTCTATAGCCCCTGTCAGCACAATGTTCCATGACAGGTATCATCACAATGATCCATGACTGCTGTCATCACAATGTTCCCTGCCCTTGTCATTCTCATGCTCCCTGGCCCCTGTCATCAGAATGCTCCATGCTCATATCATCACAATGCTCCATTACCCATGTCATCGTAGTGATCCCTGACCCCTTTCATCACAATGCTCCATGACCCCAGTCATCACAATGCTCCATAGCCCTTCTCATCACAATGCTCCATTATCCCTGTCATCACAATGTTCCATGACTCTGGTCATCAAAATGCTCCATGGCCTTTGTCATCACAATGCTCCATGCCCTTGTCACCACAATGCTCCAGAACTCTTGGCATCATAATGCTCCATGCCCGTCTCATCACAATGCTCCATGACACTTGTCATCAAAATGCTCCATGGCCTTTGTCATCA
The DNA here is from genome assembly GCF_965194805.1 of Balaenoptera borealis. Classification (NCBI taxonomy): domain Eukaryota; kingdom Metazoa; phylum Chordata; class Mammalia; order Artiodactyla; family Balaenopteridae; genus Balaenoptera; species Balaenoptera borealis. Next base: position 28,776,791 of record NC_138874.1, on the reverse strand, counting down.
CAATGCTCCATGGCCCCTGTTATCACAGTGCTCCATGTTACCTTTCATCACAATTCTAGATGACCACTGTCATCACAAGGCCCCATGACACCTGTCATCACAATTCGCCATGGCCCTTGTCATCACAATGCTCCATGATCCATGTCATCACAATGTTCCATGACACTAGTCATCACAGTGCTCCATGACCCCTGTCATCACAATATTCACTGCCCATGTAATCACAATGCTCCTGGTCCCCTGTAATCATAATTCTCCATACCCTTGTGATCACAATGCTCCAGAACTCTTGTCATCATAATGCTCCATGTCCGTGTCATCACAATGCTTGAAGAACCTTGTCATCACAATGCTCCATGAACCGTGTCATCACAAGGTTCCAGGACCCTTGTCATCACAATGATCCGTGACCCCTGTCATCTCAATGCTCCATGATCTTTGTATTCACAATGCTCCATGGCCCCTATAATTGCGGTGATCCATGACCCCTGTCATCACAATGCTCCCTGGTATATTTCATCACAATTCTAGATGACCACTGTCATCACAGTGCTCCACGGCCCCTGTCATCAGAGTCCTCCCTGATACCTTTCATCACAATTCTATATGACCGCTCTCATCACAATTCCACATGACACCTGTCATCACAATGCTCCATGAACCCTGTCATCACAATGTTCCATGACACTTGTCATCACAGTGCTCCATGAACCCCTGTCATCACAATATTCACTGCCCATGTAATCACAATGCTCCTGGTCCCCTGTAATCACAGTGCTCCATACACTTTTCATCACAATGCTCCAGAACTCTTGTCATCATAATGCTCCATGCCCGTGTCATCACAGTGCTTGAAGAACCTTGTCATCACAATGCTCCATGAACCGTGTCATCACAAGGTTCGAGGACCCTTGTCATCACAATGATCCATGACCCCTGTCATCTCAATGCTCCATGATCTTTGTATTCACAATGCTCCATGGCCCCTATAATTGCGGTGATCCATGACCCCTGTCATCACAATGCTCCCTGGTATATTTCATCACAATTCTAGATGACCACTGTCATCACAGTGCTCCACGGCCCCTGTCGTCAGAATCCTCCATGATACCTTTCATTACAATACTACGTGACCACTGTCATCACAATGCCCCATGACACCTGTCATCACAATTCGCCATGGCACTTGTCATCACAATGCTCCATGAACCATGTCATCACAATGTTCATGGACACTTGTCATCACAATGCTCCATGACAACTTACATCACTATGCTCCTTGACCCCTGTCATTTCATTGCTCCATGGCCCATGCATTCACAATGCTCCATGGCTCCTTTAATCACATTGCTCCATGATCCCTTTCATCACAATGCTCCAAGACTGCTGTCATCACAATGCCCCATGATGCCTATCATCATAATGCTCCAAGGCCCCTCTCATCACAATGCTCCATGATCCCTGTCATCACAATGTTCCATGACTCTTGTCATCAAAATGCCTCATGATCCATTTAATCACAATGCTCCATGACTCCATTCATCACATCCTCCATGATACTTGTCATTACACTGCCCCATGACCTTTTTCGGAACAATGCTCCATGATACCAGTCATCACAATGCTCCATGACCATTGTCGTCACAGTGCTCCATGCCCCTTTCAACACAATGCTCCATGACAACTGTCATCACAATGCTCCATGGCCTTTGTCATCACAATTATACATGGCTCCTGTGATCACAGTGCTCCATGACCCCTTTCATCACAATGCTCCATGACCACTGTCATCACAATGTTCCATGATCGCTGTAATCACAATGACTCATGACACCATTCCTAAGAAGGCTCCAGTACGCCTGTCATCACAATGCTCCATGATCCCTGTCAGCACAAAGTTACATGACAATTGTCTTCACAATGCTCCAAGACACCTGTCATCACAATGTTGCCTGCCCATGTCATCAAAATGCTCCATGTCCCCTGTAATCACAATGTTCCATTACACCTGTCTTCACAATGTTCCCTGCCCATGTCATCACAATGCTCCATTATCAATGTAATCAAAATGTTCGCCTGCCCTTGTCATCAAAATGCTCCATGGCCCCTTTAATCACAATGCTCCATGAACCCTGTCATCACAATGTTCCATGACAGTTGTCATCACAATGCTCCATGACCCTGTAATCACAATGCTCCATGCCCTTGTCATCACAATGCTCCAGAACTCTTGTCATCATAATGATGAATGCTCGTGTCATCACAAAGCTCCATGATACTTGTCATTACAATGTTCCATGGCCTTGTCATTACAATACTCCATGACCCCTGTCATCTCAATGCTCCATGATCTTTGTATTCACAATGCTCCATGGCCCCTATAATTGCGGTGATCCATGACACCTGTCATCACTCTGCTCCATGGACTATGCATTCAAAATGCTCCATGGCCCCTTTAATCACATTGCTCCATGATCCCTTTCATCACAATGTTCTATGACCACTCTCATCACAATACCCCATGACGCCTATCATCATAATGCTCCAAGGCCCCTCTCATCACAATGCTCCATGAACCCTGTCATCACAATGTGCCATGACACTTGTCATCACAGTGCTCCATGAACGCCTGTCATCACAATATTCACTGCCCATGTAATCACAATGCTCCTGGTCCCCTGTAATCACAGTGCTCCATACCCTTTTCATCACAATGCTCCAGAACTCTTGTCATCATAATGCTCCATGCCCGTGTCATCACAATGCTTGAAGAACCTTGTCATCACAATGCTCCATTAACCGTGTCATCACCAGGTTCCAGGAGCCTTGTCATCACAATGATCCATGACCCCTGTCATCTCAATGCTCCATGATCTTTGTATTCACAATGCTCCCTGGCCCCTATAATTGCGGTGATCCATGACCCCTGTCATCACAATACTCCCTGGTATATTTCATCACAATTCTAGATGACCACTGTCAACACAGGGCTCCACGGCCCCTGTCATCAGAGTCCTCCATGATACTTTTCATTACAATTCTACATGACACCTGTCATCACAATGCTCCATGAACGATGTCATCACAATATTCATGGACACTTGTGATCACAATGCTCCATGACAACTTACATCACAATGCTCCTTGACCCCTGTCATTTCATTGCTCCATGGCCTATGCATTCACAATGCTCCATGGCTCCTGTAATCACATTGCTCCATGATCCCTTTAATCACAATGCTCCAAGACCGCTGTCATCAAAATGCCCCATGACGCCTATCATCATAATGCTCCAAGGCCCCTCTCATCACAATGCTCCATGATCCCTGTCATCACAATGATCCATGACACTAGTCAACACAGTGCTCCATTAACCCCTGTCATCACAATATTCACTGCCCATGTAATCACAATGCTCCTGGTCCCCTGTAATCACAATGCTCCATACCCTTGTCATCACAATGCTCCAGAACTCTTGTCATCATAATGCTCCATGCCCGTGTCATCACAGTGCTCCATGTCCACTTTCATCACAATGCTCCTTGACCCCTGTCATCACAATGCTCCATGGCCTATGTATTCACAATGCTCCATGGCCCCTGTAATCACATTGTTCCATGATCCTTTTCATCACAATGCTCTATGACCACTGTCATCACAATGCCACATGACACCTGTCATCACAATGCTCTATAGCCCCTGTCAGCACAATGTTCCATGACAGGTATCATCACAATGATCCATGACTGCTGTCATCACAATGTTCCCTGCCCTTGTCATTCTCATGCTCCCTGGCCCCTGTCATCAGAATGCTCCATGCTCATATCATCACAATGCTCCATTACCCATGTCATCGTAGTGATCCCTGACCCCTTTCATCACAATGCTCCATGACCCCAGTCATCACAATGCTCCATAGCCCTTCTCATCACAATGCTCCATTATCCCTGTCATCACAATGTTCCATGACTCTGGTCATCAAAATGCTCCATGGCCTTTGTCATCACAATGCTCCATGCCCTTGTCACCACAATGCTCCAGAACTCTTGGCATCATAATGCTCCATGCCCGTCTCATCACAATGCTCCATGACACTTGTCATCAAAATGCTCCATGGCCTTTGTCATCACAATGCTCCATGGCCCCTGTTATCACAGTGCTCCATGTTACCTTTCATCACAATTCTAGATGACCACTGTCATCACAAGGCCCCATGACACCTGTCATCACAATTCGCCATGGCCCTTGTCATCACAATGCTCCATGATCCATGTCATCACAATGTTCCATGACACTAGTCATCACAGTGCTCCATGACCCCTGTCATCACAATATTCACTGCCCATGTAATCACAATGCTCCTGGTCCCCTGTAATCATAATTCTCCATACCCTTGTGATCACAATGCTCCAGAACTCTTGTCATCATAATGCTCCATGTCCGTGTCATCACAATGCTTGAAGAACCTTGTCATCACAATGCTCCATGAACCGTGTCATCACAAGGTTCCAGGACCCTTGTCATCACAATGATCCGTGACCCCTGTCATCTCAATGCTCCATGATCTTTGTATTCACAATGCTCCATGGCCCCTATAATTGCGGTGATCCATGACCCCTGTCATCACAATGCTCCCTGGTATATTTCATCACAATTCTAGATGACCACTGTCATCACAGTGCTCCACGGCCCCTGTCATCAGAGTCCTCCCTGATACCTTTCATCACAATTCTATATGACCGCTCTCATCACAATTCCACATGACACCTGTCATCACAATGCTCCATGAACCATGTCATCACAATGTTCATGGACAATAGTCATCACAATGCTCCATGACAACTTACATCACAATGCTCCTTGACCCCTGTCATTTCATTGCTCCATGGCCTATGCATTCACAATGCTCCATGGCTCCTGTAATCACATTGCTCCATGATCCCTTTCATCACAATGCTCCAAGACTGCTGTCATCACAATGCCCCATGACGCCTATCATCATAATGCTCCAAGGCCCCTCTCATCACAATGCTCCATGATCCCTGTCTTCACAATGTTCCATGACACTAGTCATCACAGTGCTCCATGACCCCTGTCATCACAATATTCACTGCCCATGTAATCACAATGCTCCTGGTCCCCTGTAATCACAATGCTCCATACCCTTGTCATCACATAGCTCCAGAACTCTTGTCATCATAATTCTCCATGCTCGTGTCATCACAGTGCTCCATGACCACTTTCATCACAATGCTCCTTGACCCTGTCATCACAATGCTCTATGACCACTGTCATCACAATGCTCCATAGCCCTTGTCATCACAATGCTCCATTAGCCCTGTCATCACAATGTTCCATGACTCTTGTCATCAAAATGCCTCATGATCCATTTAATCACAATGCTCCATGACTCCTTTCATCACATCCTCCATGATACTTGTCATTACACTCCCCATGACCTTTTTCAGAACAATGCTCCATGATACCAGTCATCACAATGCTCCATGACCATTGTCGTCACAATTCTCCATGCCCCTTTCAACACAATGCTCCATGACAACTGTCATCACAATGCTCCATGGCCTTTGTCATCACAATTATACATGGCCCCTGTGATCACAGTGCTCCATGACCCCTTTCATCACAATGCTCCATGACCACTGTCATCACAATGCCCCATCAACCCTGTCATCACAATGCTCCATGGCCCCTGTCATTACAATGCTCCATGACCACTGTCATCACAATGTTCCATGATCGCTGTAATCACAATGACCCATGACACCTTTCCTCAGAACGCTCCAGTACGCCTGTCATCACAATGCTCCAATGACCGTCTCATCACAATGCTCCATGATCCCTGTCAGCACAACATTACATGACAATTGTCATCACAATGCTCCATGACACCTGTCATCACAATGTTGCCTGCCCATGTCATCAAAATGCTCCATGTCCCCTGTAATCACAATGTTCCATTACACCTGTCTTCACAATGTTCCCTGCCCATGTCATCACAATGCTCCATTACCAATGTAATCAAAATGTTCGCCTGCCCTTGTCATCAAAATGCTCCATGGCCCCTTTAATCACAATGCTCCATGAACCCTGTCATCACAATGTTCCATGACAGTTGTCATCACAATGCTCCATGACCCTGTAATCACAATGCTCCATGCCCTTGTCATCACAATGCTCCAGAACTCTTGTCATCATAATGATGAATGCTCGTGTCATCACAAAGCTCCATGATACTTGTCATCACAATGTTCCATGGCCTTTTCATTACAATACTCCATGGCCCCTGTCATCACAGTGCTCCATGATACCATTTATCACAATTCTAGATGACCACTGTCATCACAATGCCCCAAGACACATGTCATCACAATTCGCCATGGCCCTTGCCATCACAATGCTCCACGACCCGTGTCATCACAATGGTCCAGGACACTTGTCATCACAATGATCCATGACCACTTACATCACAATGCTCCTTGACTCCTGTCATCACAATGCTCCATAGCCTATGCATTCGCAATGCTACATGGTCCCTGTAATCACATTGCTCCATGATCCATTTCATCACAATGCTCTATGACCACTGTCATTACAATGCCACATTATACCTGTCATCACAATGCTCCATGGCCCCTGTCAGCACAATGTTCCATGACAGATGTCATCACTCTCCTCCATGGTCCCTGTAATCACAATGCTCCATTCCCTTGTCAACGCAATGCTCCAGAACTCTTGTCATCAAAATGCTCCATGCCCGTCTCATCACAATTTTCCATGACACTTTTCATTAAAATGCTCCATGGCCTTTATCGTCACAATGTTCCATGGCCCCTGTTATCACAGGGATCCATGGTACCTTTCATCACAATGCTAGATAACCTCTGTCATCACAATGCCCGATGACACCTGTCATCAGAATTGGCCATGGCCCTTGTCATCACAATGCTCCATGCCCTTGTCACCACAATGCTCCAGAACTCTTGGCATCATAATGCTCCATGCCCGTCTCATCACAATGCTCCATGACACTTGTCATCAAAATGCTCCATGGCCTTTGTCCTCACAATGCTCCATGGCCCCTGTTATCACAGTGCTCCATGTTACCTTTCATCACAATCCTAGATGACCACTGTCATCACAATGCCCCATGACACCTGTCATCACAATTCGCCATGGCCCTTGTCATCACAATGCTCCATGATCCATGTCATCACAATGTTCCTGGACACTTATCATCACAATGAACTATGACCACATTCATCACAATGCCTCATGACCCCTGTCATCACACTGCTCCATGGCCTATGCATTCAATATGCTCCATGGCCCCTGTAATCACATTGCTTCATGATCCCTTTCATCACAATGTTCTATGACCACTCTCATCACAATACCCCATGACGCCTATCATCATAATGCTCCAAGGCCCCTCTCATCACAATGCTCCATGAACCCTGTCATCACAATGTTCCATGACACTTGTCATCACAGTGCTCCATGAACCCTTGTCATCACAATATTCACTGCCCATGTAATCACAATGCTCCTGGTCCCCTGTAATCACAGTGCTCCATACCCTTTTCATCACAATGCTCCAGAACTCTTGTCATCATAATGCTCCATGCCCGTGTCATCACAATGCTTGAAGAACCTTGTCATCACAATGCTCCATGAACCGTGTCATCACAAGGTTCGAGGACCCTTGTCATCACAATGATCCATGACCCCTGTCATCTCAATGCTCCATGATCTTTGTATTCACAATGCTCCATGGCCCCTATAATTGCGGTGATCCATGACCCCTGTCATCACAATGCTCCCTGGTATATTTCATCACAATTCTAGATGACCACTCTCATCACAGTGCTCCACGGCCCCTGTCGTCAGAGTCCTCCATGATACCTTTCATTACAATTCTACATGACCACTGTCATCACAATGCCCCATGACACCTGTCATCACAATTCGCCATGGCACTTGTCATAACAATGCTCCATGAACCATGTCATCACAATGTTCATGGACACTTGTCATCACAATGCTCCATGACAACTTACATCACAATGCTCCTTGACCCCTGTCACTTCATTGCTCCATGGCCTATGCATTCACAATGCTCCATGGCTCCTGTAATCACATTGCTCCATGATCCGTTTCATCACAATGCTCCAAGACCGCTGTCATCACAATGCCCCATGACGCCTATCATCATAATGCTCCAAGGCCCCTCTCATCACAATGCTCCATGATCCCGGTCATCACAATGTTCCATGACATTAGTCATCACAGTGCTCCATGACCCCTGTCATCACAATATTCACTGCCCATGTAATCAAAATGCTCCTTGTCCCCTGTAATCACAATTCTCCATACCCTTGTCATCACAATGCTCCAGAACTCTTGTCATCATAATTCTCCATGCCCGTGTCATCACAGTGCCCCATGACCCCTGTCATCACAATGCTCTATGACCACTGTCATCACAATGCCACATGACACCTGTCATCACAATGCTCTATAGCCCCTGTCAGCACAATGTTCCATGACAGGTATCATCACAATGGTCCATGTCTGCTGTCATCACAATGTTCCCTGCCCTTGTCATCTCAATGCTCCCTGGCCCCTCTCATCACAATGCTCCATGCTCATATCATCACAATGCTCCATTACCCATGTCATCGTAGTGATCCATGACCCCTTTCATCACAATGCTCCATGACCCCAGTCATCACAATGCTCCATAGCCCTTGTCATCACAATGCTCCATTAGCCCTGTCATCACAATGTTCCATGACTCTTGTCATCAAAATGCCTCATGATCCATTTAATCACAATGCTCCATGACTCCTTTCATCACATCCTCCATGATACTTGTCATTACACTGCCCCATGTCCTTTTTCAGAACAATGCTCCATGATACCATTCCTCACAATGCTCCATGATCATTGTCGTCACAATGCTCCATGCCCCTTTCAACACAATGCTCCATGACAACTGTCACCACAATGCTCCCTGGCCTTTGTCATCACAATTATACATGGCCCCTGTGATCACAGTGCTCCATGACCCCTTTCATCACAATGCTCCATGACCACTGTCATCACAATGTTGCCTGCCCATGTCATCAAAATGCTCCATGTCCCCTGTAATCACAATGTTCCATTACACCTGTCTTCACAATGTTCCCTGCCCATGTCATCACAATGCTCCATTACCAAGGTAATCAAAATGTTCGCCTGCCCTTGTCATCAAAATGCTCCATGGCCCCTTTAATCACAATGCTCCATGAACCCTGTCATCACAATGTTCCATGACAGTTGTCATCACAATGCTCCATGACCCTGTAATCACAATGCTCCATGCCCTTGTCATCACAATGCTCCAGAACTCTTGTCATCATAATGATGAATGCTCGTGTCATCACAAAGCTCCATGATACTTGTCATCACAATGTTCCATGGCCTTGTCATTACAATACTCCATGGCCCCTGTCATCACCGTGCTCCATGATACCTTTTATCACAATTCTAGATGACCACTGTCATCACAATGCCCCAAGACACATGTCATCACAATTCGCCATGGCCCTTGCCATCACAATGCTCCACGACCCGTGTCATCACAATGGTCCAGGACACTTGTCATCACAATGATCCATGACCACTTACATCACAATGCTCCTTGACTCCTGTCATCACAATGCTCCATAGCCTATGCATTCGCAATGCTACATGGTCCCTGTAATCACATTGCTCCATGATCCATTTCATCACAATGCTCTATGACCCCTGTCATTACAATGCCACATTATACCTGTCATCACAATGCTCCATGGCCCCTGTCAGCACAATGTTCCATGACAGATGTCATCACTCTCCTCCATGGTCCCTGTAATCACAATGCTCCATTCCCTTGTCAACGCAATGCTCCAGAACTCTTGTCATCATAATGCTCCATGCCCGTCTCATCACAATTCTCCATGACACTTTTCATTAAAATGCTCCATGGCCTTTATCATCACAATGCTCCATGGCCCCTGTTATCACAGTGATCCATGGTACCTTTCATCACAATGCTAGATAACCTCTGTCATCACAATGCCCGATGACACCTGTCATCAGAATTGGCCATGGCCCTTGTCATCACAATGCTCCATGCCCTTGTCACCACAATGCTCCAGAACTCTTGGTATCATAATGATCCATGCCCGTCTCATCACAATGTTCCATGACACTTGTCATCAAAATGCTCCATGGCCTTTGTCATCACAATGCTCCATGGCCCCTGTTATCACAGTGCTCCATGTTACCTTTCATCACAATCCTAGATGACCACTGTCATCACAAGGCCCCATGACACCTGTCATCACAATTCGCCATGGCCCTTGTCTTCACAATGCTCCATGATCCATGTCATCACAATGTTCCTGGACACTTATCATCACAATGAACTATGACCACATTCATCACAACGCTCCATGACCCCTGTCATAACACTGCTCCATGGCCTATGCATTCAAAATGCTCCATGGCCCCTGTAATCACATTGCTCCATGATCCCTTTCATCACAATGTTCTATGACCACTCTCATCACAATACCCCATGACGCCTATCATCATAATGCTCCAAGGCCCCTCTCATCACAATGCTCCATGAACCCTGTCATCACAATGTTCCATGTCACTTGTCATCACAGTGCTCCATGAACCCCTGTCATCACAATATTCACTGCCCATGTAATCACAATGCTTCTGGTCCCCTATAATCACAGTGCTCCATACCCTATTCATCACAATGCTCCAGAACACTTGTCATCATAATGCTCCATGCCTGTGTCATCACAATGCTTGAAGAACCTTGTCTTCACAATGATCCATGAACCGTGTCATCACAAGGTTCCAGGACCATTGTCACCACAATGATCCATGACCCCTGTCATCTCAATGCTCCATGATCTTTGTATTCACAATGCTCCATGGCCCCTATAATTGCGGTGATCCATGACCGCTGTCATCACAATGCTCCCTGGTATATTTCATCACAATTCTAGATGACCACTGTCATCACAGTGCTCCACGGCCCCTGTCATCAGAGTCCTCCATGATACTTTTCATTACAATTCTACATGACCACTGTCATCACAATTCCCCATGACACCTGTCATCACAATGCTCCATGAACGATGTCATCACAATATTCATGGACACTTGTGATCACAATGCTCCATGACAACTTACATCACAATGCTCCTTGACCCCTGTCATTTCATTGCTCCATGGCCTATGCATTCACAATGCTCCATGGCTCCTGTAATCACATTGCTCCATGATCACTTTCATCACAATGCTCCAAGACCGCTGTCATCAAAATGCCCCATGACGCCTATCATCATAATGCTCCAAGGCCCCTCTCATCACAATGCTCCATGATCACTGTCATCACAATGATCCATAACACTAGTCATCACAGTGCTCCATGAACCCTTGTCATCACAATATTCACTGCCCATGTAATCACAATGCTCCTGGTCCCCTGTAATCACAATGCTCCATACCCTTGTCATCACAATGCTCCAGAACTCTTGTCATCATAATGCTCCATGCCCGTGTCATCACAGTGCTCCATGACCACTTTCATCACAATGCTCCTTGACCCCTGTCATCACAATGCTCCATGGCCTATGTATTCACAATGCTCAATGTCCCCTGTAATCACATTGTTCCATGATCCTTTTCATCACAATGCTCTATGACCACTGTCATCACAATGCCACATGACACCTGTCATCACAATGCTCTATAGCCCCTGTCAGCACAATGTTCCATGACAGGTATCATCACAATGATCCATGACTGCTGTCATCAAAATGTTCCCTGCCCTTGTCATCTCAATGCTCCCTTGCCCCTGCCCTCACAATTTTCCATGCTCATATCATCACAATGCTCCATTACCCATGTCATCGTAGTGATCCATGACCCCTTTCATCACAATGCTCCATGACCCCAGTCATCACAATGCTCCATAGCCCTTGTCATCACAATGCTCCATTATCCCTGTCATCACAATGTTCCATGACTCAGGTCATCAAAATGCTCCATGGCCTTTGTCATCACAATGCTCCATGCCCTTGTCACCACAATGCTCCAGAACTCTTGGCATCATAATGCTCCATGCCCGCTTCATCACAATGCTCCATGACACTTGTCATCAAAATGCTCCATGGCCTTTGTCATCACAATGCTCCATGGCACCTGTTATGACAGTGCTCCATGTTACCTTTCATCTCAATTCTAGATGACCACTGTCATCACAATGCCCCATGACACCTGTCATCACAATTCGCCATGGCCCTTGTCATCACAATGCTCCATGATCCATGTCATCACAATGTTCCTGGACACTTATCATCACAATGAACTATGACCACATTCATCACAATGCTCCATGACCCGTGTCATCACACTGCTCCATGGCCTATGCATTCAAAATGCTCCATGGCCCCTTTAATCACATTGCTCCAAGATCCCTTTCATCACAATGTTCTATGACCACTCTCATCACAATACCCCATGACGCCTATCATCATAATGCTCCAAGGCCCCTCTCATCACAATGCTCCATGAACCCTGTCATCACAATGTTCCATGACACTTGTCATCACAGTGCTCCATGAACCCCTGTCATCACAATATTCACTGCCCATGTAATCACAATGCTCCTGGTCCCCTGTAATCACAGTGCTCCATACACTTTTCATCACAATGCTCCAGAACTCTTGTCATCATAATGCTCCATGCCCGTGTCATCACAATGCTTGAAGAACCTTGTCATCACAATGCTCCATGAACCGTGTCATCACAAGGTTCGAGGACCCTTGTCATCACAATGATCCATGACCCCTATCATCTCAATGCTCCATGATCTTTGTATTCACAATGCTCCATGGCCCCTATAATTGCGGTGATCCATGACCCCTGTGATCACAATGCTCCCTGGTATATTTCATCACAATTCTAGATGACCACTGTCATCACAGTGCTCCACGGCCCCTGTCGTCAGAATCCTCCATGATACCTTTCATTACAATACTACGTGACCACTGTCATCACAATGCCCCATGACACCTGTCATCACAATCCGCCATGGCACTTGTCATCACAATGCTCCATGAACCATGTCATCACAATGTTCATGGACACTTGTCATCACAATGCTCCATGACAACTTACATCACAATGCTCCTTGACCCCTGTCATTTCATTGCTCCATTGCCTATGCATTCACAATGCTCCATGGCTCCTTTAATCACATTGCTCCATGATCCCTTTCATCACAATGCTCCAAGACTGCTGTCATCACAATGCCCCATGATGCCTATCATCATAATGCTCCAAGGCCCCTCTCATCACAATGCTCCATGATCCCTGTCATCACAATGTTCCATGACTCTTGTCATCAAAATGCCTCATGATCCATTTAATCACAATGCTCCATGACTCCATTCATCACATCCTCCATGATACTTGTCATTACACTGCCCCATGACCTTTTTCAGAACAATGCTCCATGATACCAGTCATCACAATGCTCCATGACCATTGTCGTCACAGTGCTCCATGCCCCTTTCAACACAATGCTCCATGACAACTGTCATCACAATGCTCCATGGCCTTTGTCATCACAATTATACATGGCTCCTGTGATCACAGTGCTCCATGACCCCTTTCATCACAATGCTCCATGACCACTGTCATCACAATGTTCCATGATCGCTGTAATCACAATGACTCATGACACCATTCCTAAGAAGGCTCCAGTACGCCTGTCATCACAATGCTCCATGATCCCTGTCAGCACAAAGTTTCATGACAATTGTCTTCACAATGCTCCAAGACACCTGTCATCACAATGTTGCCTGCCCATGTCATCAAAATGCTCCATGTCCCCTGTAATCACAATGTTCCATTACACCTGTCTTCACAATGTTCCCTGCCCATGTCATCACAATGCTCCATTACCAAGGTAATCAAAATGTTCGCCTGCCCTTGTCATCAAAATGCTCCATGGCCCCTTTAATCACAATGCTCCATGAACCCTGTCATCACAATGTTCCATGACAGTTGTCATCACAATGCTCCATGACCCTGTAATCACAATGCTCCATGCCCTTGTCATCACAATGCTCCAGAACTCTTGTCATCATAATGATGAATGCTCGTGTCATCACAAAGCTCCATGATACTTGTCATCACAATGTTCCATGGCCTTGTCATTACAATACTCCATGGCCCCTGTCATCACAGTGCTCCATGATACCTTTTATCACAATTCTAGATGACCACTGTCATCACAATGCCCCAAGACACATGTCATCACAATTCGCCATGGCCCTTGCCATCACAATGCTCCATGACCCGTGTCATCACAATGGTCCAGGACACTTGTCATCACAATGATCCATGACCACTTACATCACAATGCTCCTTGACTCCTGTCATCACAATGCTCCATAGCCTATGCATTCGCAATGCTACATGGTCCCTGTAATCACATTGCTCCATGATCCATTTCATCACAATGCTCTATGACCACTGTCATTACAATGCCACATTATACCTGTCATCACAATGCTCCATGGCCCCTGTCAGCACAATGTTCCATGACAGATGTCATCACTCTCCTCCATGGTCCCTGTAATCACAATGCTCCATTCCCTTGTCAACGCAATGCTCCAGAACTCTTGTCATCATAATGCTCCATGCCCGTCTCATCACAATTCTCCATGACACTTTTCATTAAAATGCTCCATGGCCTTTATCATCACAATGCTCCATGGCCCCTGTTATCACAGTGATCCATGGTACCTTTCATCACAATGCTAGATAACCTCTGTCATCACAATGCCCGATGACACCTGTCATCAGAATTGGCCATGGCCCTTGTCATCACAATGCTCCATGCCCTTGTCACCACAATGCTCCAGAACTCTTGGTATCATAATGCTCCATGCCCGTCTCATCAAAATGTTCCATGACACTTGTCATCAAAATGCTCCATGGCCTTTGTCATCACAATGCTCCATGGCCCCTGTTATCACAGTGCTCCATGTTACCTTTCATCACAATCCTTGATGACCACTGTCATCACAATGCCCCATGACACCTGGCATCACAATTCGCCATGGCCCTTGTCTTCACAATGCTCCATGATCCATGTCATCACAATGTTCCTGGACACTTTTCATCACAATGAACTATGACCACATTCATCACAACGCTCCATGACCCCTGTCATAACACTGCTCCATGGCCTATGCATTCAAAATGCTCCATGGCCCCTGTAATCACATTGCTCCATGATCCCTTTCATCACAATGTTCTATGACCACTCTCATCACAATACCCCATGACGCCTATCATCATAATGCTCCAAGGCCCCTCTCATCACAATGCTCCATGAACCCTGTCATCACAATATTCCATGTCACTTGTCATCACAATGCTCCATGAACCCCTGTCATCACAATATTCACTGCCCTTGTAATCACAATGCTTCTGGTCCCCTATAATCACAGTGCTCCATACCCTATTCATCACAATGCTCCAGAACACTTGTCATCATAATGCTCCATGCCTGTGTCATCACAATGCTTGAAGAACCTTGTCTTCACAATGATCCGTGAACCGTGTCATCACAAGGTTCCAGGACCATTGTCACCACAATGATCCATGACCCCTGTCATCTCAATGCTCCATGATCTTTGTATTCACAATGCTCCATGGCCCCTATAATTGCGGTGATCCATGACCCCTGTCATCACAATGCTCCCTGGTATATTTCATCACAATTCTAGATGACCACTGTCATCACAGTGCTCCACGGCCCCTGTCATCAGAATCCTCCATGATACTTTTCATTACAATTCTACATGACCACTGTCATCACAATTCCCCATGACACCTGTCATCACAATGCTCCATGAACGATGTCATCACAATATTCATGGACACTTGTGATCACAATGCTCCATGACAACTTACATCACAATGCTCCTTGACCCCTGTCATTTCATTGCTCCATGGCCTATGCATTCACAATGCTCCATGGCCCCTGTAATCACATTGCTCCATGATCCCTTTCATCACAATGCTCCAAGACCGCTGTCATCAAAATGCCCCATGACGCCTATCATCATAATGCTCCAAGGCCCCTCTCATCACAATGCTCCATGATCACTGTCATCACAATGATCCATGACACTAGTCATCACAGTGCTCCATGAACCCTTGTCATCACAATATTCACTGCCCATGTAATCACAATGCTCCTGGTCCCCTGTAATCACAATGCTCCATACCCTTGTCATCACAATGCTCCAGAACTCTTGTCATCATAATGCTCCATGCCCGTGTCATCACAGTGCTCCATGACCACTTTCATCACAATGCTCCTTGACCCCTGTCATCACAATGCTCCATGGCCTATGTATTCACAATGCTCAATGTCCCCTGTAATCACATTGTTCCATGATCCTTTTCATCACAATGCTCTATGACCACTGTCATCACAATGCCACATGACACCTGTCATCACAATGCTCTATAGCCCCTGTCAGCACAATGTTCCATGACAGGTATCATCACAATGATCCATGACTGCTGTTATCAAAATGTTCCCTGCCCTTGTCATCTCAATGCTCCCTTGCCCCTGACCTCACAATTTTCCATGCTCATATCATCACAATGCTCCATTACCCATGTCATCGTAGTGATCCATGACCCCTTTCATCACAATGCTCCATGACCCCAGTCATCACAATGCTCCATAGCCCTTGTCATCACAATGCTCCATTATCCCTGTCATCACAATGTTCCATGACTCAGGTCATCAAAATGCTCCATGGCCTTTGTCATCACAATGCTCCATGCCCTTGTCACCACAATGCTCCAGAACACTTGGCATCATAATGCTCCATGCCCGCTTCATCACAATGCTCCATGACACTTGTCATCAAAATGCTCCATGGCCTTTGTCATCACAATGCTCCATGGCACCTGTTATGACAGTGCTCCACGTTACCTTTCATCTCAATTCTAGATGACCACTGTCATCACAATGCCCCATGACACCTGTCATCACAATTCGCCATGGCCCTTGTCATCACAATGCTCCATGATCCATGTCATCACAATGTTCCTGGACACTTATCATCACAATGAACTATGACCACATTCATCACAATGCTCCATGACCCCTGTCATCACACTGCTCCATGGCCTATGCATTCAAAATGCTCCATGGCCCCTTTAATCACATTGCTCCATGATCCCTTTCATCACAATGTTCTATGACCACTCTCATCACAATACCCCATGACGCCTATCATCATAATGCTCCAAGGCCCCTCTCATCACAATGCTCCATGAACCCTGTCATCACAATGTTCCATGACACTTGTCATCACAGTGCTCCATGAACCCCTGTCATCACAATATTCACTGCCCATGTAATCACAATGCTCCTGGTCCCCTGTAATCACAGTGCTCCATACACTTTTCATCACAATGCTCCAGAACTCTTGTCATCATAATGCTCCATGCCCGTGTCATCACAGTGCTTGAAGAACCTTGTCATCACAATGCTCCATGAACCGTGTCATCACAAGGTTCGAGGACCCTTGTCATCACAATGATCCATGACCCCTGTCATCTCAATGCTCCATGATCTTTGTATTCACAATGCTCCATGGCCCCTATAATTGCGGTGATCCATGACCCCTGTCATCACAATGCTCCCTGGTATATTTCATCACAATTCTAGATGACCACTGTCATCACAGTGCTCCACGGCCCCTGTCGTCAGAATCCTCCATGATACCTTTCATTACAATACTACGTGACCACTGTCATCACAATGCCCCATGACACCTGTCATCACAATTCGCCATGGCACTTGTCATCACAATGCTCCATGAACCATGTCATCACAATGTTCATGGACACTTGTCATCACAATGCTCCATGACAACTTACATCACTATGCTCCTTGACCCCTGTCATTTCATTGCTCCATGGCCCATGCATTCACAATGCTCCATGGCTCCTTTAATCACATTGCTCCATGATCCCTTTCATCACAATGCTCCAAGACTGCTGTCATCACAATGCCCCATGATGCCTATCATCATAATGCTCCAAGGCCCCTCTCATCACAATGCTCCATGATCCCTGTCATCACAATGTTCCATGACTCTTGTCATCAAAATGCCTCATGATCCATTTAATCACAATGCTCCATGACTCCATTCATCACATCCTCCATGATACTTGTCATTACACTGCCCCATGACCTTTTTCGGAACAATGCTCCATGATACCAGTCATCACAATGCTCCATGACCATTGTCGTCACAGTGCTCCATGCCCCTTTCAACACAATGCTCCATGACAACTGTCATCACAATGCTCCATGGCCTTTGTCATCACAATTATACATGGCTCCTGTGATCACAGTGCTCCATGACCCCTTTCATCACAATGCTCCATGACCACTGTCATCACAATGTTCCATGATCGCTGTAATCACAATGACTCATGACACCATTCCTAAGAAGGCTCCAGTACGCCTGTCATCACAATGCTCCATGATCCCTGTCAGCACAAAGTTACATGACAATTGTCTTCACAATGCTCCAAGACACCTGTCATCACAATGTTGCCTGCCCATGTCATCAAAATGCTCCATGTCCCCTGTAATCACAATGTTCCATTACACCTGTCTTCACAATGTTCCCTGCCCATGTCATCACAATGCTCCATTATCAATGTAATCAAAATGTTCGCCTGCCCTTGTCATCAAAATGCTCCATGGCCCCTTTAATCACAATGCTCCATGAACCCTGTCATCACAATGTTCCATGACAGTTGTCATCACAATGCTCCATGACACTGTAATCACAATGCTCCATGCCCTTGTCATCACAATGCTCCAGAACTCTTGTCATCATAATGATGAATGCTCGTGTCATCAAAAAGCTCCATGATACTTGTCATTACAATGTTCCATGGCCTTGTCATTACAATACTCCATGACCCCTGTCATCTCAATGCTCCATGATCTTTGTATTCACAATGCTCCATGGCCCCTATAATTGCGGTGATCCATGACACCTGTCATCACTCTGCTCCATGGACTATGCATTCAAAATGCTC
Organism: Balaenoptera borealis; assembly: GCF_965194805.1. NCBI lineage: Eukaryota > Metazoa > Chordata > Mammalia > Artiodactyla > Balaenopteridae > Balaenoptera > Balaenoptera borealis. Next base: position 28,757,558 of record NC_138874.1, on the reverse strand, counting down.
CATGGCCCCTTTAATCACATTGCTCCATGATCCCTTTCATCACAATGTTCTATGACCACTCTCATCACAATACCCCATGACGCCTATCATCATAATGCTCCAAGGCCCCTCTCATCACAATGCTCCATGAACCCTGTCATCACAATGTGCCATGACACTTGTCATCACAGTGCTCCATGAACGCCTGTCATCACAATATTCACTGCCCATGTAATCACAATGCTCCTGGTCCCCTGTAATCACAGTGCTCCATACCCTTTTCATCACAATGCTCCAGAACTCTTGTCATCATAATGCTCCATGCCCGTGTCATCACAATGCTTGAAGAACCTTGTCATCACAATGCTCCATTAACCGTGTCATCACCAGGTTCCAGGAGCCTTGTCATCACAATGATCCATGACCCCTGTCATCTCAATGCTCCATGATCTTTGTATTCACAATGCTCCCTGGCCCCTATAATTGCGGTGATCCATGACCCCTGTCATCACAATACTCCCTGGTATATTTCATCACAATTCTAGATGACCACTGTCAACACAGGGCTCCACGGCCCCTGTCATCAGAGTCCTCCATGATACTTTTCATTACAATTCTACATGACACCTGTCATCACAATGCTCCATGAACGATGTCATCACAATATTCATGGACACTTGTGATCACAATGCTCCATGACAACTTACATCACAATGCTCCTTGACCCCTGTCATTTCATTGCTCCATGGCCTATGCATTCACAATGCTCCATGGCTCCTGTAATCACATTGCTCCATGATCCCTTTAATCACAATGCTCCAAGACCGCTGTCATCAAAATGCCCCATGACGCCTATCATCATAATGCTCCAAGGCCCCTCTCATCACAATGCTCCATGATCCCTGTCATCACAATGATCCATGACACTAGTCAACACAGTGCTCCATTAACCCCTGTCATCACAATATTCACTGCCCATGTAATCACAATGCTCCTGGTCCCCTGTAATCACAATGCTCCATACCCTTGTCATCACAATGCTCCAGAACTCTTGTCATCATAATGCTCCATGCCCGTGTCATCACAGTGCTCCATGTCCACTTTCATCACAATGCTCCTTGACCCCTGTCATCACAATGCTCCATGGCCTATGTATTCACAATGCTCCATGGCCCCTGTAATCACATTGTTCCATGATCCTTTTCATCACAATGCTCTATGACCACTGTCATCACAATGCCACATGACACCTGTCATCACAATGCTCTATAGCCCCTGTCAGCACAATGTTCCATGACAGGTATCATCACAATGATCCATGACTGCTGTCATCACAATGTTCCCTGCCCTTGTCATTCTCATGCTCCCTGGCCCCTGTCATCAGAATGCTCCATGCTCATATCATCACAATGCTCCATTACCCATGTCATCGTAGTGATCCCTGACCCCTTTCATCACAATGCTCCATGACCCCAGTCATCACAATGCTCCATAGCCCTTCTCATCACAATGCTCCATTATCCCTGTCATCACAATGTTCCATGACTCTGGTCATCAAAATGCTCCATGGCCTTTGTCATCACAATGCTCCATGCCCTTGTCACCACAATGCTCCAGAACTCTTGGCATCATAATGCTCCATGCCCGTCTCATCACAATGCTCCATGACACTTGTCATCAAAATGCTCCATGGCCTTTGTCATCACAATGCTCCATGGCCCCTGTTATCACAGTGCTCCATGTTACCTTTCATCACAATTCTAGATGACCACTGTCATCACAAGGCCCCATGACACCTGTCATCACAATTCGCCATGGCCCTTGTCATCACAATGCTCCATGATCCATGTCATCACAATGTTCCATGACACTAGTCATCACAGTGCTCCATGACCCCTGTCATCACAATATTCACTGCCCATGTAATCACAATGCTCCTGGTCCCCTGTAATCATAATTCTCCATACCCTTGTGATCACAATGCTCCAGAACTCTTGTCATCATAATGCTCCATGTCCGTGTCATCACAATGCTTGAAGAACCTTGTCATCACAATGCTCCATGAACCGTGTCATCACAAGGTTCCAGGACCCTTGTCATCACAATGATCCGTGACCCCTGTCATCTCAATGCTCCATGATCTTTGTATTCACAATGCTCCATGGCCCCTATAATTGCGGTGATCCATGACCCCTGTCATCACAATGCTCCCTGGTATATTTCATCACAATTCTAGATGACCACTGTCATCACAGTGCTCCACGGCCCCTGTCATCAGAGTCCTCCCTGATACCTTTCATCACAATTCTATATGACCGCTCTCATCACAATTCCACATGACACCTGTCATCACAATGCTCCATGAACCCTGTCATCACAATGTTCCATGACACTTGTCATCACAGTGCTCCATGAACCCCTGTCATCACAATATTCACTGCCCATGTAATCACAATGCTCCTGGTCCCCTGTAATCACAGTGCTCCATACACTTTTCATCACAATGCTCCAGAACTCTTGTCATCATAATGCTCCATGCCCGTGTCATCACAGTGCTTGAAGAACCTTGTCATCACAATGCTCCATGAACCGTGTCATCACAAGGTTCGAGGACCCTTGTCATCACAATGATCCATGACCCCTGTCATCTCAATGCTCCATGATCTTTGTATTCACAATGCTCCATGGCCCCTATAATTGCGGTGATCCATGACCCCTGTCATCACAATGCTCCCTGGTATATTTCATCACAATTCTAGATGACCACTGTCATCACAGTGCTCCACGGCCCCTGTCGTCAGAATCCTCCATGATACCTTTCATTACAATACTACGTGACCACTGTCATCACAATGCCCCATGACACCTGTCATCACAATTCGCCATGGCACTTGTCATCACAATGCTCCATGAACCATGTCATCACAATGTTCATGGACACTTGTCATCACAATGCTCCATGACAACTTACATCACTATGCTCCTTGACCCCTGTCATTTCATTGCTCCATGGCCCATGCATTCACAATGCTCCATGGCTCCTTTAATCACATTGCTCCATGATCCCTTTCATCACAATGCTCCAAGACTGCTGTCATCACAATGCCCCATGATGCCTATCATCATAATGCTCCAAGGCCCCTCTCATCACAATGCTCCATGATCCCTGTCATCACAATGTTCCATGACTCTTGTCATCAAAATGCCTCATGATCCATTTAATCACAATGCTCCATGACTCCATTCATCACATCCTCCATGATACTTGTCATTACACTGCCCCATGACCTTTTTCGGAACAATGCTCCATGATACCAGTCATCACAATGCTCCATGACCATTGTCGTCACAGTGCTCCATGCCCCTTTCAACACAATGCTCCATGACAACTGTCATCACAATGCTCCATGGCCTTTGTCATCACAATTATACATGGCTCCTGTGATCACAGTGCTCCATGACCCCTTTCATCACAATGCTCCATGACCACTGTCATCACAATGTTCCATGATCGCTGTAATCACAATGACTCATGACACCATTCCTAAGAAGGCTCCAGTACGCCTGTCATCACAATGCTCCATGATCCCTGTCAGCACAAAGTTACATGACAATTGTCTTCACAATGCTCCAAGACACCTGTCATCACAATGTTGCCTGCCCATGTCATCAAAATGCTCCATGTCCCCTGTAATCACAATGTTCCATTACACCTGTCTTCACAATGTTCCCTGCCCATGTCATCACAATGCTCCATTATCAATGTAATCAAAATGTTCGCCTGCCCTTGTCATCAAAATGCTCCATGGCCCCTTTAATCACAATGCTCCATGAACCCTGTCATCACAATGTTCCATGACAGTTGTCATCACAATGCTCCATGACCCTGTAATCACAATGCTCCATGCCCTTGTCATCACAATGCTCCAGAACTCTTGTCATCATAATGATGAATGCTCGTGTCATCACAAAGCTCCATGATACTTGTCATTACAATGTTCCATGGCCTTGTCATTACAATACTCCATGACCCCTGTCATCTCAATGCTCCATGATCTTTGTATTCACAATGCTCCATGGCCCCTATAATTGCGGTGATCCATGACACCTGTCATCACTCTGCTCCATGGACTATGCATTCAAAATGCTCCATGGCCCCTTTAATCACATTGCTCCATGATCCCTTTCATCACAATGTTCTATGACCACTCTCATCACAATACCCCATGACGCCTATCATCATAATGCTCCAAGGCCCCTCTCATCACAATGCTCCATGAACCCTGTCATCACAATGTGCCATGACACTTGTCATCACAGTGCTCCATGAACGCCTGTCATCACAATATTCACTGCCCATGTAATCACAATGCTCCTGGTCCCCTGTAATCACAGTGCTCCATACCCTTTTCATCACAATGCTCCAGAACTCTTGTCATCATAATGCTCCATGCCCGTGTCATCACAATGCTTGAAGAACCTTGTCATCACAATGCTCCATTAACCGTGTCATCACCAGGTTCCAGGAGCCTTGTCATCACAATGATCCATGACCCCTGTCATCTCAATGCTCCATGATCTTTGTATTCACAATGCTCCCTGGCCCCTATAATTGCGGTGATCCATGACCCCTGTCATCACAATACTCCCTGGTATATTTCATCACAATTCTAGATGACCACTGTCAACACAGGGCTCCACGGCCCCTGTCATCAGAGTCCTCCATGATACTTTTCATTACAATTCTACATGACACCTGTCATCACAATGCTCCATGAACGATGTCATCACAATATTCATGGACACTTGTGATCACAATGCTCCATGACAACTTACATCACAATGCTCCTTGACCCCTGTCATTTCATTGCTCCATGGCCTATGCATTCACAATGCTCCATGGCTCCTGTAATCACATTGCTCCATGATCCCTTTAATCACAATGCTCCAAGACCGCTGTCATCAAAATGCCCCATGACGCCTATCATCATAATGCTCCAAGGCCCCTCTCATCACAATGCTCCATGATCCCTGTCATCACAATGATCCATGACACTAGTCAACACAGTGCTCCATTAACCCCTGTCATCACAATATTCACTGCCCATGTAATCACAATGCTCCTGGTCCCCTGTAATCACAATGCTCCATACCCTTGTCATCACAATGCTCCAGAACTCTTGTCATCATAATGCTCCATGCCCGTGTCATCACAGTGCTCCATGTCCACTTTCATCACAATGCTCCTTGACCCCTGTCATCACAATGCTCCATGGCCTATGTATTCACAATGCTCCATGGCCCCTGTAATCACATTGTTCCATGATCCTTTTCATCACAATGCTCTATGACCACTGTCATCACAATGCCACATGACACCTGTCATCACAATGCTCTATAGCCCCTGTCAGCACAATGTTCCATGACAGGTATCATCACAATGATCCATGACTGCTGTCATCACAATGTTCCCTGCCCTTGTCATTCTCATGCTCCCTGGCCCCTGTCATCAGAATGCTCCATGCTCATATCATCACAATGCTCCATTACCCATGTCATCGTAGTGATCCCTGACCCCTTTCATCACAATGCTCCATGACCCCAGTCATCACAATGCTCCATAGCCCTTCTCATCACAATGCTCCATTATCCCTGTCATCACAATGTTCCATGACTCTGGTCATCAAAATGCTCCATGGCCTTTGTCATCACAATGCTCCATGCCCTTGTCACCACAATGCTCCAGAACTCTTGGCATCATAATGCTCCATGCCCGTCTCATCACAATGCTCCATGACACTTGTCATCAAAATGCTCCATGGCCTTTGTCATCACAATGCTCCATGGCCCCTGTTATCACAGTGCTCCATGTTACCTTTCATCACAATTCTAGATGACCACTGTCATCACAAGGCCCCATGACACCTGTCATCACAATTCGCCATGGCCCTTGTCATCACAATGCTCCATGATCCATGTCATCACAATGTTCCATGACACTAGTCATCACAGTGCTCCATGACCCCTGTCATCACAATATTCACTGCCCATGTAATCACAATGCTCCTGGTCCCCTGTAATCATAATTCTCCATACCCTTGTGATCACAATGCTCCAGAACTCTTGTCATCATAATGCTCCATGTCCGTGTCATCACAATGCTTGAAGAACCTTGTCATCACAATGCTCCATGAACCGTGTCATCACAAGGTTCCAGGACCCTTGTCATCACAATGATCCGTGACCCCTGTCATCTCAATGCTCCATGATCTTTGTATTCACAATGCTCCATGGCCCCTATAATTGCGGTGATCCATGACCCCTGTCATCACAATGCTCCCTGGTATATTTCATCACAATTCTAGATGACCACTGTCATCACAGTGCTCCACGGCCCCTGTCATCAGAGTCCTCCCTGATACCTTTCATCACAATTCTATATGACCGCTCTCATCACAATTCCACATGACACCTGTCATCACAATGCTCCATGAACCATGTCATCACAATGTTCATGGACAATAGTCATCACAATGCTCCATGACAACTTACATCACAATGCTCCTTGACCCCTGTCATTTCATTGCTCCATGGCCTATGCATTCACAATGCTCCATGGCTCCTGTAATCACATTGCTCCATGATCCCTTTCATCACAATGCTCCAAGACTGCTGTCATCACAATGCCCCATGACGCCTATCATCATAATGCTCCAAGGCCCCTCTCATCACAATGCTCCATGATCCCTGTCTTCACAATGTTCCATGACACTAGTCATCACAGTGCTCCATGACCCCTGTCATCACAATATTCACTGCCCATGTAATCACAATGCTCCTGGTCCCCTGTAATCACAATGCTCCATACCCTTGTCATCACATAGCTCCAGAACTCTTGTCATCATAATTCTCCATGCTCGTGTCATCACAGTGCTCCATGACCACTTTCATCACAATGCTCCTTGACCCTGTCATCACAATGCTCTATGACCACTGTCATCACAATGCTCCATAGCCCTTGTCATCACAATGCTCCATTAGCCCTGTCATCACAATGTTCCATGACTCTTGTCATCAAAATGCCTCATGATCCATTTAATCACAATGCTCCATGACTCCTTTCATCACATCCTCCATGATACTTGTCATTACACTCCCCATGACCTTTTTCAGAACAATGCTCCATGATACCAGTCATCACAATGCTCCATGACCATTGTCGTCACAATTCTCCATGCCCCTTTCAACACAATGCTCCATGACAACTGTCATCACAATGCTCCATGGCCTTTGTCATCACAATTATACATGGCCCCTGTGATCACAGTGCTCCATGACCCCTTTCATCACAATGCTCCATGACCACTGTCATCACAATGCCCCATCAACCCTGTCATCACAATGCTCCATGGCCCCTGTCATTACAATGCTCCATGACCACTGTCATCACAATGTTCCATGATCGCTGTAATCACAATGACCCATGACACCTTTCCTCAGAACGCTCCAGTACGCCTGTCATCACAATGCTCCAATGACCGTCTCATCACAATGCTCCATGATCCCTGTCAGCACAACATTACATGACAATTGTCATCACAATGCTCCATGACACCTGTCATCACAATGTTGCCTGCCCATGTCATCAAAATGCTCCATGTCCCCTGTAATCACAATGTTCCATTACACCTGTCTTCACAATGTTCCCTGCCCATGTCATCACAATGCTCCATTACCAATGTAATCAAAATGTTCGCCTGCCCTTGTCATCAAAATGCTCCATGGCCCCTTTAATCACAATGCTCCATGAACCCTGTCATCACAATGTTCCATGACAGTTGTCATCACAATGCTCCATGACCCTGTAATCACAATGCTCCATGCCCTTGTCATCACAATGCTCCAGAACTCTTGTCATCATAATGATGAATGCTCGTGTCATCACAAAGCTCCATGATACTTGTCATCACAATGTTCCATGGCCTTTTCATTACAATACTCCATGGCCCCTGTCATCACAGTGCTCCATGATACCATTTATCACAATTCTAGATGACCACTGTCATCACAATGCCCCAAGACACATGTCATCACAATTCGCCATGGCCCTTGCCATCACAATGCTCCACGACCCGTGTCATCACAATGGTCCAGGACACTTGTCATCACAATGATCCATGACCACTTACATCACAATGCTCCTTGACTCCTGTCATCACAATGCTCCATAGCCTATGCATTCGCAATGCTACATGGTCCCTGTAATCACATTGCTCCATGATCCATTTCATCACAATGCTCTATGACCACTGTCATTACAATGCCACATTATACCTGTCATCACAATGCTCCATGGCCCCTGTCAGCACAATGTTCCATGACAGATATCATCACTCTCCTCCATGGTCCCTGTAATCACAATGCTCCATTCCCTTGTCAACGCAATGCTCCAGAACTCTTGTCATCAAAATGCTCCATGCCCGTCTCATCACAATTTTCCATGACACTTTTCATTAAAATGCTCCATGGCCTTTATCGTCACAATGTTCCATGGCCCCTGTTATCACAGGGATCCATGGTACCTTTCATCACAATGCTAGATAACCTCTGTCATCACAATGCCCGATGACACCTGTCATCAGAATTGGCCATGGCCCTTGTCATCACAATGCTCCATGCCCTTGTCACCACAATGCTCCAGAACTCTTGGCATCATAATGCTCCATGCCCGTCTCATCACAATGCTCCATGACACTTGTCATCAAAATGCTCCATGGCCTTTGTCCTCACAATGCTCCATGGCCCCTGTTATCACAGTGCTCCATGTTACCTTTCATCACAATCCTAGATGACCACTGTCATCACAATGCCCCATGACACCTGTCATCACAATTCGCCATGGCCCTTGTCATCACAATGCTCCATGATCCATGTCATCACAATGTTCCTGGACACTTATCATCACAATGAACTATGACCACATTCATCACAATGCCTCATGACCCCTGTCATCACACTGCTCCATGGCCTATGCATTCAATATGCTCCATGGCCCCTGTAATCACATTGCTTCATGATCCCTTTCATCACAATGTTCTATGACCACTCTCATCACAATACCCCATGACGCCTATCATCATAATGCTCCAAGGCCCCTCTCATCACAATGCTCCATGAACCCTGTCATCACAATGTTCCATGACACTTGTCATCACAGTGCTCCATGAACCCTTGTCATCACAATATTCACTGCCCATGTAATCACAATGCTCCTGGTCCCCTGTAATCACAGTGCTCCATACCCTTTTCATCACAATGCTCCAGAACTCTTGTCATCATAATGCTCCATGCCCGTGTCATCACAATGCTTGAAGAACCTTGTCATCACAATGCTCCATGAACCGTGTCATCACAAGGTTCGAGGACCCTTGTCATCACAATGATCCATGACCCCTGTCATCTCAATGCTCCATGATCTTTGTATTCACAATGCTCCATGGCCCCTATAATTGCGGTGATCCATGACCCCTGTCATCACAATGCTCCCTGGTATATTTCATCACAATTCTAGATGACCACTCTCATCACAGTGCTCCACGGCCCCTGTCGTCAGAGTCCTCCATGATACCTTTCATTACAATTCTACATGACCACTGTCATCACAATGCCCCATGACACCTGTCATCACAATTCGCCATGGCACTTGTCATAACAATGCTCCATGAACCATGTCATCACAATGTTCATGGACACTTGTCATCACAATGCTCCATGACAACTTACATCACAATGCTCCTTGACCCCTGTCACTTCATTGCTCCATGGCCTATGCATTCACAATGCTCCATGGCTCCTGTAATCACATTGCTCCATGATCCGTTTCATCACAATGCTCCAAGACCGCTGTCATCACAATGCCCCATGACGCCTATCATCATAATGCTCCAAGGCCCCTCTCATCACAATGCTCCATGATCCCGGTCATCACAATGTTCCATGACATTAGTCATCACAGTGCTCCATGACCCCTGTCATCACAATATTCACTGCCCATGTAATCAAAATGCTCCTTGTCCCCTGTAATCACAATTCTCCATACCCTTGTCATCACAATGCTCCAGAACTCTTGTCATCATAATTCTCCATGCCCGTGTCATCACAGTGCCCCATGACCCCTGTCATCACAATGCTCTATGACCACTGTCATCACAATGCCACATGACACCTGTCATCACAATGCTCTATAGCCCCTGTCAGCACAATGTTCCATGACAGGTATCATCACAATGGTCCATGTCTGCTGTCATCACAATGTTCCCTGCCCTTGTCATCTCAATGCTCCCTGGCCCCTCTCATCACAATGCTCCATGCTCATATCATCACAATGCTCCATTACCCATGTCATCGTAGTGATCCATGACCCCTTTCATCACAATGCTCCATGACCCCAGTCATCACAATGCTCCATAGCCCTTGTCATCACAATGCTCCATTAGCCCTGTCATCACAATGTTCCATGACTCTTGTCATCAAAATGCCTCATGATCCATTTAATCACAATGCTCCATGACTCCTTTCATCACATCCTCCATGATACTTGTCATTACACTGCCCCATGTCCTTTTTCAGAACAATGCTCCATGATACCATTCCTCACAATGCTCCATGATCATTGTCGTCACAATGCTCCATGCCCCTTTCAACACAATGCTCCATGACAACTGTCACCACAATGCTCCCTGGCCTTTGTCATCACAATTATACATGGCCCCTGTGATCACAGTGCTCCATGACCCCTTTCATCACAATGCTCCATGACCACTGTCATCACAATGTTGCCTGCCCATGTCATCAAAATGCTCCATGTCCCCTGTAATCACAATGTTCCATTACACCTGTCTTCACAATGTTCCCTGCCCATGTCATCACAATGCTCCATTACCAAGGTAATCAAAATGTTCGCCTGCCCTTGTCATCAAAATGCTCCATGGCCCCTTTAATCACAATGCTCCATGAACCCTGTCATCACAATGTTCCATGACAGTTGTCATCACAATGCTCCATGACCCTGTAATCACAATGCTCCATGCCCTTGTCATCACAATGCTCCAGAACTCTTGTCATCATAATGATGAATGCTCGTGTCATCACAAAGCTCCATGATACTTGTCATCACAATGTTCCATGGCCTTGTCATTACAATACTCCATGGCCCCTGTCATCACCGTGCTCCATGATACCTTTTATCACAATTCTAGATGACCACTGTCATCACAATGCCCCAAGACACATGTCATCACAATTCGCCATGGCCCTTGCCATCACAATGCTCCACGACCCGTGTCATCACAATGGTCCAGGACACTTGTCATCACAATGATCCATGACCACTTACATCACAATGCTCCTTGACTCCTGTCATCACAATGCTCCATAGCCTATGCATTCGCAATGCTACATGGTCCCTGTAATCACATTGCTCCATGATCCATTTCATCACAATGCTCTATGACCCCTGTCATTACAATGCCACATTATACCTGTCATCACAATGCTCCATGGCCCCTGTCAGCACAATGTTCCATGACAGATGTCATCACTCTCCTCCATGGTCCCTGTAATCACAATGCTCCATTCCCTTGTCAACGCAATGCTCCAGAACTCTTGTCATCATAATGCTCCATGCCCGTCTCATCACAATTCTCCATGACACTTTTCATTAAAATGCTCCATGGCCTTTATCATCACAATGCTCCATGGCCCCTGTTATCACAGTGATCCATGGTACCTTTCATCACAATGCTAGATAACCTCTGTCATCACAATGCCCGATGACACCTGTCATCAGAATTGGCCATGGCCCTTGTCATCACAATGCTCCATGCCCTTGTCACCACAATGCTCCAGAACTCTTGGTATCATAATGATCCATGCCCGTCTCATCACAATGTTCCATGACACTTGTCATCAAAATGCTCCATGGCCTTTGTCATCACAATGCTCCATGGCCCCTGTTATCACAGTGCTCCATGTTACCTTTCATCACAATCCTAGATGACCACTGTCATCACAAGGCCCCATGACACCTGTCATCACAATTCGCCATGGCCCTTGTCTTCACAATGCTCCATGATCCATGTCATCACAATGTTCCTGGACACTTATCATCACAATGAACTATGACCACATTCATCACAACGCTCCATGACCCCTGTCATAACACTGCTCCATGGCCTATGCATTCAAAATGCTCCATGGCCCCTGTAATCACATTGCTCCATGATCCCTTTCATCACAATGTTCTATGACCACTCTCATCACAATACCCCATGACGCCTATCATCATAATGCTCCAAGGCCCCTCTCATCACAATGCTCCATGAACCCTGTCATCACAATGTTCCATGTCACTTGTCATCACAGTGCTCCATGAACCCCTGTCATCACAATATTCACTGCCCATGTAATCACAATGCTTCTGGTCCCCTATAATCACAGTGCTCCATACCCTATTCATCACAATGCTCCAGAACACTTGTCATCATAATGCTCCATGCCTGTGTCATCACAATGCTTGAAGAACCTTGTCTTCACAATGATCCATGAACCGTGTCATCACAAGGTTCCAGGACCATTGTCACCACAATGATCCATGACCCCTGTCATCTCAATGCTCCATGATCTTTGTATTCACAATGCTCCATGGCCCCTATAATTGCGGTGATCCATGACCGCTGTCATCACAATGCTCCCTGGTATATTTCATCACAATTCTAGATGACCACTGTCATCACAGTGCTCCACGGCCCCTGTCATCAGAGTCCTCCATGATACTTTTCATTACAATTCTACATGACCACTGTCATCACAATTCCCCATGACACCTGTCATCACAATGCTCCATGAACGATGTCATCACAATATTCATGGACACTTGTGATCACAATGCTCCATGACAACTTACATCACAATGCTCCTTGACCCCTGTCATTTCATTGCTCCATGGCCTATGCATTCACAATGCTCCATGGCTCCTGTAATCACATTGCTCCATGATCACTTTCATCACAATGCTCCAAGACCGCTGTCATCAAAATGCCCCATGACGCCTATCATCATAATGCTCCAAGGCCCCTCTCATCACAATGCTCCATGATCACTGTCATCACAATGATCCATAACACTAGTCATCACAGTGCTCCATGAACCCTTGTCATCACAATATTCACTGCCCATGTAATCACAATGCTCCTGGTCCCCTGTAATCACAATGCTCCATACCCTTGTCATCACAATGCTCCAGAACTCTTGTCATCATAATGCTCCATGCCCGTGTCATCACAGTGCTCCATGACCACTTTCATCACAATGCTCCTTGACCCCTGTCATCACAATGCTCCATGGCCTATGTATTCACAATGCTCAATGTCCCCTGTAATCACATTGTTCCATGATCCTTTTCATCACAATGCTCTATGACCACTGTCATCACAATGCCACATGACACCTGTCATCACAATGCTCTATAGCCCCTGTCAGCACAATGTTCCATGACAGGTATCATCACAATGATCCATGACTGCTGTCATCAAAATGTTCCCTGCCCTTGTCATCTCAATGCTCCCTTGCCCCTGCCCTCACAATTTTCCATGCTCATATCATCACAATGCTCCATTACCCATGTCATCGTAGTGATCCATGACCCCTTTCATCACAATGCTCCATGACCCCAGTCATCACAATGCTCCATAGCCCTTGTCATCACAATGCTCCATTATCCCTGTCATCACAATGTTCCATGACTCAGGTCATCAAAATGCTCCATGGCCTTTGTCATCACAATGCTCCATGCCCTTGTCACCACAATGCTCCAGAACTCTTGGCATCATAATGCTCCATGCCCGCTTCATCACAATGCTCCATGACACTTGTCATCAAAATGCTCCATGGCCTTTGTCATCACAATGCTCCATGGCACCTGTTATGACAGTGCTCCATGTTACCTTTCATCTCAATTCTAGATGACCACTGTCATCACAATGCCCCATGACACCTGTCATCACAATTCGCCATGGCCCTTGTCATCACAATGCTCCATGATCCATGTCATCACAATGTTCCTGGACACTTATCATCACAATGAACTATGACCACATTCATCACAATGCTCCATGACCCGTGTCATCACACTGCTCCATGGCCTATGCATTCAAAATGCTCCATGGCCCCTTTAATCACATTGCTCCAAGATCCCTTTCATCACAATGTTCTATGACCACTCTCATCACAATACCCCATGACGCCTATCATCATAATGCTCCAAGGCCCCTCTCATCACAATGCTCCATGAACCCTGTCATCACAATGTTCCATGACACTTGTCATCACAGTGCTCCATGAACCCCTGTCATCACAATATTCACTGCCCATGTAATCACAATGCTCCTGGTCCCCTGTAATCACAGTGCTCCATACACTTTTCATCACAATGCTCCAGAACTCTTGTCATCATAATGCTCCATGCCCGTGTCATCACAATGCTTGAAGAACCTTGTCATCACAATGCTCCATGAACCGTGTCATCACAAGGTTCGAGGACCCTTGTCATCACAATGATCCATGACCCCTATCATCTCAATGCTCCATGATCTTTGTATTCACAATGCTCCATGGCCCCTATAATTGCGGTGATCCATGACCCCTGTGATCACAATGCTCCCTGGTATATTTCATCACAATTCTAGATGACCACTGTCATCACAGTGCTCCACGGCCCCTGTCGTCAGAATCCTCCATGATACCTTTCATTACAATACTACGTGACCACTGTCATCACAATGCCCCATGACACCTGTCATCACAATCCGCCATGGCACTTGTCATCACAATGCTCCATGAACCATGTCATCACAATGTTCATGGACACTTGTCATCACAATGCTCCATGACAACTTACATCACAATGCTCCTTGACCCCTGTCATTTCATTGCTCCATTGCCTATGCATTCACAATGCTCCATGGCTCCTTTAATCACATTGCTCCATGATCCCTTTCATCACAATGCTCCAAGACTGCTGTCATCACAATGCCCCATGATGCCTATCATCATAATGCTCCAAGGCCCCTCTCATCACAATGCTCCATGATCCCTGTCATCACAATGTTCCATGACTCTTGTCATCAAAATGCCTCATGATCCATTTAATCACAATGCTCCATGACTCCATTCATCACATCCTCCATGATACTTGTCATTACACTGCCCCATGACCTTTTTCAGAACAATGCTCCATGATACCAGTCATCACAATGCTCCATGACCATTGTCGTCACAGTGCTCCATGCCCCTTTCAACACAATGCTCCATGACAACTGTCATCACAATGCTCCATGGCCTTTGTCATCACAATTATACATGGCTCCTGTGATCACAGTGCTCCATGACCCCTTTCATCACAATGCTCCATGACCACTGTCATCACAATGTTCCATGATCGCTGTAATCACAATGACTCATGACACCATTCCTAAGAAGGCTCCAGTACGCCTGTCATCACAATGCTCCATGATCCCTGTCAGCACAAAGTTTCATGACAATTGTCTTCACAATGCTCCAAGACACCTGTCATCACAATGTTGCCTGCCCATGTCATCAAAATGCTCCATGTCCCCTGTAATCACAATGTTCCATTACACCTGTCTTCACAATGTTCCCTGCCCATGTCATCACAATGCTCCATTATCAATGTAATCAAAATGTTCGCCTGCCCTTGTCATCAAAATGCTCCATGGCCCCTTTAATCACAATGCTCCATGAACCCTGTCATCTCAATGTGCCATGACAGTTGTCATCACAATGCTCCATGACACTGTAATCACAATGCTCCATGCCCTTGTCATCACAATGCTCCAGAACTCTTGTCATCATAATGATGAATGCTCGTGTCATCAAAAAGCTCCATGATACTTGTCATTACAATGTTCCATGGCCTTGTCATTACAATACTCCATGACCCCTGTCATCTCAATGCTCCATGATCTTTGTATTCACAATGCTCCATGGCCGCTATAATTGCGGTGATCCATGACACCTGTCATCACACTGCTCCATGGCCTATGCATTCAAAATGCTCCATGGCCCCTTTAATCACATTGCTCCATGATCCCTTTCATCACAATGTTCTATGACCACTCTCATCACAATACCCCATGACGCCTGTCATCATAATGCTCCAAGGCCCCTCTCATCACAATGCTCCATGAACCCTGTCATCACAATGTTCCATGACACTTGTCATCACAGTGCTCCATGAACCCCTGTCATCACAATATTCACTGCCCATGTAATCACAATGCTCCTGGTCCCCTCTAATCACAGTGCTCCATACCCTTTTCATCACAATGCTCCAGAACTCTTGTCATCATAATGCTCCATGCCCGTGTCATCACAATGCTTGAAGAACCTTGTCATCACAATGCTCCATGAACCGTGTCATCACCAGGTTCCAGGACCCTTGTCATCACAATGATCCATGACCCCTGTCATCTCAATGCTCCATGATCTTTGTATTCACAATGCTCCATGGCCCCTATAATTGCGGTGATCCATGACCCCTGTCATCACAATACTCCCTGGTATATTTCATCACAATTCTAGATGACCACTGTCAACACAGGGCTCCACGGCCCCTGTCACCAGAGTCCTCCATGATACTTTTCATTACAATTCTACATGACCACTGTCATCACAATTCCCCATGACACCTGTCATCACAATGCTCCATGAACGATGTCATCACAATATTCATGGACACTTGTGATCACAATGCTCCATGACAACTTACATCACAATGCTCCTTGACCCCTGTCATTTCATTGCTCCATGGCCTATGCATTCACAATGCTCCATGGCTCCTGTAATCACATTGCTCCATGATCCCTTTAATCACAATGCTCCAAGACCGCTGTCATCAAAATGCCCCATGACGCCTATCATCATAATGCTCCAAGGCCCCTCTCATCACAATGCTCCATGATCCCTGTCATCACAATGATCCATGACACTAGTCAACACAGTGCTCCATTAACCCCTGTCATCACAATATTCACTGCCCATGTAATCACAATGCTCCTTGTCCCCTGTAATCACAATGCTCCATACCCTTGTCATCACAATGCTCCAGAACTCTTGTCATCATAATGCTCCATGCCCGTGTCATCACAGTGCTCCATGTCCACTTTCATCACAATGCTCCTTGACCCCTGTCATCACAATGCTCCATGGCCTATGTATTCACAATGCTCCATGGCCCCTGTAATCACATTGTTCCATGATCCTTTTCATCACAATGCTCTATGACCACTGTCATCACAATTCCACATGACACCTGTCATCACAATGCTCTATAGCCCCTGTCAGCACAATGTTCCATGACAGGTATCATCACAATGATCCATGACTGCTGTCATCAAAATGTTCCCTGCCCTTGTCATTCTCATGCTCCCTGGCCCCTGTCATCAGAATGCTCCATGCTCATATCATCACAATGCTCCATTACCCATGTCATCGTAGTGATCCCTGACCCCTTTCATCACAATGCTCTATGACCCCAGTCATCACAATGCTCCATAGCCCTTCTCATCACAAAGCTCCATTATCCCTGTCATCACAATGTTCCATGACTCTGGTCATCAAAATGCTCCATGGCCTTTGTCATCACAATGCTCCATGCCCTTGTCACCACAATGCTCCAGAACTCTTGGCATCATAATGCTCCATGCCCGTCTCATCACAATGCTCCATGACACTTGTCATCAAAATGCTCCATGGCCTTTGTCATCACAATGCTCCATGGCCCCTGTTATCACAGTGCTCCATGTTACCTTTCATCACAATTCTAGATGACCACTGTCATCACAAGGCCCCATGACACCTGTCATCACAATTCGCCATGGCCCTTGTCATCACAATGCTCCATGATCCATGTCATCACAATGTTCCATGACACTAGTCATCACAGTGCTCCATGACCCCTGTCATCACAATATTCACTGCCCATGTAATCACAATGCTCCTGGTCCACTGTAATCATAATGCTCCATACCCTTGTCATCACAATGCTCCAGAACTCTTGTCATCATAATGCTCCATGCCCGTGTCATCACAATGCTTGAAGAACCTTGTCATCACAATGCTCCATGAACCGTGTCATCACAAGGTTCCAGGACCCTTGTCATCACAATGATCCGTGACCCCTGTCATCTCAATGCTCCATGATCTTTGTATTCACAATGCTCCATGGCCCCTATAATTGCGGTGATCCATGACCCCTGTCATCACAATGCTCCCTGGTATATTTCATCACAATTCTAGATGACCACTGTCATCACAGTGCTCCACGGCCCCTGTCATCAGAATCCTCCCTGATACCTTTCATCACAATTCTATATGACCGCTCTCATCACAATTCCACATGACACCTGTCATCACAATGCTCCATGAACCATGTCATCACAATGTTCATGGACAATAGTCATCACAATGCTCCATGACAACTTACATCACCATGCTCCTTGACCCCTGTCATTTCATTGCTCCATGGCCTATGCATTCACAATGCTCCATGGCTCCTGTAATCACATTGCTCCATGATCCCTTTCATCACAATGCTCCAAGACTGCTGTCATCACAATGCCCCATGACGCCTATCATCATAATGCTCCAAGGCCCCTCTCATCACAATGCTCCATGATCCCTGTCATCACAATGTTCCATGACACTAGTCATCACAGTGCTCCATGACCCCTGTCATCACAATATTCACTGCCCATGTAATCACAATGCTCCTGGTCCCCTGTAATCACAATGCTCCATACCCTTGTCATCACATAGCTCCAGAACTCTTGTCATCATAATTCTCCATGCTCGTGTCATCACAGTGCTCCATGACCACTTTCATCACAATGCTCCTTGACCCCTGTCATCACAATGCTCTATGACCACTGTCATCACAATGCCACATGACACCTGTCATCACAATGCTCTATAGCCCCTGTCAGCACAATGTTCCATGACAGGTATCATCACAATGATCCATGACTGCTGTCATCACAATATTCCCTGCCCTTGTCATCTCAATGCTCCCTGGCCCCTGTCATCACAATGCTCCATGCTCATATCATCACAATGCTCCATTACCCATGTCATCGTAGTGATCCATGACCCCTTTCATCACAATGCTCCATGACCCCAGTCATCAAATGCTCCATAGCCCTTGTCATCACAATGCTCCATTAGCCCTGTCATCACAATGTTCCATGACTCTTGTCATCAAAATGCCTCATGATCCATTTAATCACAATGCTCCATGACTCCTTTCATCACATCCTCCATGATACTTGTCATTACACTCCCCATGACCTTTTTCAGAACAATGCTCCATGATACCAGTCATCACAATGCTCCATGACCATTGTCGTCACAATGCTCCATGCCCCTTTCAACACAATGCTCCATGACAACTGTCATCACAATGCTCCATGGCCTTTGTCATCACAATTATACATGGCCCCTGTGATCACAGTGCTCCATGACCCCTTTCATCACAATGCTCCATGACCACTGTCATCACAATGCCCCATGACCCCTGTCATCACAATGCTCCATGGCCCCTGTCATTACAATGCTCCATGACCACTGTCATCACAATGTTCCATGATCGCTGTAATCACAATGACCCATGACACCTTTCCTCAGAACGCTCCAGTACGCCTGTCATCACAATGCTCCAATGACCGTCTCATTACAATGCTGCATGATCCCTGTCAGCACAACGTTCCATGACAATTGTCATCACAATGCTCCATGACACCTGTCATCACAATGTTGCCTGCCCATGTCATCAAAATGCTCCATGTCCCCTGTAATCACAATGTTCCATTACACCTGTCTTCACAATGTTCCCTGCCCATGTCATCACAATGCTCCATTACCAATGTAATCAAAATGTTCGCCTGCCCTTGTCATCAAAATGCTCCATGGCCCCTTTAATCACAATGCTCCATGAACCCTGTCATCACAATGTTCCATGAGAGTTGTCATCACAATGCTCCATAACCCTGTAATCACAATGCTCCATGCCCTTGTCATCACAATGCTTCAGAACTCTTGTCATCATAATGATGAATGCTCGTGTCATCACAAAGCTCCATGATACATGTCATCACAATGTTCCATGGCCTTTTCATTACAATACTCCATGGCCCCTGTCATCACAGTGCTCCATGATACCTTTTATCACAATTCTAGATGACCACTGTCATCACAATGCCCCAAGACACATGTCATCACAATTCGCCGTGGCCCTTGCCATCACAATGCTCCATGCCCTTGTCACCACAATGCTCCAGAACTCTGGGCATCATAATGCTCCATGCCCGTCTCATCACAATGCTCCATGACACTTGTCATCAAAATGCTCCATGGCCTTTGTCATCACAATGCTCCATGGCCCCTGTTATCATAGTGCTCCATGTTACCTTTCATCACAATTCTAGATGACCACTGTCATCACAAGTCCCCATGACACCTGTCATCACAATTCGCCATGGCCCTTGTCATCACAATGCTCCATGATCCATGTCATCACAATGTTCCTGGACACTTGTCATCACAATGCTCCATGACAACTTACATCACAATGCTCCTTGACCCCTGTCATTTCATTGCTCCATGGCCTATGCATTCACAATGCTCCATGGCTCCTGTAATCACATTGCTCCATGATCCCTTTCATCACAATGCTCCAAGACCGCTGTCATCACAATGCCCCATGATGCCTATCAACATAATGCTCCAAGGTCACTCTTCTCACAATGCTCCATGATCCCTGTCCTCCCAATGTTCCATGACACTAGTCATCACAGTGCTCCATGACCCCTGTCATCACAATATTCACTGCCCATGTAATCACAATGCTCCTGTTCGCCTGTAATCACAATGCTCCATACCCTTGTCATCACAATGCTCCAGAACTCTTGTCATCATAATTCTCCATGCCCGTGTCATCACAGTGCTCCATCACCACTTTCATCACAATGCTCCTTGACCCCTGTCATAACAATGCTCTATGACCACTGTCATCACAATGCCCCATGACACCTGTCATCACAATGCTCTAAAGCCCGTGTCAGCACAATGTTCCATGACAGGTATCATCACAATGATCCATGACTGCTGTCATCACAATGTTCCCTGCCCTTATCATCTCAATGCTCCCTGGCCCCTGTCCTCACAATGCTCCATGCTCATATCATCACAATGCTCCATTACCCATGTCATCGTAGTGATCCATGACCCCTTTCATCACAATGCTCCATGACCCCAGTCATCACAATGCTCCATAGCCCTTGTCATCACAATGCTCCATTAGCCCTGTCATCACAATGTTCCATGACTCTTGTCATCAAAATGCCTCATGATCCATTTAATCACAATGCTCCATGACTCCTTTCAACACATCTTCCATGATACTTGTCATTACACTGCCCCATGACCTTTTTCAGAACAATGCTCCATGATACCAGTCATCACAATGCTCCATGACCATTGTCGTCACAATGCTCCATGCCCCTTTCAACACAATGCTCCATGACAACTGTCATCACAATGCTCCATGGCCTTTGTCATCACAATTATACATGACCCCTGTGATCACAATGCCCCATGACCCCTGTCATCACAATGCTCCATGGCCCCTTTCATTACAATGCTCCATGACCACTGTCATCACAATGTTCATGATCGCTGTAATCACAATGACCCATGACACCTTTCCTCAGAAGGCTCCAGTACGCCTGTCATCACAATGCTCCAATGACCGTCTCATCACAATGCTCCATGATCCCTGTCAGCACAACGTTCCATGACAATTGTCATCACAATGCTCCATGACACCTGTCATCACAATGTTGCCTGCCCATGTCATCAAAATGCTCCATGTCCCCTGTAATCACAATGTTCCATTACACCTGTCTTCACAATGTTCCCTGCCCATGTCATCACAATGCTCCATTACCAATGTAATCAAAATGTTCGCCTGCCCTTGTCATCAAAATGCTCCATGGCCCCTTTAATCACAATGCTCCATGAACCCTGTCATCACAATGTTCCATGACAGTTGTCATCACAATGCTCCATGACCCTGTAATCACAATGCTCCATGCCCTTGTCATCACAATGCTCCAGAACTCTTGTCATCATAATGATGAATGCTCGTGTCATCACAAAGCTCCATGATACTTGTCATCACAATGTTCCATGGCCTTGTCATTACAATACTCCATGGCCCCTGTCATCACAGTGCTCCATGATACCTTTTATCACAGTTCTAGATGACCACTGTCATCACAATGCCCCAAGACACATGTCATCACAATTCGCCATGGCCCTTGCCATCACAATGCTCCATGACCCGTGTCATCACAATGGTCCAGGACACTTGTCATCACAATGATCCATGACCACTTACATCACAATGCTCCTTGACTCCTGTCATCACAATGCTCCATAGCCTATGCATTCGCAATGCTCCATGGTCCCTGTAACCACATTGCTCCATGATCCATTTCATCACAATGCTCTATGACCACTGTCATTACAATGCCACATTATACCTGTCATCACAATGCTCCATGGCCCATGTCAGCCCAATATTCCATGACAGATGTCATCACTATCCTCCATGGTCCCTTTAATCACAATGCTCCATTCCCTTGTCAACGCAATGCTCCAGAACTCTTGTCATCATAATGCTCCATGCCCGTATCATCACAATTCTCCATGACACTTTTCATTAAAATGCTCCATGGTCTTTATCATCACAATGCTCCATGGCCCCTGTTATCACATTGATCCATTGTACCTTTCATCACAATGCTAGATAACCTCTGTCATCACAATGCCCGAGGACACCTGTCATCAGAATTGGCCATGGCCCTTGTCATCACAATGCTCCATGCCCTTGTCACCACAATGCTCCAGAACTCTTGGCATCATAATGCTCCATGTCCGTCTCATCACAATGCTCCATGACACTTGTCATCAAAATGCTCCATGGCCTTTGTCATCACAATGCTCCATGACCCTTGTTATCACAGTGCTCCATGTTACCTTTCATCACAATTCTAGATGACCACTGTCATCACAATGCCCCATGACACCTGTCATCACAATTCGCCATGACCCTTGTCATCACAATGCTCCATGATCCATGTCATCACAATGTTCCTGGACACTTATCATCACAATGAACTATGACCACATTCATCACAATGCTCCATGACCCCTGTCATCACACTGCTCCATGGCCTATGCATTCAAAATGCTCCATGGCCCCTGTAATCACATTGCTCCATGATCCCTTTCATCACAATGTTCTATGACCACTCTCATCACAATACCCCATGACGCCTATCATCATAATGCTCCAAGGCCCGTCTCATCACAATGCTCCATGAACCCTGTCATCACAATGTTCCATGACACTTGTCAGCACAGTGCTCCATGAACCCCTGTCATCACAATATTCACTGCCCATGTAAACACAATGCTCCTGGTCCCCTGTAATCACAGTGCTCCATACCCTTTTCATCACAATGCTCCAGAACTCTTGTCATCATAATGCTCCATGCCCGTGTCATCACAATGCTTGAAGAACCTTGTCATCACAATGCTCCATGAACCGTGTCATCACAAGGTTCCAGGACCCTTGTCATCACAATGATCCATGACCCCTGTCATCTCAATGCTCCATGATCTTTGTATTCACAGTGCTCCATGGCCCCTATAATTGCGGTGATCCATGACCCCTGTCATCACAATGCTCCCTGGTATATTTCATCACAATTCTAGATGACCACTGTCATCACAGTGCCTCACGGTCCCTGTCGTCAGAGTCCTCCATGATACCTTTCATTACAATTCTACATGACCACTGTCATCACAATGTCCCATGACACCTGTCATCACAATTCGCCATGGCACTTGTCATCACAATGCTCCATGAACCATGTCATCAGAATGTTCATGGACACTTGTCATCACAATGCTCCATGACAACTTACATCACAATGCTCCTTGACCCCTGTCATTTCATTGGTCCATGGCCTATGCATTCACAATGCTCCATGGCTCCTGTAAGCACATTGCTCCATGATCCCTTTCATCACAATGCTCCAAGACCGCTGTCATCACAATGCCCCATGACGCCTATCATCATAATGCTCTAAGGCCCCTCTCATCACAATGCTCCATGATTCCTGTCATCACAATGTTCCATGACACTAGTCATCACAGTGCTCCATGACCCCTGTCATCACAATATTCACTGCCCATGTAATCACAATGCTCCTGGTCCCCTGTAATCACAGTGCTCCATACCCTTTTCATCACAATGCTCCAGAACTCTTGTCATCATAATGCTCCATACCCGTGTCATCACAATGCTTGAAGAACCTTGTCATCACAATGCTCCATGAACCGTGTCATCACAAGGTTCCAGGACCCTTGTCATCACAATGATCCGTGACCCCTGTCATCTCAATGCTCCATGATCTTTGTATTCACAATGCTCCATGGCCTCTATAATTGCGGTGATCCATGACCCCTGTCATCACAATGCTCCCTGGTATATTTCATCACAATTCTAGATGACCACTGTCATCACAGTGCTCCACGGCCCCTGTCATCAGAGTCCTCCCTGATACCTTTCATCACAATTCTATATGACCGCTCTCATCACAATTCCACATGACACCTGTCATCACAATGCTCCATGAACCATGTCATCACAATGTTCATGGACAATAGTCATCACAATGCTCCATGACAACTTACATCACAATGCTCCTTGACCCCTGTCATTCCATTGCTCCATGGCCTATGCATTCACAATCCTCCATGGCTCCTGTAATCACTTTGCTCCATGATCCCTTTCATCACAATGCTCCAAGACCGCTGTCATCACAATGCCCCATAATGCCTATCATCATAATGCTCCAAGGCCCCTCTCATCACAATGCTCCATGATCCCTGTCATCACAATGTTCCATGACACTAGTCATCACAGTGCTCCATGACCCCTGTCATCACAATATTCACTGCCCATGTAATCACAATGGTCCTGGTCCCCTGTAATCACAATGCTCCATACCCTTGTCATCACAATGCTCCAGAACTCTTGTCATCATAATGCTCCATTCCCGTGTCATCACAGTGCTCCATGACCACTTTCATCACAATGCTCCTTGACCCCTGTCATCACAATGCTCTATGACCACTGTCATCACAATGCCACATGACACCTGTCATCACAATGCTCTATAGCCCCTGTCAGCACAATGTTCCATGACAGGTATCATCACAATGATCCATGACTGCTGTCATCACAATGTTCCCTGCCCTTGTCATTCTCAATGCTCCCTGGCCTCTGTCATCAAAATGATCCTTCCTCATATCATCACAATGCTCCATTACCCATGTCATCGTAGTGATCCATGACCCCTTTCATCACAATGCTCCATGACCCCAGTCATCACAATGCTCCATAGCCCTTGTCATCACAATGCTCCATTAGCCCTGTCATCACAATGTTCCATGACTCTTGTCATCAAAATGCCTCATGATCCATTTAATCACAATGCTCCATGACTCCTTTCAACATATCCTCCATGATACTTGTCATTACACTGCCCCATGACCTTTCTCAGAACAATGCTCCATGATACCAGTCATCACAATGCTCCATGACCATTGTCGTCACAATGCTCCATGACCCTTTCAACACAATGCTCCATGACAACTGTCATCACAATGCTCCATGGCCTTTGTCATCACAATTATACATGGCCCCTGTGATCACAGTGCTCCATGACCCCTTTCATCACAATGCTCCATGACCACTGTCATCACAATGCCCCATGACCCCTGTCATCACAATGCTCCATGGCCCCTGTCATTACAATGCTCCATGACCACTGTCATCACAATGTTCCATGATCGCTGTAATCACAATGACCCATGACACCTTTCCTCAGAAGGCTCCAGTACGCCTGTCATCACAATGCTCCAATGACCGTCTCATCACAATGCTGCATGATCCCTGTCAGCACAACGTTCCATGACAATTGTCATCACAATGCTCCATGACACCTGCAATCACAATGTTGCCTGCCCATGTCATCAAAATGCTCCATGTCCCCTGTAATCACAATGTTCCATTACACCTGTCTTCACAATGTTCCCTGCCCATGTCATCACAATGCTCCATTACCAATGTAATCAAAATGTTCGCCTGCCCTTGTCATCAAAATGCTCCATGGCCCCTTTAATCACAATGCTCCATGAACCCTGTCATCACAATGTTCCATGACAGTTGTCATCACAATGCTCCATGACCCTGTAATCACATTGCTCCATGCCCTTGTCATCACAATGCTCCAGAACTCTTGTCATCATAATGATGAATGCTCGTGTCATCACAAAGCTCCATGATACTTGTCATCACAATGTTCCATGGCCTTGTCATTACAATACTCCATGGCCCCTGTCATCACCGTGCTCCATGATACCTTTTATCACAATTCTAGATGACCACTGTCATCACAATGCCCCAAGACACATGTCATCACAATTCGCCATGGCCCTTGCCATCACAATGCTCCATGACCCGTGTCATCACAATGGTCCAGGACACTTGTCATCACAATGATCCATGACCACTTACATCACAATGCTCCTTGACTCCTGTCATCACAATGCTCCATAGCCTATGCATTCGCAATGCTACATGGTCCCTGTAATCACATTGCTCCATGATCCATTTCATCACAATGCTCTATGACCACTGTCATTACAATGCCACATTATACCTGTCATCACAATGCTCCATGGCCCCTGTCAGCCCAATATTCCATGACAGATGTCATCACTATCCTCCATGGTCCCTGTAATCACAATGCTCCATTCCCTTGTCAACGCAATGCTCCAGAACTCTTGTCATCATAATGCTCCATGCCCGTCTCATCACAATTCTCCATGACACTTTTCATTAAAATGCTCCATGGTCTTTATCCTCACAATGCTCCATGGGCCCTGTTATCACATTGATCCATTGTACCTTTCATCACAATGCTAGATAACCTCTGTCATCACAATGCCCGATGACACCTGTCATCAGAATTGGCCATGGCCCTTGTCATCACAATGCTCCATGCCCTTGTCACCACAATGCTCCAGAACTCTTGGCATCATAATGCTCCATGTCCGTCTCATCACAATGCTCCATGACACTTGTCATCAAAATGCTCCATGGCCTTTGTCATCACAATGCTCCATGGCCCTTGTTATCACAGTGCTCCATGTTACCTTTCATCACAATTCTAGATGACCACTGTCATCACAATGCCCCATGACACCTGCCATCACAATTCGCCATGGCCCTTGTCATCACAATGCTCCATGATCCATGTCATCACAATGTTCCTGGACACTTATCATCACAATGAACTATGACCACATTCATCACAATGCTCCATGACCCCTGTCATCACACTGCTCCATGGCCTATGCATTCAAAATGCTCCATGGCCCCTGTAATCACATTGCTCCATGATCCCTTTCATCACAATGTTCTATGACCACTCTCATCACAATACCCCATGACGCCTATCATCATAATGCTCCAAGGCCCGTCTCATCACAATGCTCCATGAACCCTGTCATCACAATGTTCCATGACACTTGTCAGCACAGTGCTCCATGAACCCCTGTCATCACAATATTCACTGCCCATGTAATCACAATGCTCCTGGTCCCCTGTAATCACAGTGCTCCATACCCTTTTCATCACAATGCTCCAGAACTCTTGTCATCATAATGCTCCATGCCCGTGTCATCACAATGCTTGAAGAACCTTGTCATCACAATGCTCCATGAACCGTGTCATCACAAGGTTCCAGGACCCTTGTCATCACAATGATCCATGACCCCTGTCATCTCAATGCTCCATGATCTTTGTATTCACAATGCTCCAGGGCCCCTATAATTGCGGTGATCCATGACCCCTGTCATCACAATGCTCCCTGGTATATTTCATCACAATTCTAGATGACCACTGTCATCACAGTGCCTCACGGCCCCTGTCGTCAGAGTCCTCCATGATACCTTTCATTACAATTCTACATGACCACTGTCATCACAATGCCCCATGACACCTGTCATCACAATTCGCCATGGCACTTGTCATCACAATGCTCCATGAACCATGTCATCACAATGTTCATGGACACTTGTCATCACAATGCTCCATGACAACTTACATCACAATGCTCCTTGACCCCTGTCATTTCATTGCTCCATGGCCTATGCATTCACAATGCTCCATGGCTCCTGTAAGCACATTGCTCCATGATCCCTTTCATCACAATGCTCCAAGACCGCTGTCATCACAATGCCCCATGACGCCTATCATCATAATGCTCTAAGGCCCCTCTCATCACAATGCTCCATGATTCCTGTCATCACAATGTTCCATGACACTAGTCATCACAGTGCTCCATGACCCCTGTCATCACAATATTCACTGCCCATGTAATCACAATGCTCCTGGTCCCCTGTAATCATAGTGCTCCATACCCTTGTCATCACAATGCTCCAGAACTCTTGTCATCATAATGCTCCATTCCCGTGTCATCACAGTGCTCCATGACCACTTTCATCACAATGCTCCTTGACCCCTGTCATCACAATGCTCTATGACCACTGTCATCACAATGCCACATGACACCTGTCATCACAATGCTCTATAGCCCCTGTCAGCACAATGTTCCATGACAGGTATCATCACAATGATCCATGACTGCTGTCATCACAATGTTCCCTGCCCTTGTCATTCTCAGTGCTCCCTGGCCCCTGTCATCACAATGATCCATGCTCATATCATCACAATGCTCCATTACCCATGTCATCGTAGTGATCCATGACCGCTTTCATCACAATGCTCCATGACCCCAGTCATCACAATGCTCCATAGCCCTTGTCATCACAATGCTCCATTAGCCCTGTCATCACAATGTTCCATGACTCTTGTCATCAAAATGCCTCATGATCCATTTAATCACAATGCTCCATGACTCCTTTCATCACAACCTCCATGATACTTGTCATTACACTGCCCCATGACCTTTTTCAGAACAACGCTTCATGATACCAGTCATCACAATGCTCCATGACCATTGTCGTCACAATGCTCCATGCCCCTTTCAACACAATGCTCCATGACAACTGTCATCACAATGCTCCATGGCCTTTGTCATCACAATTATACATGGTCCCTGTGATCACAGTGCTCCATGACCCCTTTCATCACAATGCTCCATGACCACTGTCATCACAATGCCCCATGACCCCTGTCATCACAATGCTCCATGGCCCCTGTCATTACAATGCTCCATGACCACTGTCATCACAATGTTCCATGATCGCTGTAATCACAATGACCCATGACACCTTTCCTCAGAAGGCTCCAGTACGCCTGTCATCACAATGCTCCAATGACCGTCTCATCACAATGCTCCATGATCCCTGTCAGCACAACGTTCCATGACAATTGTCATCACAATGCTCCATGACACCTGTCATCACAATGTTGCCTGCCCATGTCATCAAAATGCTCCATGTCCCCTGTAATCACAATGTTCCATTACACCTGTCTTCACAATGTTCCCTGCCCATGTCATCACAATGCTCCATTACCAATGTAATCAAAATGTTCGCCTGCCCTTGTCATCAAAATGCTCCATGGCCCCTTTAATCACAATGCTCCATGAACCCTGTCATCACAATGTTCCATGACAGTTGTCATCACAATGCTCCATGACCCTGTAATCACAATGCTCCATGCCCTTGTCATCACAATGCTCCACAACTCTTGTCATCATAATGATGAATGCTCGTGTCATCACAAAGCTCCATGATACTTGTCATCACAATGTTCTATGGCCTTGTCATTACAATACTCCATGGCCCCTGTCATCACCGTGCTCCATGATACCTTTTATCACAATTCTAGATGACCACTGTCATCACAATGCCCCAAGACACATGTCATCACAATTCGCCATGGCCCTTGCCATCACAATGCTCCATGACCCGTGTCATCACAATGGTCCAGGACACTTGTCATCACAATGATCCATGACCACTTACATCACAATGCTCCTTGACTCCTGTCATCACAATGCTCCATAGCCTATGCATTCGCAATGCTACATGGTCCCTGTAATCACATTGCTCCATGATCCATTTCATCACAATGCTCTATGACCACTGTCATTACAATGCCACATTATACCTGTCATCACAATGCTCCATGGCCCCTGTCAGCCCAATATTCCATGACAGATGTCATCACTATCCTCCATGGTCCCTGTAATCACAATGCTCCATTCCCTTGTCAACGCAATGCTCCAGAACTCTTGTCATCATAATGCTCCATGCCCGTCTCATCACAATTCTCCATGACACTTTTCATTAAAATGCTCCATGGTCTTTATCATCACAATGCTCCATGGCCCCTGTTATCACATTGATCCATTGTACCTTTCATCACAATGCTAGATAACCTCTGTCATCACAATGCCCGATGACACCTGTCATCAGAATTGGCCATGGCCCTTGTCATCACAATGCTCCATGCCCTTGTCACCACAATGCTCCAGAACTCTTGGCATCATAATGCTCCATGTCCGTCTCATCACAATGCTCCATGACACTTGTCATCAAAATGCTCCATGGCCTTTGTCATCACAATGCTCCATGGCCCTTGTTATCACAGTGCTCCATGTTACCTTTCATCACAATTCTAGTTGACCACTGTCATCACAATGCCCCATGACACCTGTCATCACAATTCGCCATGGCCCTTGTCATCACAATGCTCCATGATCCATGTCATCACAATGTTCCTGGACACTTATCATCACAATGAACTATGACCACATTCATCACAATGCTCCATGACCCCTGTCATCACACTGCTCCATGGCCTATGCATTCAAAATGCTCCATGGCCCCTGTAATCACATTGCTCCATGATCCCTTTCATCACAATGTTCTATGACCACTCTCATCACAATACCCCATGACGCCTATCATCATAATGCTCCAAGGCCCGTCTCATCACAATGCTCCATGAACCCTGTCATCACAATGTTCCATGACACTTGTCAGCACAGTGCTCCATGAACCCCTGTCATCACAATATTCACTGCCCATGTAATCACAATGCTCCTGGTCCCCTGTAATCACAGTGCTCCATACCCTTTTCATCACAATGCTCCAGAACTCTTGTCATCATAATGCTCCATGCCCGTGTCATCACAATGCTTGAAGAACCTTGTCATCACAATGCTCCATGAACCGTGTCATCACAAGGTTCCAGGACCCTTGTCATCACAATGATCCATGACCCCTGTCATCTCAATGCTCCATGATCTTTGTATTCACAATGCTCCATGGCCCCTATAATTGCGGTGATCCATGACCCCTGTCATCACAATGCTCCCTGGTATATTTCATCACAATTCTAGATGACCACTGTCATCACAGTGCCTCACGGCCCCTGTCGTCAGAGTCCTCCATGATACCTTTCATTACAATTCTACATGACCACTGTCATCACAATGCCCCATGACACCTGTCATCACAATTCGCCATGGCACTTGTCATCACAATGCTCCATGAACCATGTCATCACAATGTTCATGGACACTTGTCATCACAATGCTCCATGACAACTTACATCACAATGCTCCTTGACCCCTGTCATTTCATTGCTCCATGGCCTATGCATTCACAATGCTCCATGGCTCCTGTAAGCACATTGCTCCATGATCCCTTTCATCACAATGCTCCAAGACCGCTGTCATCACAATGCCCCATGACGCCTATCATCATAATGCTCTAAGGCCCCTCTCATCACAATGCTCCATGATTCCTGTCATCACAATGTTCCATGACACTAGTCATCACAGTGCTCCATGAACCCTTGTCATCACAATATTCACTGCCCATGTAATCACAATGCTCCTGGTCCCCTGTAATCATAGTGCTCCATACCCTTGTCATCACAATGCTCCAGAACTCTTGTCATCATAATGCTCCATGCCCGTGTCATCACAATGCTTGAAGAACCTTGTCATCACAATGCTCCATGAACCGTGTCATCACAAGGTTCCAGGACCCTTGTCATCACAATGATCCGTGACCCCTGTCATCTCAATGCTCCATGATCTTTGTATTCACAATGCTCCATGGCCTCTATAATTGCGGTGATCCATGACCCCTGTCATCACAATGCTCCCTGGTATATTTCATCACAATTCTAGATGACCACTGTCATCACAGTGCTCCACGGCCCCTGTCATCAGAGTCCTCCCTGATACCTTTCATCACAATTCTATATGACCGCTCTCATCACAATTCCACATGACCCCTGTCATCTCAATGCTCCATGATCTTTGTATTCACAATGCTCCCTAGCCCCTATAATTGCGGTGATCCATGACCCCTGTCATCACAATGCTCCCTGGTATATTTCATCACAATTCTAGATGACCACTGTCATCACAGTGCTCCACGGCCCCTGTCGTCAGAGTCCTCCATGATACCTTTCATTACAATTCTACATGACCACTGTCATCACAAGGCCACACGACACCTGTCATCACAATGCTCTATGGCCCCTGTCAGCACAATGTTCCATGACAGATATCATCACAATGATCCATGACCACTCTCATCACAATGTTCCCTGCCCTTGTCATCTCAATGCTCCCTGGCCCCTGTAATCACAATGCTCCATACCCTTGTCATCGCAATGCTCCAGATCACTTCTCATCATAATGCTCCATGCCCGTGTCATCACAATGCTCCATGGCCCCTGTCATCACAGTGCTCCGTGATACCTTTCATCATAATGATAGATGACCACTGTCATCACAATGCTCCATGACATCTGTCATCAGAATTGGCCATGGCCCTTGTCATCACAATGCTCTAGGACACTTGTCTTCACAATGTTCCATGGCGCATTTCATCACAATGCTCCATGACCACTTTCATCAAATTGCTCCATGATGCCTGTCATCACAATGCTCCATGGCCTTTGTCATCAAAATTCTACATGGCCCCTGTAATAACAGTGCTTCAGGACAACTTTTATCACAATGCTCCATGACCACTCTCATCACAATGCCAGATAAGACCTTTCATGACAATGCTCCATG
This sequence comes from Balaenoptera borealis, assembly GCF_965194805.1. Taxonomy (NCBI): domain Eukaryota; kingdom Metazoa; phylum Chordata; class Mammalia; order Artiodactyla; family Balaenopteridae; genus Balaenoptera; species Balaenoptera borealis. The sequence continues at coordinate 28,724,232 of NC_138874.1, read as the reverse complement.
GCCCTTGTCATCACAATATTCTATGACTTCTGTCATCACAATGCTCCATGCCCCTGTCATCACAATGCCCCATCACCCCTGCTATTACAATGCTCCATGACCCCTGTCGTCGCAATGCTCCGAAACCCTTGTCATCACAATATTCCATGATCCGTGTAATCACGATGATCCATGAACCATTTCTGTACAATGCTCCAGTACCCCTTTCATTAAAATGCTCCATGGCACTTGTCATCAGAATGCTCCAGGAACCCTTCCATCACAATAATCCATGACCCGTTTCCTCACAATTCTCCAGGACCGCTTTCATCACAATGCTCCATTCCCTTGTCATCTCAATGCTTCATGGCCCCTGTCATCAAAATGATCCATGCCCTTGTCATCAAAATGCTCCAGAACTCTTGTCATCACTATGCTCCATGCCCATGTCATCAAAATGCTGCATGGCCCCTGTCATCACAATGCTGCATGACCGCTGTCATCACAATGCTCCATGCCCGTATCATCACAATGCTCCATTACCCATGTCATCGTAGTGATCCATGACCCCTTTCATCACAATGCTGCATGACACCTGTCATCACAATGCTCCGTGGTCTTTGTCATCACAATGCTCCATGACCACTGTCATCACCATGCCCCATGACCCCATTCATCACAATGCTCCATAGCCCTTGTCATCACAATGCTCCATTAGCCCTGTCATCACAATGTTCCATGACTCTTGTCATCAAAATGCCTCATGATCCATTTAATCACAATGCTCCATGACGCCTTTCACCACATCCTCCATGATACTTGTCATTACACTGCCCCATGACCTTTTTCAGAACAATGCTCCATGATACCAGTCATCACCATGCTCCATGACCATTGTCGTCACAATGCTCCATGCCCCTTTCAACACAATGCTCCATGACAACTGTCATCACAATGCTCCATGGCCTTTGTCATCACAATTATACATGGCCCCTGTGATCACAGTCCTCCATGACCCCTTTCATCACAATGCTCCATGACCACTGTCATCACAATGCCCCATGACCCCTGTCATCACAATGCTCCATGACACCTGTCATTACAATGCTCCATGACCACTGTCATCACAATGTTCCATGATCGCTGTAATCACAATGACTCATGACACCTTTCCTCAGAAGGCTCCAGTACGCCTGTCATCACAATGCTCCAATGACCGTCTCATCACAATGCTCCGTGATCCCTGTCAGCACAACGTTCCATGACAATTGTCATCCCAATGCTCCATGACACCTGTCATCACAATGTTGCCTGCCCATGTCATCAAAATGCTCCATGTCCCCTGTAATCACAATGTTCCATTACACCTGTCTTCACAATGTTCCCTGCCCATGTCATCACAATGCTCCATTACCAATGTAATCAAAATGTTCGCCTGCCCTTGTCATCAAAATGCTCCATGGCCCCTTTAATCACAATGCTCCATGAACCCTGTCATCCCAATGTTCCATGACAGTTGTCATCACAATGCTCCATGACCCTGTAATCACAATGCTCCATGCCCTTGTCATCACAATGCTCCAGAACTCTTGTCATCATAATGATGAATGCTCGTGTCATCACAAAGCTCCATGATACTTGTCATCACAATGTTCCATGGCCTTGTCATTACAATACTCCATGGCCCCTGTCATCACAGTGCTCCATGATACCTTTTATCACAGTTCTAGATGACCACTGTCATCACAATGCCCCAAGACACATGTCATCACAATTCGCCATGGCCCTTGCCATCACAATGCTCCATGACCCGTGTCATCACAATGGTCCAGGACACTTGTCATCACAATGATCCATGACCACTTACATCACAATGCTCCTTGACTCCTGTCATCACAATGCTCCATAGCCTATGCATTCGCAATGCTACATGGTCCCTGTAATCACATTGCTCCATGATCCATTTCATCACAATGCTCTATGACCACTGTCATTACAATGCCACATTATACCTGTCATCACAATGCTCCATGGCCCCTGTCAGCACAATGTTCCATGACAGATGTCATCACTCTCCTCCATGGTCCCTGTAATCACAATGCTCCATTCCCTTGTCAACGCAATGCTCCAGAACTCTTGTCATCATAATGCTCCATGCCCGTCTCATCACAATTCTCCATGACACTTTTCATTAAAATGCTCCATGGCCTTTATCATCACAATGCTCCATGGCCCCTGTTATCACAGTGATCCATGGTACCTTTCATCACAATGCTAGATAACCTGTGTCATCACAATGCCCGAGGACACCTGTCATCAGAATTGGCCATGGCCCTTGTCATCACAATGCTCCATGCCCTTGTCACCACAATGCTCCAGAACTCTGGGCATCATAATGCTCCATGCCCGTCTCATCACAATGCTCCATGACACTTGTCATCACAATGCTCCATAGCTCTTGTCATCACAATGCTCCATTAGCCCTGTCATCACAATGTTCCATGACTCTTGTCATCAAAATGCCTCATGATCCATTTAATCACAATGCTCCATGACTCCTTTCATCACATCCTCCATGATACTTGTCATTACACTGCCCCATGACCTTTTTCAGAACAATGCTCCATGATACCAGTCATCACAATGCTCCATGACCATTGTCGTCACAATGCTCCATGCCCCTTTCAACACAATGCTCCATGACAACTGTCATCACAATGCTCCATGGCCTTTGTCATCACAATTATACATGGCCCCTGTGATCACAGTGCTCCATGACCACTGTCATCACAATGTTCCATGATCGCTGTAATCACAATGACTCATAACACCTTTCCTCAGAAGGCTCCAGTACGCCTGTCATCACAATGCTCCAATGACCGTCTCATCACAATGCTCCATGATCCCTGTCAGCACAACGTTCCATGACAATTGTCATCACAATGCTCCATGACACCTGTCATCACAATGTTGCCTGCCCATGTCATCAAAATGCTCCATGTCCCCTATAATCACAATGTTCCATTACACCTGTCTTCACAATGTTCCCTGCCCATGTCATCACAATGCTCCATTACCAATGTAATCAAAATGTTCGCCTGCCCTTGTCATCAAAATGCTCCATGGCCCCTTTAATCACAATGCTCCATGAACCCTGTCATCACAATGTTCCATGACAGTTGTCATCACAATGCTCCATGACCCTGTAATCACAATGCTCCATGCCCTTGTCATCACAATGCTCCAGAACTCTTGTCATCATAATAATGAATGCTCGTGTCATCACAAAGCTCCATGATACTTGTCATCACAATGTTCCATGGCCTTGTCATTACAATACTCCATGGCCCCTGTCATCACAGTGCTCCATGATACCTTTTATCACAATTCTAGATGACCACTGTCATCACAATGCCCCAAGACACATGTCATCACAATTCGCCATGGCCCTTGCCATCACAATGCTCCATGACCCGTGTCATCACAATGGTCCAGGACACTTGTCATCACAATGATCCATGACCACTTACATCACAATGCTCCTTGACTCCTGTCATCACAATGCTCCATAGCCTATGCATTCGCAATGCTACATGGTCCCTGTAATCACATTGCTCCATGATCCATTTCATCACAATGCTCTATGACCACTGTCATTACAATGCCACATTATACCTGTCATCACAATGCTCCATGGCCCCTGTCAGCACAATGTTCCATGACAGATGTCATCACTCTCCTCCATGGTCCCTGTAATCACAATGCTCCATTCCCTTGTCAACGCAATGCTCCAGAACTCTTGTCATCATAATGCTCCATGCCCGTCTCATCACAATTCTCCATGACACTTTTCATTAAAATGCTCCATGGCCTTTATCATCACAATGCTCCATGGCCCCTGTTATCAGAGTGATCCATGGTACCTTTCATCACAATGCTAGATAACCTCTGTCATCACAATGCCCGAGGACACCTTTCATCAGAATTGGCCATGGCCCTTGTCATCACAATGCTCCATGCCCTCGTCACCACAATGCTCCAGAACTCTGGGCATCATAATGCTCCATGCCCGTCTCATCACAATGCTCCATGACACTTGTCATCACAATGCTCCATAGCTCTTGTCATCACAATGCTCCATTAGCCCTGTCATCACAATGTTCCATGACTCTTGTCATCAAAATGCCTCATGATCCATTTAATCACAATGCTCCATGACTCCTTTCATCACATCCTCCATGATACTTGTCATTACACTGCCCCATGACCTTTTTCAGAACAATGCTCCATGATACCAGTCATCACAATGCTCCATGACCATTGTCGTCACAATGCTCCATGCCCCTTTCAACACAATGCTCCATGACAACTGTCATCACAATGCTCCATGGCCTTTGTCATCACAATTATACATGGCCCCTGTGATCACAGTGCTCCATGACCACTGTCATCACAATGTTCCATGATCGCTGTAATCACAATGACTCATGACACCTTTCCTCAGAAGGCTCCAGTACGCCTGTCATCACAATGCTCCAATGACCGTCTCATCACAATGCTCCATGATCCCTGTCAGCACAACGTTCCATGACAATTGTCATCACAATGCTCCATGACACCTGTCATCACAATGTTGCCTGCCCATGTCATCAAAATGCTCCATGTCCCCTGTAATCACAATGTTCCATTACACCTGTCTTCACAATGTTCCCTGCCCATGTCATCACAATGCTCCATTACCAATGTAATCAAAATGTTCGCCTGCCCTTGTCATCAAAATGCTCCATGGCCCCTTTAATCACAATGCTCCATGAACCCTGTCATCACAATGTTCCATGACAGTTGTCATCACAATGCTCCATGACCCTGTAATCACAATGCTCCATGCCCTTGTCATCACAATGCTCCAGAACTCTTGTCATCATAATGATGAATGCTCGTGTCATCACAAAGCTCCATGATACTTGTCATCACAATGTTCCAAGGCCTTGTCATTACAATACTCCATGGCCCCTGTCATCACAGTGCTCCATGATACCTTTTATCACAATTCTAGATGACCACTGTCATCACAATGCCCCAAGACACATGTCATCACAATTCGCCATGGCCCTTGCCATCACAATGCTCCATGACCCGTGTCATCACAATGGTCCAGGACACTTGTCATCACAATGATCCATGACCACTTACATCACAATGCTCCTTGACTCCTGTCATCACAATGCTCCATAGCCTATGCATTCGCAATGCTACATGGTCCCTGTAATCACATTGCTCCATGATCCATTTCATCACAATGCTCTATGACCCCTGTCATTACAATGCCACATTATACCTGTCATCACAATGCTCCATGGCCCCTGTCAGCCCAATGTTCCATGACAGATGTCATCACTCTCCTCCATGGTCCCTGTAATCACAATGCTCCATTCCCTTGTCAACGCAATGCTCCAGAACTCTTGTCATCATAATGCTCCATGCCCGTCTCCTCACAATTCTCCATGACACTTTTCATTAAAATGCTCCATGGCCTTTATCATCACAATGCTCCATGGCCACAATTATCACAGTGATCCATGGAACCTTTCATCACAATGCTAGATAACCTCTGTCATCACAATGCCCGAGGACACCTGTCATCAGAATTGGCCATGGCCCTTGTCATCACAATGCTCCATGCCCTTGTCACCACAATGCTCCAGAACTCTGGGCATCATAATGCTCCATGCCCGTCTCATCACAATGCTCCATGACACTTGTCATCAAAATGCTCCATGGCCTTTGTCATCACAATGCTCCATGGCCCCTGTTATCATAGTGCTCCATGTTACCTTTCATCACAATTCTAGATGACCACTGTCATCACAAGGCCCCATGACACCTGTCATCACAATTCGCCATGGCCCTTGTCATCACAATGCTCCATGATCCATGTCATCACAATGTTCCTGGACACTTATCATCACAATGAACTATGACCACATTCATCACAATGCTCCATGACACCTGTCATCACACTGCTCCATGGCCTATGCATTCAAAATGCTCCATGGCCCCTGTAAGCACATTGCTCCATGATCCCTTTCATCACAATGCTCCAAGACCGCTGTCATCACAATACCCCATGACGCCTATCATCATAATGCTCCAAGGCCCCTCTCATCACAATGCTCCATGAACCCTGTCATCACAATGTTCCATGACACTTGTCATCACAGTGCTCCATGAACCCCTGTCATCACAATATTCACTGCCCATGTAATCACAATGCTCCTGGTCTCCTGTAATCACAGTGCTCCATACCCTTTTCATCACAATGCTCCAGAACTCTTGTCATCATAATGCTCCATGCCCGTGTCATCACAATGCTTGAAGAACCTTGTCATCACAATGCTCCATGAACCGTGTCATCACAAGGTTCCAGGACCCTTGTCATCACAATGATCCATGACCCCTGTCATCTCAATGCTCCATGATCTTTGTATTCACAATGCTCCCTGGCCCCTATAATTGCGGTGATCCATGACCCCTGTCATCACAATGCTCCCTGGTATATTTCATCACAATTCTAGATGACCACTGTCATCACAGTGCCTCACGGCCCCTGTCGTCAGAGTCCTCCATGATACCTTTCATTACAATTCTACATGACCACTGTCATCACAATGCCCCATGACACCTGTCATCACAATTCGCCATGGCATTTGTCATCACAATGCTCCATGAACCATGTCATCCCAATGTTCATGGACAATAGTCATCACAATGCTCCATGACAACTTACATCACAATGCTCCTTGACCCCTGTCATTCCATTGCTCCATGGCCTATGCATTCACAATGCTCCATGGCTCCTGTAATCACATTGCTCCATGATCCCTTTCATCACAATGCGCCAAGACCGCTGTCATCACAATGCCCCATAACGCCTATCATCAAAATGCTCCAAGGCCCCTCTCATCAAAATGCTCCATGATCCCTGTCATCACAATGTTCCATGACATTAGTCATCACAGTGCTCCATGACCCCTGTCATCACAATATTCACTGCCCATGTAATCACAATGGTCCTGGTCCCCTGTAATCACAATGCTCCATACCCTTGTCATCACAATGCTCCAGAACTCTTGTCATCATAATGCTCCATTCCCGTGTCATCACAGTGCTCCATGACCACTTTCATCACAATGCTCCTTGACCCCTGTCATCACAATGCTCTATGACCACGGTCATCACAATGCCATATGACACCTGTCATCACAATGCTCTATAGCCCCTGTCAGCACAATGTTCCATGACAGGTATCATCACAATGATCCATGACTGCTGTCATCACAATGTTCCCTGCCCTTGTCATTCTCAATGCTCCCTGGCCCCTGTCATCACAATGATCCATGCTCATATCATCACAATGCTCCATTACCCATGTCATCGTAGTGATCCATGACCCCTTTCATCACAATGCTCCATGACCCCAGTCATCACAATGCTCCATAGCCCTTGTCATCACAATGCTCCATTAGCCCTGTCATCACAATGTTCCATGACTCTTGTCATCAAAATGCCTCATGATCCATTTAATCACAATGCTCCATGACTCCTTTCATCACATCCTCCATGATACTTGTCATTACACTGCCCCATGACCTTTTTCAGAACAACGCTTCATGATACCAGTCATCACAATGCTCCATGACCATTGTCGTCACAATGCTCCATGCCCCTTTCAACACAATGCTCCATGACAACTGTCATCACAATGCTCCATGGCCTTTGTCATCACAATTATACATGGCCCCTGTGATCACAGTGCTCCATGACCCCTTTCATCACAATGCTCCATGACCACTGTCATCACAATGCCCCATCAACCCTGTCATCACAATGCTCCATGACCACTGTCATCACAATGTTCCATGATCGCTGTAATCACAATGACCCATGACACCTTTCCTCAGAAGGCTCCAGTACGCCTGTCATCACAATGCTCCAATGACCGTCTCATCACAATGCTCCATGATCCCTGTCAGCACAACGTTCCATGACAATTGTCATCACAATGCTCCATGACACCTGTCATCACAATGTTGCCTGCCCATGTCATCAAAATGCTCCATGTCCCCTGTAATCACAATGTTCCATTACACCTGTCTTCACAATGTTCCCTGCCCATGTCATCACAATGCTCCATTACCAATGTAATCAAAATGTTCGCCTGCCCTTGTCATCAAAATGCTCCATGGCCCCTTTAATCACAATGTTCCATGAACCCTGTCATCCCAATGTTCCATGACAGTTGTCATCACAATGCTCCATGACCCTGTAATCACATTGCTCCATGCCCTTGTCATCACAATGCTCCAGAACTCTTGTCATCATAATGATGAATGCTCGTGTCATCACAAAGCTCCATGATACTTGATATCACAATGTTCCATGGCCTTGTCATTACAATACTCCATGGCCCCTGTCATCACCGTGCTCCATGATACCTTTTATCACAATTCTAGATGACCACTGTCATCACAATGCCCCAAGACACATGTCATCACAATTCGCCATGGCCCTTGCCATCACAATGCTCCATGACCCGTGTCATCACAATGGTCCAGGACACTTGTCATCACAATGATCCATGACCACTTACATCACAATGCTCCTTGACTCCTGTCATCACAATGCTCCATAGCCTATGCATTCGCAATGCTACATGGTCCCTGTAATCACATTGCTCCATGATCCATTTCATCACAATGCTCTATGACCACTGTCATTACAATGCCACATTATACCTGTCATCACAATGCTCCATGGCCCCTGTCAGCCCAATATTCCATGACAGATGTCATCACTCTCCTCCATGGTCCCTGTAATCACAATGCTCCATTCCCTTGTCAACGCAATGCTCCAGAACTCTTGTCATCATAATGCTCCATGCCCGTCTCATCACAATTCTCCATGACACTTTTCATTAAAATGCTCCATGGTCTTTATCATCACAATGCTCCATGGCCCCTGTTATCACATTGATCCATTGTACCTTTCATCACAATGCTAGATAACCTCTGTCATCACAATGCCCGATGACACCTGTCATCAGAATTGGCCATGGCCCTTGTCATCACAATGCTCCATGCCCTTGTCACCACAATGCTCCAGAACTCTTGGCATCATAATGCTCCATGTCCGTCTCATCACAATGCTCCATGACACTTGTCATCAAAATGCTCCATGGCCTTTGTCATCACAATGCTCCATGGCCCTTGTTATCACAGTGCTCCATGTTACCTTTCATCACAATTCTAGATGACCACTGTCATCACAATGCCCCATGACACCTGTCATCACAATTCGCCATGGCCCTTGTCATCACAATGCTCCATGATCCATGTCATCACAATGTTCCTGGACACTTATCATCACATTGAACTATGACCACATTCATCACAATGCTCCATGACCCCTGTCATCACACTGCTCCATGGCCTATGCATTCAAAATGCTCCATGGCCCCTGTAATCACATTGCTCCATGATCCCTTTCATCACAATGTTCTATGACCACTCTCATCACAATACCCCATGACGCCTATCATCATAATGCTCCAAGGCCCGTCTCATCACAATGCTCCATGAACCCTGTCATCACAATGCTCCATGACACTTGTCAGCACAGTGCTCCATGAACCCCTGTCATCACAATATTCACTGCCCATGTAATCACAATGCTCCTGGTCCCCTGTAATCACAGTGCTCCATACCCTTTTCATCACAATGCTCCAGAACTCTTGTCATCATAATGCTCCATGCCCGTGTCATCACAATGCTTGAAGAACCTTGTCATCACAATGCTCCATGAACCGTGTCATCACAAGGTTCCAGGACCCTTGTCATCACAATGATCCATGACCCCTGTCATCTCAATGCTCCATGATCTTTGTATTCACAATGCTCCATGGCCCCTATAATTGCGGTGATCCATGACCCCTGTCATCACAATGCTCCCTGGTATATTTCATCACAATTCTAGATGACCACTGTCATCACAGTGCCTCACGGCCCCTGTCGTCAGAGTCCTCCATGATACCTTTCATTACAATTCTACATGACCACTGTCATCACAATGCCCCATGACACCTGTCATCACAATTCGCCATGGCACTTGTCATCACAATGCTCCATGAACCATGTCATCACAATGTTCATGGACACTTGTCATCACAATGCTCCATGACAACTTACATCACAATGCTCCTTGACCCCTGTCATTTCATTGCTCCATGGCCTATGCATTCACAATGCTCCATGGCTCCTGTAAGCACATTGCTCCATGATCCCTTTCATCACAATGCTCCAAGACCGCTGTCATCACAATGCCCCATGACGCCTATCATCATAATGCTCTAAGGCCCCTCTCATCACAATGCTCCATGATTCCTGTCATCACAATGTTCCATGACACTAGTCATCACAGTGCTCCATGACCCCTGTCATCACAATATTCACTGCCCATGTAATCACAATGCTCCTGGTCCCCTGTAATCATAGTGCTCCATACCCTTGTCATCACAATGCTCCAGAACTCTTGTCATCATAATGATGAATGCTCGTGTCATCACAAAGCTCCATGATACTTGTCATCACAATGTTCCATGGCCTTGTCATTACAATACTCCATGGCCCCTGTCATCACCGTGCTCCATGATACCTTTTATCACAATTCTAGATGACCACTGTCATCACAATGCCCCAAGACACATGTCATCACAATTCGCCATGGCCCTTGCCATCACAATGCTCCATGACCCGTGTCATCACAATGGTCCAGGACACTTGTCATCACAATGATCCATGACCACTTACATCACAATGCTCCTTGACTCCTGTCATCACAATGCTCCATAGCCTATGCATTCGCAATGCTACATGGTCCCTGTAATCACATTGCTCCATGATCCATTTCATCACAATGCTCTATGACCACTGTCATTACAATGCCACATTATACCTGTCATCACAATGCTCCATGGCCCCTGTCAGCCCAATATTCCATGACAGATGTCATCACTATCCTCCATGGTCCCTGTAATCACAATGCTCCATTCCCTTGTCAACGCAATGCTCCAGAACTCTTGTCATCATAATGCTCCATGCCCGTCTCATCACAATTCTCCATGACACTTTTCATTAAAATGCTCCATGGTCTTTATCATCACAATGCTCCATGGCCCCTGTTATCACATTGATCCATTGTACCTTTCATCACAATGCTAGATAACCTCTGTCATCACAATGCCCGATGACACCTGTCATCAGAATTGGCCATGGCCCTTGTCATCACAATGCTCCATGCCCTTGTCACCACTATGCTCCAGAACTCTGGGCATCATAATGCTCCATGTCCGTCTCATCACAATGCTCCATGACACTTGTCATCAAAATGCTCCATGGCCTTTGTCATCACAATGCTCCATGGCCCTTGTTATCACAGTGCTCCATGTTACCTTTCATCACAATTCTAGTTGACCACTGTCATCACAATGCCCCATGACACCTGTCATCACAATTCGCCATGGCCCTTGTCATCACAATGCTCCATGATCCATGTCATCACAATGTTCCTGGACACTTATCATCACAATGAACTATGACCACATTCATCACAATGCTCCATGACCCCTGTCATCACACTGCTCCATGGCCTATGCATTCAAAATGCTCCATGGCCCCTGTAATCACATTGCTCCATGATCCCTTTCATCACAATGCTCCATGACCCCAGTCATCACAATGCTCCATAGCCCTTGTCATCACAATGCTCCATTAGCCCTGTCATCACAATGTTCCATGACTCTTGTCATCAAAATGCCTCATGATCCATTTAATCACAATGCTCCATGACGCCTTTCAACACATCCTCCATGATACTTGTCATTACACTGCCCCATGACCTTTTTCAGAACAATGCTCCATGATACCAGTCATCACAATGCTCCATGACCATTGTCGTCACAATGCTCCATGCCCCTTTCAACACAATGCTCCATGACAACTGTCATCACAATGCTCCATGGCCTTTGTCATCACAATTATACATGGCCCCTGTGATCACAGTGCTCCATGACCCCTTTCATCACAATGCTCCATGACCACTGTCATCACAATGCCCCATGACCCCTGTCATCACAATGCTCCATGGCCCCTGTCATTACAATGCTCCATGACCACTGTCATCACAATGTTCCATGATCGCTGTAATCACAATGACTCATGACACCTTTCCTCAGAAGGCTCCAGTACGCCTGTCATCACAATGCTCCAATGACCGTCTCATCACAATGCTCCATGAACCATGTCATCACAATGTTCATGGACACTTGTCATCACAATGCTCCATGACAACTTACCTCACAATGCTCCTTGACCCCTGTCATTTCATTGCTCCATGGCCTATGCATTCACAATGCTCCATGGCTCCTGTAAGCACATTGCTCCATGATCCCTTTCATCACAATGCTCCAAGACCGCTGTCATCACAATGCCCCATGACGCCTATCATCATAATGCTCTAAGGCCCCTCTCATCACAATGCTCCATGATTCCTGTCATCACAATGTTCCATGACACTAGTCATCACAGTGCTCCATGACCCCTGTCATCACAATATTCACTGCCCATGTAATCACAATGCTCCTGGTCCCCTGTAATCATAGTGCTCCATACCCTTGTCATCACAATGCTCCAGAACTCTTGTCATCATAATGCTCCATGCCCGTGTCATCACAATGCTTGAAGAACCTTGTCATCACTATGCTCCATGAACCGTGTCATCACAAGGTTCCAGGACCCTTGTCATCACAATGATCCGTGACCCCTGTCATCTCAATGCTCCATGATCTTTGTATTCACAATGCTCCATGGCCTCTATAATTGCGGTGATCCATGACCCCTGTCATCACAATGCTCCCTGGTATATTTCATCACAATTCTAGATGACCACTGTCATCACAGTGCTCCACGGCCCATGTCATCAGAGTCCTCCCTGATACCTTTCATCACAATTCTATATGACCGCTCTCATCACAATTCCACATGACACCTGTCATCACAATGCTCCATGAACCATGTCATCACAATGTTCATGGACAATAGTCATCACAATGCTCCATGACAACTTACATCACAATGCTCCTTGACCCCTGTCATTCCATTGCTCCATGGCCTATGCATTCACAATGCTCCATGGCTCCTGTAATCACATTGCTCCATGATCGCTTTCATCACAATGCGCCAAGACCGCTGTCATCACAATGCCCCATAACGCCTATCATCTTAATGCTCCAAGGCCCCTCTCATCACAATGCTCCATGATCCCTGTCATCACAATGTTACATGACACTAGTCATCACAGTGCTCCATGACCCCTGTCATCACAATATTCACTGCCCATGTAATCACAATGCTCCTGGTCCCCTGTAATCACAATGCTCCATACCCTTGCATCACAATGCTCCAGAACTATTGTCATCATAATGCTCCATTCCCGTGTCATCACAGTGCTCCATGACCACTTTCATCACAATGCTCCTTGACCCCTGTCATCACAATGCTCTATGACCACTGTCATCACAATGCCACATGACACCTGTCATCACAATGCTCTATAGCCCCTGTCAGCACAATGTTCCATGACAGGTATCATCACAATGATCCATGACTGCTGTCATCACAATGTTCCCTGCCCTTGTCATTCTCAATGCTCCCTGGCCCCTGTCATCACAATGCTCCATGCTCATATAATCACAATGCTCCATTACCCATGTCATCGTAGTGATCCATGACCCCTTTCATCACAATGCTCCATGACCCCAGTCATCACAATGCTCCATAGCCCTTGTCATCACAATGCTCCATTAGCCCTGTCATCACAATGTTCCATGACTCTTGTCATCAAAATGCCTCATGATCCATTTAATCACAATGCTCCATGACGCCTTTCAACACATCCTCCATGATACTTGTCATTACACTGCCCCATGACCTTTTTCAGAACAATGCTCCATGATACCAGTCATCACAATGCTCCATGACCATTGTCGTCACAATGCTCCATGCCCCTTTCAACACAATGCTCCATGACAACTGTCATCACAATGCTCCATGGCCTTTGTCATCACAATTATACATGGCCCCTGTGATCACAGTGCTCCATGACCCCTTTCATCACAATGCTCCATGACCACTGTCATCACAATGCCCCATGACCCCTGTCATCACAATGCTCCATGGCCCCTGTCATTACAATGCTCCATGACCACTGTCATCACAATGTTCCATGATCGCTGTAATCACAATGACTCATGACACCTTTCCTCAGAAGGCTCCAGTACGCCTGTCATCACAATGCTCCAATGACCGTCTCATCACAATGCTCCATGATCCCTGTCAGCACAACGTTCCATGACAATTGTCATCACAATGCTCCATGACACCTGTCATCACAATGTTGCCTGCCCATGTCATCAAAATGCTCCATGTCCCCTGTAATCACAATGTTCCATTACACCTGTCTTCACAATGTTCCCTGCCCATGTCATCACAATGCTCCATTACCAATGTAATCAAAATGTTCGCCTGCCCTTGTCATCAAAATGCTCCATGGCCCCTTTAATCACAATGCTCCATGAACCCTGTCATCACAATGTTCCATGACAGTTGTCATCACAATGCTCCATGACCCTGTAATCACAATGCTCCATGCCCTTGTCATCACAATGCTCCAGAACTCTTGTCATCATAATGATGAATGCTCGTGTCATCACAAAGCTCCATGATACTTGTCATCACAATGTTCCATCGCCTTGTCATTACAATACTCCATGGCCCCTGTCATCACCGTGCTCCATGATACCTTTTATCACAATTCTAGATGACCACTGTCATCACAATGCCCCAAGACACATGTCATCACAATTCGCCATGGCCCTTGCCATCACAATGCTCCATGACCCGTGTCATCACAATGGTCCAGGACACTTGTCATCACAATGATCCATGACCACTTACATCACAATGCTCCTTGACTCCTGTCATCACAATGCTCCATAGCCTATGCATTCGCAATGCTACATGGTCCCTGTAATCACATTGCTCCATGATCCATTTCATCACAATGCTCTATAACCACTGTCATCACACTGCTCCATGGCCTATGCATTCCAAATGCTCCATGGCCCCTGTAATCACATTGCTCCATGATCCCTTTCATCACAATGTTCTATGACCACTCTCATCACAATACCCCATGACGCCTATCATCATAATGCTCCAAGGCCCGTCTCATCACAATGCTCCATGAACCCTGTCATCACAATGTTCCATGACACTTGTCAGCACAGTGCTCCATGAACCCCTGTCATCACAATATTCACTGCCCATGTAATCACAATGCTCCTGGTCCCCTGTAATCACAGTGCTCCATACCCTTTTCATCACAATGCTCCAGAACTCTTGTCATCATGATGCTCCATGCCCGTGTCATCACAATGCTTGAAGAACCTTGTCATCACAATGCTCCATGAACCGTGTCATCACAAGGTTCCAGGACCCTTGTCATCACAATGATCCATGACCCCTGTCATCTCAATGCTCCATGATCTTTGTATTCACAGTGCTCCATGGCCCCTATAATTGCGGTGATCCATGACCCCTGTCATCACAATGCTCCCTGGTATATTTCATCACAATTCTAGATGACCACTGTCATCACAGTGCCTCACGGCCCCTGTCGTCAGAGTCCTCCATGATACCTTTCATTACAATTCTACATGACCACTGTCATCACAATGCCCCATGACACCTGTCATCACAATTCGCCATGGCACTTGTCATCACAATGCTCCATGAACCAGGTCATCACAATGTTCATGGACACTTGTCATCACAATGCTCCATGACAACTTACATCACAATGCTCCTTGACCCCTGTCATTTCATTGCTCCATGGCCTATGCATTCACAATGCTCCATGGCTCCTGTAAGCACATTGCTCCATGATCCCTTTCATCACAATGCTCCAAGACCGCTGTCATCACAATGCCCCATGACGCCTATCATCATAATGCTCTAAGGCCCCTCTCATCACAATGCTCCATGATTCCTGTCATCACAATGTTCCATGACACTAGTCATCACAGTGCTCCATGACCCCTGTCATCACAATATTCACTGCCCATGTAATCACAATGCTCCTGGTCCACTGTAATCACCGTGCTCCATACCCTTTTCACCACAATGCTCCAGAACTCTTGTCATCATAATGCTCCATACCCGTGTCATCACAATGCTTGAAGAACCTTGTCATCACAATGCTCCATGAACCGTGTCATCACAAGGTTCCAGGACCCTTGTCATCACAATGATCCGTGACCCCTGTCATCTCAATGCTCCATGATCTTTGTATTCACAATGCTCCATGGCCTCTATAATTGCGGTGATCCATGACCCCTGTCATCACAATGCTCCCTGGTATATTTCATCACAATTCTAGATGACCACTGTCATCACAGTGCTCCACGGCCCCTGTCATCAGAGTCCTCCCTGATACCTTTCATCACAATTCTATATGACCGCTCTCATCACAATTCCACATGACACCTGTCATCACAATGCTCCATGAACCATGTCATCACAATGTTCATGGACAATAGTCATCACAATGCTCCATGACAACTTACATCACAATGCTCCTTGACCCCTGTCATTCCATTGCTCCATGGCCTATGCATTCACAATGCTCCATGGCTCTTGTAATCACATTGCGCCATGATGCCTTTCATCACAATGCTCCAAGACCGCTGTCATCACAATGCCCCATAATGCCTATCATCATAATGCTCCAAGGCCCCTCTCATCACAATGCTCCATGATCCCTGTCATCACAATGTTCCATGACACTAGTCATCACAGTGCTCCATGACCCCTGTCATCACAATATTCACTGCCCATGTAATCACAATGGTCCTGGTCCCCTGTAATCACAATGCTCCATACCCTTGTCATCACAATGCTCCAGAACTCTTGTCATCATAATGCTCCATTCCCGTGTCATCACAGTGCTCCATGACCACTTTCATCACAATGCTCCTTGACCCCTGTCATCACAATGCTCTATGACCACTGTCATCACAATGCCACATGACACCTGTCTTCACAATGCTCTATAGCCCCTGTCAGCACAATGTTCCATGACAGGTATCATCACAATGATCCATGACTGCTGTCATCACAATGTTCCCTGCCCTTGTCATTCTCAATGCTCCCTGGCCCCTGTCATCACAATGATCCTTCCTCATATCATCACAATGCTCCATTACCCATGTCATCGTAGTGATCCATGACCGCTTTCATCACAATGCTCCATGACCCCAGTCATCACAATGCTCCATAGCCCTTGTCATCACAATGCTCCATTAGCCCTGTCATCACAATGTTCCATGACTCTTGTCATCAAAATGCCTCATGATCCATTTAATCACAATGCTCCATGACTCCTTTCAACACATCCTCCATGATACTTGTCATTACACTGCCCCATGACCTTTTTCAGAACAATGCTCCATGATACCAGTCATCACAATGCTCCATGACCATTGTCGTCACAATGCTCCATGCCCCTTTCAACACAATGCTCCATGACAACTGTCATCACAATGCTCCATGGCCTTTGTCATCACAATTATACATGGCCCCTGTGATCACAGTGCTCCATGACCCCTTTCATCACAATGCTCCATGACCACTGTCATCACAATGCCCCATGACCCCTGTCATCACAATGCTCCATGGCCCCTGTCATTACAATGCTCCATGACCACTGTCATCACAATGTTCCATGATCGCTGTAATCACAATGACCCATGCCACCTTTCCTCAGAAGGCTCCAGTACGCCTGTCATCACAATGCTCCAATGACCGTCTCATCACAATGCTGCATGATCCCTGTCAGCACAACGTTCCATGACAATTGTCATCACAATGCTCCATGACACCTGCAATCACAATGTTGCCTGCCCATGTCATCAAAATGCTCCATGTCCCCTGTAATCACAATGTTCCATTACACCTGTCTTCACAATGTTCCCTGCCCATGTCATCACAATGCTCCATTACCAATGTAATCAAAATGTTCGCCTGCCCTTGTCATCAAAATGCTCCATGGCCCCTTTAATCACAATGCTCCATGACCCTGTAATCACAATGCTCCATGCCCTTGTCATCACAATGCTCCAGAACTCTTGTCATCATAATGATGAATGCTCGTGTCATCACAAAGCTCCATGATACTTGTCATCACAATGTTCCATGGCCTTGTCATTACAATACTCCATGGCCCCTGTCATCACCGTGCTCCATGATACCTTTTATCACAATTCTAGATGACCACTGTCATCACAATGCCCCAAGACACATGTCATCACAATTCGCCATGGCCCTTGCCATCACAATGCTCCATGACCCGTGTCATCACAATGGTCCAGGACACTTGTCATCACAATGATCCATGACCACTTACATCACAATGCTCCTTGACTCCTGTCATCACAATGCTCCATAGCCTATGCATTCGCAATGCTACATGGTCCCTGTAATCACATTGCTCCATGATCCATTTCATCACAATGCTCTATGACCACTGTCATCACACTGCTCCATGGCCTATGCATTCAAAATGCTCCATGGCCCCTGTAATCACATTGCTCCATGATCACTTTCATCACAATGTTCTATGACCACTCTCATCACAATACCCCATGACGCCTATCATCATAATGCTCCAAGGCCCGTCTCATCACAATGCTCCATGAACCCTGTCATCACAATGTTCCATGACACTTGTCAGCACAGTGCTCCATGAACCCCTGTCATCACAATATTCACTGCCCATGTAATCACAATGCTCCTGGTCCCCTGTAATCACAGTGCTCCATACCCTTTTCATCACAATGCTCCAGAACTCTTGTCATCATAATGCTCCATGCCCGTGTCATCACAATGCTTGAAGAACCTTGTCATCACAATGCTCCATGAACCGTGTCATCACAAGGTTCCAGGACCTTTGTCATCACAATGATCCATGACCCCTGTCATCTCAATGCTCCATGATCTTTGTATTCACAATGCTCCATGGCCCCTATAATTGCGGTGATCCATGACCCCTGTCATCACAATGCTCCCTGGTATATTTCATCACAATTCTAGATGACCACTGTCATCACAGGGCCTCACGGCCCCTGTCGTCAGAATCCTCCATGATACCTTTCATTACAATTCTACATGACCACTGTCATCACAATGCCCCATGACACCTGTCATCACAATTCGCCATGGCACTTGTCATCACAATGCTCCATGAACCATGTCATCACAATGTTCATGGACACTTGTCATCACAATGCTCCATGACAACTTACATCACAATGCTCCTTGACCCCTGTCATTTCATTGCTCCATGGCCTATGCATTCACAATGCTCCATGGCTCCTGTAAGCACATTGCTCCATGATCCATTTCATCACAATGCTCCAAGACCGCTGTCATCACAATGCCCCATGACGCCTATCATCATAATGCTCCAAGGCCCCTCTCATCACAATGCTCCATGATTCCTGTCATCACAATGTTCCATGACACTAGTCATCACAGTGCTCCATGACCCCTGTCATCACAATATTCACTGCCCATGTAATCACAATGCTCCTGGTCCCCTGTAATCATAGTGCTCCATACCCTTGTCATCACAATGCTCCAGAACTCTTGTCATCATAATGCTCCATGCCCGTGTCATCACAATGCTTGAAGAACCTTCTCATCACAATGCTCCATGAACCGTGTCATCACAAGGTTCCAGGACCCTTGTCATCACAATGATCCGTGACCCCTGTCATCTCAATGCTCCATGATCTTTGTATTCACAATGCTCCATGGCCTCTATAATTGCGGTGATACATGACCCCTGTCATCACAATGCTCCCTGGTATATTTCATCACAATTCTAGATGACCACTGTCATCACAGTGCTCCACGGCCCCTGTCAGCAGAGTCCTCCCTGATACCTTTCATCACAATTCTATATGACCGCTCTCATCACAATTCCACATGACACCTGTCATCACAATGCTCCATGAACCATGTCATCACAATGTTCATGGACAATAGTCATCACAATGCTCCATGACAACTTACATCACAATGCTCCTTGACCCCTGTCATTCCATTGCTCCATGGCCTATGCATTCACAATGCTCCATGGCTCCTGTAATCACATTGCTCCATGATCCCTTTCATCACAATGCTCCAAGACCGCTGTCATCACAATGCCCCATAACACCTATCATCATAATGCTCCAAGGCCCCTCTCATCACAATGCTCCATGATCCCTGTCATCACAATGTTCCATGACACTAGTCATCACAGTGCTCCATGACCCCTGTCATCACAATATTCACTGCCCATGTAATCACAATGGTCCTGGTCCCCTGTAATCACAATGCTCCATACCCTTGCATCACAATGCTCCAGAACTCTTGTCATCATAATGCTCCATTCCCGTGTCATCACAGTGCTCCATGACCACTTTCATCACAATGCTCCTTGACACCTGTCATCACAATGCTCTATGACCACTGTCATCACAATGCCACATGACACCTGTCATCACAATGCTCCAAAGCCCCTGTCAGCACAATGTTCCATGACAGGTATCATCACAATGATCCATGACTGCTGTCATCACAATGTTCCCTGCCCTTGTCATTCTCAATGCTCCCTGGCCCCTGTCATCACAATGATCCTTCCTCATATCATCACAATGCTCCATTACCCATGTCATCGTAGTGATCCATGACCGCTTTCATCACAATGCTCCATGACCCCAGTCATCACAATGCTCCATAGCCCTTGTCATCACAATGCTCCATTAGCCCTGTCATCACAATGTTCCATGACTCTTGTCATCAAAATGCCTCATGATCCATTTAATCACAATGCTCCATGACTCCTTTCAACACATCCTCCATGATACTTGTCATTACACTGCCCCATGACCTTTTTCAGAACAATGCTCCATGATACCAGTCATCACAATGCTCCATGACCATTGTCGTCACAATGCTCCATGCCCCTTTCAACACAATGCTCCATGACAACTGTCATCACAATGCTCCATGGCCTTTGTCATCACAATTATACATGGCCCCTGTGATCACAGTGCTCCATGACCCCTTTCATCACAATGCTCCATGACCACTGTCATCACAATGCCCCATGACCCCTGTCATCACAATGCTCCATGGCCCCTGTCATTACAATGCTCCATGACCACTGTCATCACAATGTTCCATGATCGCTGTAATCACAATGACCCATGACACCTTTCCTCAGAAGGCTCCAGTACGCCTGTCATCACAATGCTCCAATGACCGTCTCATCACAATGCTGCATGATCCCTGTCAGCACAACGTTCCATGACAATTGTCATCACAATGCTCCATGACACCTGCAATCACAATGTTGCCTGCCCATGTCATCAAAATGCTCCATGTCCCCTGTAATCACAATGTTCCATTACACCTGTCTTCACAATGTTCCCTGCCCATGTCATCACAATGCTCCATTACCAATGTAATCAAAATGTTCGCCTGCCCTTGTCATCAAAATGCTCCATGGCCCCTTTAATCACAATGCTCCATGAACCCTGTCATCACAATGTTCCATGACAGTTGTCATCACAATGCTCCATGACCCTGTAATCACAATGCTCCATGCCCTTGTCATCACAATGCTCCAGAACTCTTGTCATCATAATGATGAATGCTCGTGTCATCACAAAGCTCCATGATACTTGTCATCACAATGTTCCATGGCCTTGTCATTACAATACTCCATGGCCCCTGTCATCACCGTGCTCCATGATACCTTTTATCACAATTCTAGATGACCACTGTCATCACAATGCCCCAAGACACATGTCATCACAATTCGCCATGGCCCTTGCCATCACAATGCTCCATGACCCGTGTCATCACAATGGTCCAGGACACTTGTCATCACAATGATCCATGACCACTTACATCACAATGCTCCTTGACTCCTGTCATCACAATGCTCCATAGCCTATGCATTCGCAATGCTACATGGTCCCTGTAATCACATTGCTCCATGATCCATTTCATCACAATGCTCTATGACCACTGTCATCACACTGCTCCATGGCCTATGCATTCAAAATGCTCCATGGCCCCTGTAATCACATTGCTCCATGATCCCTTTCATCACAATGTTCTATGACCACTCTCATCACAATACCCCATGACGCCTATCATCATAATGCTCCAAGGCCCGTCTCATCACAATGCTCCATGAACCCTGTCATCACAATGTTCCATGACACTTGTCAGCACAGTGCTCCATGAACCCCTGTCATCACAATATTCACTGCCCATGTAATCACAATGCTCCTGGTCCCCTGTAATCACAGTGCTCCATACCCTTTTCATCACAATGCTCCAGAACTCTTGTCATCATAATGCTCCATGCCCGTGTCATCACAATGCTTGAAGAACCTTGTCATCACAATGCTCCATGAACCGTGTCATCACAAGGTTCCAGGACCCTTGTCATCACAATGATCCATGACCCCTGTCATCTCAATGCTCCATGATCTTTGTATTCACAATGCTCCATGGCCCCTATAATTGCGGTGATCCATGACCCCTGTCATCACAATGCTCCCTGGTATATTTCATCACAATTCTAGATGACCACTGTCATCACAGTGCCTCACGGCCCTTGTCGTCAGAATCCTCCATGATACCTTTCATTACAATTCTACATGACCACTGTCATCACAATGCCCCATGACACCTGTCATCACAATTCGCCATGGCACTTGTCATCACAATGCTCCATGAACCATGTCATCAGAATGTTCATGGACACTTGTCATCACAATGCTCCATGACAACTTACATCACAATGCTCCTTGACCCCTGTCATTTCATTGCTCCATGGCCTATGCATTCACAATGCTCCATGGCTCCTGTAAGCACATTGCTCCATGATCCCTTTCATCACAATGCTCCAAGACCGCTGTCATCACAATGCCCCATGACGCCTATCATCATAATGCTCCAAGGCCCCTCTCATCACAATGCTCCATGATTCCTGTCATCACAATGTTCCATGACACTAGTCATCACAGTGCTCCATGACCCCTGTCATCACAATATTCACTGCCCATGTAATCACAATGCTCCTGGTCCCCTGTAATCATAGTGCTCCATACCCTTGTCATCACAATGCTCCAGAACTCTTGTCATCATAATGCTCCATGCCCGTGTCATCACAATGCTTGAAGAACCTTCTCATCACAATGCTCCATGAACCGTGTCATCACAAGGTTCCAGGACCCTTGTCATCACAATGATCCGTGACCCCTGTCATCTCAATGCTCCATGATCTTTGTATTCACAATGCTCCATGGCCTCTATAATTGCGGTGATCCATGACCCCTGTCATCACAATGCTCCCTGGTATATTTCATCACAATTCTAGATGACCACTGTCATCACAGTGCTCCACGGCCCCTGTCAGCAGAGTCCTCCCTGATACCTTTCATCACAATTCTATATGACCGCTCTCATCACAATTCCACATGACACCTGTCATCACAATGCTCCCTGAACCATGTCATCACAATGTTCATGGACAATAGTCATCACAATGCTCCATGACAACTTACATCACAATGCTCCTTGACCCCTGTCATTCCATTGCTCCATGGCCTATGCATTCACAATGCTCCATGGCTCCTGTAATCACATTGCTCCATGATCCCTTTCATCACAATGCTCCAAGACCGCTGTCATCACAATGCCCCATAACGCCTATCATCATAATGCTCCAAGGCCCCTCTCATCACAGTGCTCCATGATCCCTGTCATCACAATGTTCCATGACACTAGTCATCACAGTGCTCCATGACCCCTGTCATCACAATATTCACTGCCCATGTAATCACAATGCTCCTGGTCCCCTGTAATCACAATGCTCCATACCCTTGTCATCACAATGCTCCAGAACTCTTGTCATCATAATGCTCCATTCCCGTGTCATCACAGTGCTCCATGACCACTTTCATCACAATGCTCCTTGACCTCTGTCATAACAATGCTCTATGACCACGGTCATCACAATGCCACATGACACCTGTCATCACAATGCTCTATAGCCCCTGTCAGCACAATGTTCCATGACAGGTATCATCACAATGATCCATGACTGCTGTCATCACAATGTTCACTGCCATTGTCATTCTCAATGCTCCCTGGCCCCTGTCCTCACAATGCTCCATGCTCATATCATCACAATGCTCCATTACCCATGTCATCGTAGTGATCCATGACCGCTTTCATCACAATGCTCCATGACCCCAGTCATCACAATGCTCCATAGCCCTTGTCATCACAATGCTCCATTAGCCCTGTCATCACAATGTTCCATGACTCTTGTCATCAAAATGCCTCATGATCCATTTAATCACAATGCTCCATGACTCCTTTCATCACATCCTCCATGACACTTGTCATTACACTGCCCCATGACCTTTTTCAGAACAATGCTCCATGATACCAGTCATCACAATGCTCCATGACCATTGTCGTCACAATGCTCCATGCCCCTTTCAACACAATGCTCCATGACAACTGTCATCACAATGCTCCATGGTCTTTGTCATCACAATTATACATGGCCCCTGTGATCACAGTGCTCCATGACCCCTTTCATCACAATGCTCCATGACCACTGTCATCACAATGCCCCATGACCCCTGTCATCACAATGCTCCAAAGCCCCTCTCATCACAATGCTCCATGATCCCTGTCATCACAATGTTCCATGACACTAGTCATCACAGTGCTCCATGACCCCTGTCATCACAATATTCACTGCCCATGTAATCACAATGCTCCTGGTCCCCTGTAATCACAATGCTCCATACCCTTGTCATCACAATGCTCCAGAACTCTTGTCATCATAATGCTCCATTCCCGTGTCATCACAGTGCTCCATGACCACTTTCATCACAATGCTCCTTGACCCCTGTCATCACAATGCTCTATGACCACTGTCATCACAATGCCACATGACACCTGTCATCACAATGCTCTATAGCCCCTGTCAGCACAATGTTCCATGACAGGTATCATCACAATGATCCATGACTGCTGTCATCACAATGTTCCCTGCCCTTGTCATTCTCAATGCTCCCTGGCCCCTGTCATCACAATGATCCATGCTCATATCATCACAATTCTCCATTACCCATGTCATCGTAGTGATCCATGACCCCTTTCATCACAATGCTCCATGACCCCAGTCATCACAATGCTCCATAGCCCTTGTCATCACAATGCTCCATTAGCCCTGTCATCACAATGTTCCATGACTCTTGTCATCAAAATGCCTCATGATCCATTTAATCACAATGCTCCATGACTCCTTTCATCACATCCTCCATGATACTTGTCATTACACTGCCCCATGACCTTTTTCAGAACAATGCTCCATGATACCAGTCATCACAATGCTCCATGACCATTGTAGTCACAATGCTCCATGCCCCTTTCAACACAATGCTCCATGACAACTGTCATCACAATGCTCCATGGCCTTTGTCATCAAAATTATACATGGCCCCTGTGATCACAGTGCTCCATGACCCCTTTCATCACAATGCTCCATGACCACTGTCATCACAATGCCCCATGACCCCTGTCATCACAATGCTCCATGGCCCCTGTCATTACAATGCTCCATGACCACTGTCATCACAATGTTCCATGATCGCTGTAATCACAATGACCCATGACACCTTTCCTCAGAAGGCTCCAGTACGCCTGTCATCACAATGCTCCAATGACCGTCTCATCACAATGCTCCATGATCCCTGTCAGCACAACGTTCCATGACAATTGTCATCACAATGCTCCATGACACCTGTCATCACAATGTTGCCTGCCCATGTCATCAAAATGCTCCATGTCCCCTGTAATCACAATGTTCCATTACACCTGTCTTCACAATGTTCCCTGCCCATGTCATCACAATGCTCCATTACCAATGTAATCAAAATGTTCGCCTGCCCTTGTCATCAAAATGCTCCATGGCCCCTTTAATCACAATGCTCCATGAACCCTGTCATCCCAATGTTCCATGACAGTTGTCATCACAATGCTCCATGACCCTGTAATCACAATGCTCCATGCCCTTGTCATCACAATGCTCCAGAACTCTTGTCATCATAATGATGAATGCTCGTGTCATCACAAAGCTCCATGATACTTGTCATCACAATGTTCCATGGCCTTGTCATTACAATACTCCATGGCCCCTGTCATCACCGTGCTCCATGATACCTTTTATCACAATTCTAGATGACCACTGTCATCACAATGCCCCAAGACACATGTCATCACAATTCGCCATGGCCCTTGCCATCACAATGCTCCATGACCCGTGTCATCACAATGGTCCAGGACACTTGTCATCACAATGATCCATGACCACTTACATCACAATGCTCCTTGACTCCTGTCATCACAATGCTCCATAGCCTATGCATTCGCAATGCTACATGGTCCCTGTAATCACATTGCTCCATGATCCATTTCATCACAATGCTCTATGACCACTGTCATTACAATGCCACATTATACCTGTCATCACAATGCTCCATGGCCCCTGTCAGCACAATGTTCCATGACAGATGTCATCACTCTCCTCCATGGTCCCTGTAATTACAATGCTCCATTCCCTTGTCAACGCAATGCTCCAGAACTCTTGTCATCATAATGCTCCATGCCCGTCTCATCACAATTCTCCATGACACTTTTCATTAAAATGCTCCATGGCCTTTATCATCACAATGCTCCATGGCCCCTGTTATCACAGTGATCCATGGTACCTTTCATCACAATGCTAGATAACCTCTGTCATCACAATGCCCGAGGACACCTGTCATCAGAATTGGCCATGGCCCTTGTCATCACAATGCTCCATGCCCTTGTCACCACAATGCTCCAGAACTCTGGGCATCATAATGCTCCATGCCCGTCTCATCACAATGTTCCATGACACTTGTCATCAAAATGCTCCATGGCCTTTGTCATCACAATGCTCCATGGCCCCTGTTATCACAGTGCTCCATGTTACCTTTCATCACAATTCTAGATGACCACTGTCATCACAATGCCCCATGACACCTGTCATCACAATTCGCCATGGCCCTTGTCATCACAATGCTCCATGATCCATGTCATCACAATGTTCCTGGACACTTATCATCACAATGAACTATGACCACATTCATCACAATGCTCCATGAACCCTGTCATCACATTGCTCCATGGCCTATGCATTCAAAATGCTCCATGGCCCCTGTAATCACATTGCTCCATGATCCCTTTCATCACAATGCTCCAAGACCGCAGTCATCACAAGGCCCCATGACGCGTATCATCATAATGCTCCAAGGCCCCTCTCATCACAATGCTCCATGATTCCTGTCATCACAATGTTCCATGACACTAGTCATCACAGTGCTCCATGACCCCTGTCATCACAATATTCACTGCCCATGTAATCACAATGCTCCTGGTCCCCTGTAATCACAGTGCTCCATACCCT
This sequence comes from Balaenoptera borealis, assembly GCF_965194805.1. Taxonomy (NCBI): domain Eukaryota; kingdom Metazoa; phylum Chordata; class Mammalia; order Artiodactyla; family Balaenopteridae; genus Balaenoptera; species Balaenoptera borealis. The sequence goes on along the minus strand of NC_138874.1, from coordinate 28,696,503 downwards.
TTTCATCACAATGCTCCAGAACTCTTGTCATCATAATGCTCCATGCCCGTGTCATCACAATGCTTGAAGAACCTTGTCATCACAATGCTCCATGAACCGTGTCATCACAAGGTTCCAGGACCCTTGTCATCACAATGATCCATGACCCCTGTCATCTCAATGCTCCATGATCTTTGTATTCACAATGCTCCATGGCCCCTATAATTGCGGTGATCCATGACCCCTGTCATCACAATGCTCCCTGGTATATTTCATCACAATTCTAGATGACCACTGTCATCACAGTGCCTCACGGCCCCTGTCGTCAGAATCCTCCATGATACCTTTCATTACAATTCTACATGACCACTGTCATCACAATGCCCCATGACACCTGTCATCACAATTCGCCATGGCACTTGTCATCACAATGCTCCATGAACCATGTCATCACAATGTTCATGGACACTTGTCATCACAATGCTCCATGACAACTTACATCACAATGCTCCTTGACCCCTGTCATTTCATTGCTCCATGGCCTATGCATTCACAATGCTCCATGGCTCCTGTAAGCACATTGCTCCATGATCCCTTTCATCACAATGCTCCAAGACCGCTGTCATCACAATGCCCCATGACGCCTATCATCATAATGCTCCAAGGCCCCTCTCATCACAATGCTCCATGATTCCTGTCATCACAATGTTCCATGACACTAGTCATCACAGTGCTCCATGACCCCTGTCATCACAATATTCACTGCCCATGTAATCACAATGCTCCTGGTCCCCTGTAATCATAGTGCTCCATACCCTTGTCATCACAATGCTCCAGAACTCTTGTCATCATAATGCTCCATGCCCGTGTCATCACAATGCTTGAAGAACCTTCTCATCACAATGCTCCATGAACAGTGTCATCACAAGGTTCCAGGACCCTTGTCATCACAATGATCCGTGACCCCTGTCATCTCAATGCTCCATGATCTTTGTATTCACAATGCTCCATGGCCTCTATAATTGCGGTGATCCATGACCCCTGTCATCACAATGCTCCCTGGTATATTTCATCACAATTCTAGATGACCACTGTCATCACAGTGCTCCACGGCCCCTGTCAGCAGAGTCCTCCCTGATACATTTCATCACAATTCTATATGACCGCTCTCATCACAATTCCACATGACACCTGTCATCACAATGCTCCATGAACCATGTCATCACAATGTTCATGGACAATAGTCATCACAATGCTCCATGACAACTTACATCACAATGCTCCTTGACCCCTGTCATTCCATTGCTCCATGGCCTATGCATTCACAATGCTCCATGGCTCCTGTAATCACATTGCTCCATGATCCCTTTCATCACAATGCTCCAAGACCGCTGTCATCACAATGCCCCATAACGCCTATCATCATAATGCTCCAAGGCCCCTCTCATCACAATGCTCCATGATCCCTGTCATCACAATGTTCCATGACACTAGTCATCACAGTGCTCCATGACCCCTGTCATCACAATATTCACTGCCCATGTAATCACAATGCTCCTGGTCCCCTGTAATCACAATGCTCCATACCCTTGTCATCACAATGCTCCAGGACTCTTGTCATCATAATGCTCCATTCCCGTGTCATCACAGTGCTCCATGACCACTTTCATCACAATGCTCCTTGACCCCTGTCATCACAATGCTCTATGACCACTGTCAACACAATGCCACATGACACCTGTCATCACAATGCTCTATAGCCCCTGTCAGCACAATGTTCCATGACAGGTATCATCACAATGATCCATGACTGCTGTCATCACAATGTTCCCTGCCCTTGTCATTCTCAATGCTCCCTGGCCCCTGTCATCACAATGATCCATGCTCATATCATCACAATGCTCCATTACCCATGTCATCGTAGTGATCCATGACCCCTTTCATCACAATGCTCCATGACCCCAGTCATCACAATGCTCCATAGCCCTTGTCATCACAATGCTCCATTAGCCCTGTCATCACAATGTTCCATGACTCTTGTCATCAAAATGCCTCATGATCCATTTAATCACAATGCTCCATGACTCCTTTCAACACATCCTCCATGATACTTGTCATTACACTGCCCCATGACCTTTTTCAGAACAATGCTCCATGATACCAGTCATCACAATGCTCCATGACCATTGTCGTCACAATGCTCCATGCCCCTTTCAACACAATGCTCCATGACAACTGTCATCACAATGCTCCATGGCCTTTGTCATCACAATTATACATGGCCCCTGTGATCACAGTGCTCCATGACCCCTTTCATCACAATGCTCCATGACCACTGTCATCACAATGCCCCATGACCCCTGTCATCATAATGCTCCATGGCCCCTGTCATTACAATGCTCCATGACCACTGTCATCACAATGTTCCATGATCGCTGTAATCACAATGACCCATGACACCTTTCCTCAGAAGGCTCCAGTACGCCTGTCATCACAATGCTCCAATGACCGTCTCATCACAATGCTCCATGATCCCTGTCAGCACAACGTTCCATGACAATTGTCATTACAATGCTCCATGACACCTGTCATCACAATGTTCCCTGCCCATGTCATCAAAATGCTCCATGTCCCCTGTAATCACAATGTTCCATTACACCTGTCTTCACAATGTTCCCTGCCCATGTCATCACAATGCTCCATTACCAATGTAATCAAAATGTTCGCCTGCCCTTGTCATCAAAATGCTCCATGGCCCCTTTAATCACAATGCTCCATGAACCCTGTCATCCCAATGTTCCATGACAGTTGTCATCACAATGCTCCATGACCCTGTAATCACAATGCTCCATGCCCTTGTCATCACAATGCTCCAGAACTCTTGTCATCATAATGATGAATGCTCGTGTCATCACAAAGCTCCATGATACTTGTCATCACAATGTTCCATGGCCTTGTCATTACAATACTCCATGGCCCCTGTCATCACAGTGCTCCATGATACCTTTTATCACAATTCTAGATGACCACTGTCATCACAATGCCCCAAGACACATGTCATCACAATTCGCCATGGCCCTTGCCATCACAATGCTCCATGACCCGTGTCATCACAATGGTCCAGGACACTTGTCATCACAATGATCCATGACCACTTAGATCACAATGCTCCTTGACTCCTGTCATCACAATGCTCCATAGCCTATGCATTCGCAATGCTACATGGTCCCTGTAATCACATTGCTCCATGATCCATTTCATCACAATGCTCTATGACCACTGTCATCACACTGCTCCATGGCCTATGCATTCAAAATGCTCCATGGCCCCTGTAATCACATTGCTCCATGATCCCTTTCATCACAATGTTCTATGACCACTCTCATCACAATACCCCATGACGCCTATCATCATAATGCTCCAAGGCCCCTCTCATCACAATGCTCCATGAACCCTGTCATCACAATGTTCCATGACACTTGTCATCACAGTGCTCCATGAACCCCTGTCATCACAATATTCACTGCCCATGTAATCACAATGCTCCTGGTCTCCTGTAATCACAGTGCTCCATACCCTTTTCATCACAATGCTCCAGAACTCTTGTCATCATAATGCTCCATGCCCGTGTCATCACAATGCTTGAAGAACCTTGTCATCACAATGCTCCATGAACCGTGTCATCACAAGGTTCCAGGACCCTTGTCATCACAATGATCCATGACCCCTGTCATCTCAATGCTCCATGATCTTTGTATTCACAATGCTCCCTGGTCCCTATAATTGCGGTGATCCATGACCCCTGTCATCACAATGCTCCCTGGTATATTTCATCACAATTCTAGATGACCACTGTCATCACAGTGCTCCACGGCCCCTGTCGTCAGAGTCCTCCATGATACCTTTCATTACAATTCTACATGACCACTGTCATCACAATGCCCCATGACACCTGTCATCACAATTCGCCATGGCACTTGTCATCACAATGCTCCATGAACCATGTCATCACAATGTTCATGGACACTTGTCATCACAATGCTCCATGACATCTTACATCACAATGCTCCTTGACCCCTGTCATTTCATTGCTCCATGGCCTATGCATTCACAATGCTCCATGGCTCCTGTAAGCACATTGCTCCATGATACCTTTCATCACAATGCTCCAAGACCGCTGTCATCACAATGCCCCATGACGCCTATCATCATAATGCTCTAAGGCCCCTCTCATCACAATGCTCCATGATCCCTGTCATCACAATGTTCCATGACACTAGTCATCACAGTGCTCCATGACCCCTGTCATCACAATATTCACTGCCCATGTAATCACAATGCTCCTGGTCCCCTGTAATCATAGTGCTCCATAGCCTTGTCATCACAATGCTCCAGAACTCTTGTCATCATAATGCTCCATGCCCGTGTCATCACAATGCTTGAAGAACCTTGTCATCACAATGCTCCTTGAACCATGTCATCACAAGATTCCAGGACCCTTGTCATCACAATGATCCGTGACCCCTGTCATCTCAATGCTCCATGATCTTTGTATTCACAATGCTCCATGGCCTCTATAATTGCGGTGATCCATGACCCCTGTCATCAAAATGCTCCCTGGTATATTTCATCACAATTCTAGATGACCACTGTCATCACAGTGCTCCACGGCCCCTGTCATCAGAGTCCTCCCTGATACCTTTCATCACAATTCTATATGACCGCTCTCATCACAATTCCACATGACACCTGTCATCACAATGCTCCATGAACCATGTCATCACAATGTTCATGGACAATAGTAGTCATCACAATGCTCCATGACAACTTACATCACAATGCTCCTTGACCCCTGTCATTCCATTGCTCCATGGCCTATGCATTCACAATGCTCCATGGCTCCTGTAATCACATTGCTCAATGATCCCTTTCATCACAATGCTCCAAGACCGCTATCATCACAATGACCCATGACGCCTATCATCATAATGCTCCAAGGCCCCTCTCATCACAATGCTCCATGATCCCTGTCATCACAATGTTCCATGACACTAGTCATCACAGTGCTCCATGACCCCTGTCATCACAATATTCACTGCCCATGTAATCACAATGCTCCTGGTCCCCTGTAATCACAATGCTCCATACCCTTGTCATCACAATGCTCCAGAACTCTTGTCATCATAATGCTCCATTCCCGTGTCATCACAGTGCTCCATGACCAATTTCATCACAATGCTCCTTGACCTCTGTCATCACAATGCTCTATGACCACGGTCATCACAATGCCACATGACACCTGTCATCACAATGCTCTATAGCCCCTGTCAGCACAATGTTCCATGACAGGTATCATCACAATGATCCATGACTGCTGTCATCACAATGTTCACTGCCATTGTCATTCTCAATGCTCCCTGGCCCCTGTCCTCACAATGCTCCATGCTCATATCATCACAATGCTCCATTACCCATGTCATCGTAGTGATCCATGACCGCTTTCATCACAATGCTCCATGACCCCAGTCATCACAATGCTCCATAGCCCTTGTCATCACAATGCTCCATTAGCCCTGTCATCACAATGTTCCATGACTCTTGTCATCAAAATGCCTCATGATCCATTTAATCACAATGCTCCATGACTCCTTTCATCACATCCTCCATGACACTTGTCATTACACTGCCCCATGACCTTTTTCAGAACAATGCTCCATGATACCAGTCATCACAATGCTCCATGACCATTGTCGTCACAATGCTCCATGCCCCTTTCAACACAATGCTCCATGACAACTGTCATCACAATGCTCCATGGTCTTTGTCATCACAATTATACATGGCCCCTGTGATCACAGTGCTCCATGACCCCTTTCATCCCAATGCTCCATGACCACTGTCATCACAATGCCCCATGACCCCTGTCATCACAATGCTCCAAAGCCCCTCTCATCACAATGCTCCATGATCCCTGTCATCACAATGTTCCATGACACTAGTCATCACAGTGCTCCATGACCCCTGTCATCACAATATTCACTGCCCATGTAATCACAATGCTCCTGGTCCCCTGTAATCACAATGCTCCATACCCTTGTCATCACAATGCTCCAGAACTCTTGTCATCATAATGCTCCATTCCCGTGTCATCACAGTGCTCCATGACCACTTTCATCACAATGCTCCTTGACCCCTGTCATCACAATGCTCTATGACCACTGTCATCACAATGCCACATGACACCTGTCATCACAATGCTCTATAGCCCCTGTCAGCACAATGTTCCATGACAGGTATCATCACAATGATCCATGACTGCTGTCATCACAATGTTCCCTGCCCTTGTCATTCTCAATGCTCCCTGGCCCCTGTCATCACAATGATCCATGCTCATATCATCACAATGCTCCATTACCCATGTCATCGTAGTGATCCATGACCGCTTTCATCACAATGCTCCATGACCCCAGTCATCACAATGCTCCATAGCCCTTGTCATCACAATGCTCCATTAGCCCTGTCATCACAATGTTCCATGACTCTTGTCATCAAAATGCCTCATGATCCATTTAATCACAATGCTCCATGACTCCTTTCATCACATCCTCCATGACACTTGTCATTACACTGCCCCATGACCTTTTTCAGAACAATGCTCCATGATACCAGTCATCACAATGCTCCATGACCATTGTCGTCACAATGCTCCATGCCCCTTTCAACACAATGCTCCATGACAACTGTCATCACAATGCTCCATGGTCTTTGTCATCACAATTATACATGGCCCCTGTGATCACAGTGCTCCATGACCCCTTTCATCACAATGCTCCATGACCACTGTCATCACAATGCCCCATGACCCCTGTCATCACAATGCTCCAAAGCCCCTCTCATCACAATGCTCCATGATCCCTGTCATCACAATGTTCCATGACACTAGTCATCACAGTGCTCCATGACCCCTGTCATCACAATATTCACTGCCCATGTAATCACAATGCTCCTGGTCCCCTGTAATCACAATGCTCCATACCCTTGTCATCACAATGCTCCAGAACTCTTGTCATCATAATGCTCCATTCCCGTGTCATCACAGTGCCCATGACCACTTTCATCACAATGCTCCTTGACCCCTGTCATCACAATGCTCTATGACCACTGTCATCACAATGCCACATGACACCTGTCATCACAATGCTCTATAGCCCCTGTCAGCACAATGTTCCATGACAGGTATCATCACAATGATCCATGACTGCTGTCATCACAATGTTCCCTGCCCTTGTCATTCTCAATGCTCCCTGGCCCCTGTCATCACAATGATCCATGCTCATATCATCACAATGCTCCATTACCCATGTCATCGTAGTGATCCATGACCCCTTTCATCACAATGCTCCATGACCCCAGTCATCACAATGCTCCATAGCCCTTGTCATCACAATGCTCCATTAGCCCTGTCATCACAATGTTCCATGACTCTTGTCATCAAAATGCCTCATGATCCATTTAATCACAATGCTCCATGACTCCTTTCATCACATCCTCCATGATACTTGTCATTACACTGCCCCATGACCTTTTTCAGAACAATGCTCCATGATACCAGTCATCACAATGCTCCATGACCATTGTCGTCACAATGCTCCATGCCCCTTTCAACACAATGCTCCATGACAACTGTCATCACAATGCTCCATGGCCTTTGTCATCACAATTATACATGGCCCCTGTGATCACAGTGCTCCATGACCCCTTTCATCACAATGCTCCATGACCACTGTCATCACAATGCCCCATGACCCCTGTCATCACAATGCTCCATGGCCCCTGTCATTACAATGCTCCATGACCACTGTCATCACAATGTTCCATGATCGCTGTAATCACAATTACCCATGACACCTTTCCTCAGAAGGCTCCAGTACGCCTGTCATCACAATGCTCCAATGACCGTCTCATCACAATGCTCCATGATCCCTGTCAGCACAACGTTCCATGACAATTGTCATCACAATGCTCCATGACACCTCTCATCACAATGTTGCCTGCCCATGTCATCAAAATGCTCCATGTCCCCTGTAATCACAATGTTCCATTACACCTGTCTTCACAATGTTCCCTGCCCATGTCATCACAATGCTCCATTACCAATGTAATCAAAATGTTCGCCTGCCCTTGTCATCAAAATGCTCCATGGCCCCTTTAATCACAATGCTCCATGAACCCTGTCATCCCAATGTTCCATGACAGTTGTCATCACAATGCTCCATGACCCTGTAATCACAATGCTCCATGCCCTTGTCATCACAATGCTCCAGAACTCTTGTCATCATAATGATGAATGCTCGTGTCATCACAAAGCTCCATGATACTTGTCATCACAATGTTCCATGGCCTTGTCATTACAATACTCCATGGCCCCTGTCATCACCGTGCTCCATGATACCTTTTATCACAATTCTAGATGACCACTGTCATCACAATGCCCCAAGACACATGTCATCACAATTCGCCATGGCCCTTGCCATCACAATGCTCCATGACCCGTGTCATCATAATGGTCCAGGACACTTGTCATCACAATGATCCATGACCACTTACATCACAATGCTCCTTGACTCCTGTCATCACAATGCTCCATAGCCTATGCATTCGCAATGCTACATGGTCCCTGTAATCACATTGCTCCATGATCCATTTCATCACAATGCTCTATGACCACTGTCATTACAATGCCACATTATACCTGTCATCACAATGCTCCATGGCCCCTGTCAGCACAATGTTCCATGACAGATGTCATCACTCTCCTCCATGGTCCCTGTAATCACAATGCTCCATTCCCTTGTCAACGCAATGCTCCAGAACTCTTGTCATCATAATGCTCCATGCCCGTCTCATCACAATTCTCCATGACACTTTTCATTAAAATGCTCCATGGCCTTTATCATCACAATGCTCCATGGCCCCTGTTATCACAGTGATCCATGGTACCTTTCATCACAATGCTAGATAACCTCTGTCATCACAATGCCCGAGGACACCTGTCATCAGAATTGGCCATGGCCCTTGTCATCACAATGCTCCATGCCCTTGTCACCACAATGCTCCAGAACTCTGGGCATCATAATGCTCCATGCCCGTCTCATCACAATGTTCCATGACACTTGTCATCAAAATGCTCCATGGCCTTTGTCATCACAATGCTCCATGGCCCCTGTTATCACAGTGCTCCATGTTACCTTTCATCACAATTCTAGATGACCACTGTCATCACAATGCCCCATGACACCTGTCATCACAATTCGCCATGGCCCTTGTCATCACAATGCTCCATGATCCATGTCATCACAATGTTCCTGGACACTTATCATCACAATGAACTATGACCACATTCATCACAATGCTCCATGACCCCTGTCATCACATTGCTCCATGGCCTATGCATTCAAAATGCTCCATGGCCCCTGTAATCACATTGCTCCATGATCCCTTTCATCACAATGCTCCAAGACCGCAGTCATCACAAGGCCCCATGACGCGTATCATCATAATGCTCCAAGGCCCCTCTCATCACAATGCTCCATGATTCCTGTCATCACAATGTTCCATGACACTAGTCATCACAGTGCTCCATGACCCCTGTCATCACAATATTCACTGCCCATGTAATCACAATGCTCCTGGTCCCCTGTAATCACAGTGCTCCATACCCTTTTCATCACAATGCTCCAGAACTCTTGTCATCATAATGCTCCATGCCCGTGTCATCACAATGCTTGAAGAACCTTGTCATCACAATGCTCCATGAACCGTGTCATCACAAGGTTCCAGGACCCTTGTCATCACAATGATCCGTGACACCTGTCATCTCAATGCTCCATGATCTTTGTATTCACAATGCTCCATGGCCTCTATAATTGCGGTGATCCATGACCCCTGTCATCACAATGCTCCCTGGTATATTTCATCACAATTCTAGATGACCACTGTCATCACAGTGCTCCACGGCCCCTGTCATCAGAGTCCTCCCTGATACCTTTCATCACAATTCTATATGACCGCTCTCATCACAATTCCACATGACACCTGTCATCACAATGCTCCATGAACCATGTCATCACAATGTTCATGGACAATAGTCATCACAATGCTCCATGACAACTTACATCACAATGCTCCTTGACCCCTGTCATTTCATTGCTCCATGGCCTATGCATTCACAATGCTCCATGGCTCCTGTAATCACATTGCTCCATGTTCCCTTTCATCACAATGCTCCAAGACCGCTGTCATCACAATGCCCCATGACGCCTATCATCATAATGCTCCAAGGCCCCTCTCATCACAATGCTCCATGATCCCTTTCATCACAATGTTCCAGGACACTAGTCATCACAGTGCTCCATGACCCCTGTCATCACAATATTCACTGCCCATGTAATCACAATGCTCCTGGTCCCCTGTAATCATAGTGCTCCATACCCTTGTCATCACAATGCTCCAGAACTCTTGTCATCATAATGCTCCATGACCGTGTCATCACAATGCTTGAAGAACCTTGTCATCACAATGCTCCATGAACCGTGTCATCACAAGGTTCCAGGACCCTTGTCATCACAATGATCCATGACCCCTGTCATCTCAATGCTCCATGATCTTTGTATTCACAATGCTCCATGGCCTCTATAATTGCGGTGATCCATGACCCCTGTCATCACAATGCTCCCTGGTATATTTCATCACAATTCTAGATGACCACTGTCATCACAGTGCTCCACGGCCCCTGTCATCAGAGTCCTCCCTGATACCTTTCATCACAATTCTATATGACCGCTCTCATCACAATTCCACATGACCCCTGTCATCTCAATGCTCCATGATCTTTGTATTCACAATGCTCCCTGGCCCCTATAATTGCGGTGATCCATGACCCCTGTCATCACAATGCTCCCTGGTATATTTCATCACAATTCTAGATGACCACTGTCATCACAGTGCTCCACGGCCCCTGTCGTCAGAGTCCTCCATGATACCTTTCATTACAATTCTACATGACCACTGTCATCACAATACCCCATGACACCTGTCATCACAATTCGCCATGGCACTTGTCATCACAATGCTCCATGAACCATGTCATCACAATGTTCATGGACACTTGTCATCACAATGCTCCATGACAACTTACATCACAATGCTCCTTGACCCCTGTCATTTCATTGCTCCATGGCCTATGCATTCACAATGCTCCATGGCTCCTGTAAGCACATTGCTCCATGATCCCTTTCATCACAATGCTCCAAGACCGCTGTCATCACAATGCCCCATGACGCCTATCATCATAATGCTCTAAGGCCCCTCTCATCACAATGCTCCATGATTCCTGTCATCACAATGTTCCATGACACTAGTCATCACAGTGCTCCATGACCCCTGTCATCACCATATTCACTGCCCATGTAATCACAATGCTCCTGGTTCCCTGTAATCATAGTGCTCCATACCCTTGTCATCACAATGCTCCAGAACTCTTGTCATCATAATGCTCCATGCCCGTGTCATCACAATGCTTGAAGAACCTTGTCATCACAATGCTCCATGAACCGTGTCATCACAAGGTTCCAGGACCCTTGTCATCACAATGATCCGTGACCCCTGTCATCTCAATGCTCCATGATCTTTGTATTCACAATGCTCCATGGTCTCTATAATTGCGGTGATCCATGACCCCTGTCATCACAATGCTCCCTGGTATATTTCATCACAATTCTAGATGACCACTGTCATCACAGTGCTCCACGGCCCCTGTCAGCAGAGTCCTCCCTGATACCTTTCATCACAATTCTATTTGACCGCTCTCATCACAATTCCACATGACACCTGTCATCACAATGCTCCATGAACCATGTCATCACAATGTTCATGGACAATAGTCATCACAATGCTCCATGACAACTTACATCACAATGCTCCTTGACCCCTGTCATTCCATTGCTCCATGGCCTATGCATTCACAATGCTCCATGGCTCCTGTAATCACATTGCTCCATGATCCCTTTCATCACAATGCTCCAAGACCACTGTCATCACAATGCTCCATAGCCCTTGTCATCACAATGCTCCATTAGCACTGTCATCACAATGTTCCATGACTCTTGTCATCAAAATGCCTCATGATCCATTTAATCACAATGCTCCATGACTCCTTTCATCACATCCTCCATGATACTTGTCATTACACTGCCCCATGACCTTTTCAGAACAATGCTCCATGATACCAGTCATCACAATGCTCCATGACCATTGTCGTCACAATGCTCCATGCCCCTTTCAACACAATGCTCCATGACAACTGTCATCACAATGCACCATGGTCTTTGTCATCACAATTATACATGGCCCCTGTGATCACAGTGCTCCATGACCCCTTTCATCACAATGCTCCATGACCACTGTCATCACAATGCTCCATGGCCCCTGTCATTACAATGCTCCATGACCACTGTCATCACAATGTTCCATGATCGCTGTAATCACAATGACCCATGACACCTTTCCTCAGAAGGCTCCAGTACGCCTGTCATCACAATGCTCCAATGACCGTCTCATCACAATGCTGCATGATCCCTGTCAGCACAACGTTCCATGACAATTGTCATCACAATGCTCCATGACACCTGTCATCACAATGTTGCCTGCCCATGTCATCAAAATGCTCCATGTCCCCTGTAATCACAATGTTCCATTACACCTGTCTTCACAATGTTCCCTACCCATGTCATCACAATGCTCCATTACCAATGTAATCAAAATGTTCGCCTGCCCTTGTCATCAAAATGCTCCATGGCCCCTTTAATCACAATGCTCCATGAACCCTGTCATCCCAATGTTCCATGACAGTTGTCATCACAATGCTCCATGACCCTGTAATCACAATGCTCCATGCCCTTGTCATCACAATGCTCCAGAACTCTTGTCATCATAATGATGAATGCTCGTGTCATCACAGAGCTCCATGATACTTGTCATCACAGTGATCCATGGCCTTGTCATTACAATACTCCATGGCCCCTGTCATCACCGTGCTCCATGATACCTTTTATCACAATTCTAGATGACCACTGTCATCACAATGCCCCAAGACACATGTCATCACAATTCGCCATGGCCCTTGCCATCACAAAGCTCCATGACCCGTGTCATCACTGTGGTCCAGGACACTTGTCATCACAATGCTCCATGACCCCTGTCATCACACTGCTCCATGGCCTATGCATTCAAAATGCTCCATGGCCCCTGTAATCACATTGCTCCATGATCCCTTTCATCACAATGTTCTATGACTACTCTCATCTCAATACCCCATGAGGCCTATCATCATAATGCTCCAAGGCCCCTCTCATCACAATGCTCCATGAACCCTGTCATCACAATGTTCCATGACACTTGTCATCATAGTGCTCCATGAATCCCTGTCATCACAATATTCACTGCCCATGTAATCACAATGCTCCTGGTCCCCTGTAATCACAGTGCTCCATACCCTTTTCATCACAATGCTCCAGAACTCTTGTCATCATAATGCTCCATGCCTGTGTCATCACAATGCTTGAAGAACCTTGTCATCACAATGCTCCATGAACCGTGTCATCACAAGGTTCCAGGACCCTTGTCATCACAATGATCCATGACCCCTGTCATCTCAATGCTCCATGATCTTTGTATTCACAATGCTCCATGGCCCCTATAATTGCGGCGATCCATGACCCCTTTCTTCACAATGCTCCCTGGTATATTTCATCACAATTCTAGATGACCACTGTCATCACAGTGCTCCACGGCCCCTGTCGTCAGAGTCCTCCATGATACCTTTCATTACAATTCTACATGACCACTGTCATCACAATGCCCCATGACACCTGTCATCACAATTCGCCATGGCACTTGTCATCACAATGCTCCATGAACCATGTCATCACAGTGTTCATGGACACTTGTCATCACAATGCTCCATGACAACTTACATCACAATGCTCCTTGACCCCTGTCATTTCATTGCTCCATGGCCTATGCATTCACAATGCTCCATGGCTCCTGTAATCACATTGCTCCATGATCCCTTTCATCACAATGCTCCAAGACCGCTGTCATCACAATGCCCCATGACGCCTATCATCATAATGCTCCAAGGCCCCTCTCATCACAATGCTCCATGATCCCTGTCATCGCAATGTTCCATGACACTAGTCATCACAGTGCTCCATGACCCCTGTCATCACAATATTCACTGCCCATGTAATCACAATGCTCCTGTTCCCCTGTAATCACAATGCTCCATACCCTTGTCATCACAATGCTCCAGAACTCTTGTCATCATAATGCTCCATGCCCGTGTCATCACAGTGCTCCATGACCACTTTCATCACAATGCTCCTTGACCCCTGTCATCACAATGCTCTATGACCACTGTCATCACAATGCCACATGACACCTGTAATCACATTGCTCCATGATCCTTTTCATCACAATGCTCTATGACCACTGTCATCACAATGCCACATGACACCTGTCATCACAATGCTCTATAGCCCCTGTCAGCACAATGTTCCATGACTGGTATCATCACAATGATCCATGACTGCTGTCATCACAATATTCCCTGCCCTTGTCATTCTCAGTGCTCCCTGGCCCCTGTCATCACAATGATCCATGCTCATATCATCACAATGCTCCATTACCCATGTCATCGTAGTGATCCATGACCGCTTTCATCACAATGCTCCATGACCCCAGTCATCACAATGCTCCATAGCCCTTGTCATCACAATGCTCCATTAGCCCTGTCATCACAATGTTCCATGACTCTTGTCATCAAAATGCCTCATGATCCATTTAATCACAATGCTCCATGACTCCTTTCATCACATCCTCCATGATACTTGTCATTACACTGCCCCATGACCTTTTTCAGAACAACGCTTCATGATACCAGTCATCACAATGCTCCATGACCATTGTCGTCACAATGCTCCATGCCCCTTTCAACACAATGCTCCATGACAACTGTCATCACAATGCTCCATGGCCTTTGTCATCACAATTATACATGGTCCCTGTGATCACAGTGCTCCATGACCCCTTTCATCACAATGCTCCATGACCACTGTCATCACAATGCCCCATGACCCCTGTCATCACAATGCTCCATGGCCCCTGTCATTACAATGCTCCATGACCACTGTCATCACAATGTTCCATGATCGCTGTAATCACAATGACCCATGACACCTTTCCTCAGAAGACTCCAGTACGCCTGTCATCACAATGCTCCAATGACCGTCTCATCACAATGCTCCATGATCCCTGTCAGCACAACGTTCCATGACAATTGTCATCACAATGCTCCATGACACCTGTCATCACAATGTTGCCTGCCCATGTCATCAAAATGCTCCATGTCCCCTGTAATCACAATGTTCCATTACACCTGTCTTCACAATGTTCCCTGCTCATGTCATCACAATGCTCCATTACCAATGTAATCAAAATGTTCGCCTGCCCTTGTCATCAAAATGCTCCATGGCCCCTTTAATCACAATGCTCCATGAACCCTGTCATCCCAATGTTCCATGACAGTTGTCATCACAATGCTCCATGACCCTGTAATCACAATGCTCCATGCCCTTGTTATCACAATGCTCCAGAACTCTTGTCATCATAATGATGAATGCTCGTGTCATCACAAAGCTCCATGATACTTGTCATCACAATGTTCCATGGCCTTGTCATTACAATACTCCATGGCCCCTGTCATCACCGTGCTCCATGATACCTTTTATCACAATTCTAGATGACCACTGTCATCACAATGCCCCAAGACACATGTCATCACAATTCGCCATGGCCCTTGCCATCACAATGCTCCATGACCCGTGTCATCATAATGGTCCAGGACACTTGTCATCACAATGATCCATGACCACTTACATCACAATGCTCCTTGACTCCTGTCATCACAATGCTCCATAGCCTATGCATTCGCAATGCTACATGGTCCCTGTAATCACATTGCTCCATGATCCATTTCATCACAATGCTCTATGACCACTGTCATTACAATGCCACATTATACCTGTCATCACAATGCTCCATGGCCCCTGTCAGCCCAATATTCCATGACAGATGTCATCACTATCCTCCATGGTCCCTGTAATCACAATGCTCCATTCCCTTGTCAACGCAATGCTCCAGAACTCTTGTCATCATAATGCTCCATGCCCGTCTCATCACAATTCTCCATGACACTTTTCATTAAAATGCTCCATGGTCTTTATCATCACAATGCTCCATGGCCCCTGTTATCACATTGATCCATTGTACCTTTCATCACAATGCTAGATAACCTCTGTCATCACAATGCCCGATGACACCTGTCATCAGAATTGGCCATGGCCCTTGTCATCACAATGCTCCATGCCCTTGTCACCACAATGCTCCAGAACTCTTGGCATCATAATGCTCCATGTCCGTCTCATCACAATGCTCCATGACACTTGTCATCAAAATGCTCCATGGCCTTTGTCATCACAATGCTCCATGGCCCTTGTTATCACAGTGCTCCATGTTACCTTTCATCACAATTCTAGTTGACCACTGTCATCACAATGCCCCATGACACCTGTCATCACAATTCGCCATGGCCCTTGTCATCACAATGCTCCATGATCCATGTCATCACAATGTTCCTGGACACTTATCATCACAATGAACTATGACCACATTCATCACAATGCTCCATGACCCCTGTCATCACACTGCTCCATGGCCTATGCATTCAAAATGCTCCATGGCCCCTGTAATCACATTGCTCCATGATCCCTTTCATCACAATGTTCTATGACCACTCTCATCACAATACCCCATGACGCCTATCATCATAATGCTCCAAGGCCCGTCTCATCACAATGCTCCATGAACCCTGTCATCACAATGTTCCATGACACTTGTCAGCACAGTGCTCCATGAACCCCTGTCATCACAATATTCACTGCCCATGTAATCACAATGCTCCTGGTCCCCTGTAATCACAGTGCTCCATACCCTTTTCATCACAATGCTCCAGAACTCTTGTCATCATAATGCTCCATGCCCGTGTCATCACAATGCTTGAAGAACCTTGTCATCACAATGCTCCATGAACCGTGTCATCACAAGGTTCCAGGACCCTTGTCATCACAATGATCCATGACCCCTGTCATCTCAATGCTCCATGATCTTTGTATTCACAATGCTCCATGGCCCCTATAATTGCGGTGATCCATGACCCCTGTCATCACAATGCTCCCTGGTATATTTCATCACAATTCTAGATGACCACTGTCATCACAGTGCCTCACGGCCCCTGTCGTCAGAGTCCTCCATGATACCTTTCATTACAATTCTACATGACCACTGTCATCACAATGCCCCATGACACCTGTCATCACAATTCGCCATGGCACTTGTCATCACAATGCTCCATGAACCATGTCATCACAATGTTCATGGACACTTGTCATCACAATGCTCCATGACAACTTACATCACAATGCTCCTTGACCCCTGTCATTTCATTGCTCCATGGCCTATGCATTCACAATGCTCCATGGCTCCTGTAAGCACATTGCTCCATGATCCCTTTCATCACAATGCTCCAAGACCGCTGTCATCACAATGCCCCATGACGCCTATCATCATAATGCTCTAAGGCCCCTCTCATCACAATGCTCCATGATTCCTGTCATCACAATGTTCCATGACACTAGTCATCACAGTGCTCCATGACCCCTGTCATCACAATATTCACTGCCCATGTAATCACAATGCTCCTGGTCCCCTGTAATCATAGTGCTGCATACCCTTGTCATCACAATGCTCCAGAACTCTTGTCATCATAATGCTCCATGCCCGTGTCATCACAATGCTTGAAGAACCTTGTCATCACAATGCTCCATGAACCGTGTCATCACAAGGTTCCAGGACCCTTGTCATCACAATGATCCGTGACCCCTGTCATCTCAATGCTCCATGATATATTTCATCACAATTCTAGATGACCACTGTCATCACAGTGCTCCACGGCCCCTGTCATCAGAGTCCTCCCTGATACCTTTCATCACAATTCTATATGACCGCTCTCATCACAATTCCACATGACACCTGTCATCACAATGCTCCATGAACCATGTCATCACAATGTTCATGGACAATAGTCATCACAATGCTCCATGACAACTTACATCACAATGCTCCTTGACCCCTGTCATTCCATTGCTCCATGGCCTATGCATTCACAATGCTCCATGGCTACTGTAATCACATTGCTCCATGATCCCTTTCATCACAATGCTCCAAGACCGCTGTCATCACAATGCCCCATAACGCCTATCATCTTAATGCTCCAAGGCCACTCTCATCACAATGCTCCATGATCCCTGTCATCACAATGTTACATGACACTAGTCATCACAGTGCTCCATGACCCCTGTCATCACAATATTCACTGCCCATGTAATCACAATGCTCCTGGTCCCCTGTAATCACAATGCTCCATACCCTTGCATCACAATGCTCCAGAACTCTTGTCATCATAATGCTCCATTCCCGTGTCATCACAGTGCTCCATGACCACTTTCATCACAATGCTCCTTGACCCCTGTCATCACAATGCTCTATGACCACTGTCATCACAATGCCACATGACACCTGTCATCACAATGCTCTATAGCCCCTGTCAGCACAATGTTCCATGACAGGTATCATCACAATGATCCATGACTGCTGTCATCACAATGTTCCCTGCCCTTGTCATTCTCAATGCTCCCTGGCCCCTGTCATCACAATGCTCCATGCTCATATCATCACAATGCTCCATTACCCATGTCATCGTAGTGATCCATGACCCCTTTCATCACAAATGTTCCATGACCCCAGTCATCACAATGCTCCATAGCCCTTGTCATCACAATGCTCCATTAGCCCTGTCATCACAATGTTCCATGACTCTTGTCATCAAAATGCCTCATGATCCATTTAATCACAATGCTCCATGACTCCTTTCAACACATCCTCCATGATACTTGTCATTACACTGCCCCATGACCTTTTTCAGAACAATGCTCCATGATACCAGTCATCACAATGCTCCATGACCATTGTCGTCACAATGCTCCATGCCCCTTTCAACACAATGCTCCATGACAACTGTCATCACAATGCTCCATTGCCTTTGTCATCACAATTATACATGGCCCCTGTGATCACAGTGCTCCATGACCCCTTTCATAACAATGCTCCATGACCACTGTCATCACAATGCCCCATGACCCCTGTCATCACAATGCTCCATGGCCCCTGTCATTACAATGCTCCATGACCACTGTCATCACAATGTTCCATGATCGCTGTAATCACAATGACCCATGACACCTTTCCTCAGAAGGCTCCAGTACGCCTGTCATCACAATGCTCCAATGACCGTCTCATCACAATGCTCCATGATCCCTGTCAGCACAACGTTCCATGACAATTGTCATCACAATGCTCCATGACACCTGTCATCACAATGTTGCCTGCCCATGTCATCAAAATGCTCCATGTCCCCTGTAATCACAATGTTCCATTACACCTGTCTTCACAATGTTCCCTGCCCATGTCATCACAATGCTCCATTACCAATGTAATCAAAATGTTCGCCTGCTCTTGTCATCAAAATGCTCCATGGCCCCTTTAATCACAATGCTCCATGAACCCTGTCATCACAATGTCCCATGACAGTTGTCATCACAATGCTCCATGACCCTGTAATCACAATGCTCCATGCCCTTGTCATCACAATGCTCCAGAACTCTTGTCATCATAATGATGAATGCTCGTGTCATCACAAAGCTCCATGATACTTGTCATCACAATGTTCCATGGCCTTGTCATTACAATACTCCATGGCCCCTGTCATCACCGTGCTCCATGATACCTTTTATCACAATTCTAGATGACCACTGTCATCACAATGCCCCAAGACACATGTCATCACAATTCGCCATGGCCCTTGCCATCACAATGCTCCATGACCTGTGTCATCACAATGGTCCAGGACACTTGTCATCACAATGATCCATGACCACTTACATCACAATGCTCGTTGACTCCTGTCATCACAATGCTCCATAGCCTATGCATTCGCAATGCTACATGGTCCCTGTAATCACATTGCTCCATGACCCATTTCATCACAATGCTCTATAACCACTGTCATCACACTGCTCCATGGCCTATGCATTCCAAATGCTCCATGGCCCCTGTAATCACATTGCTCCATGATCCCTTTCATCACAATGTTCTATGACCACTCTCATCACAATACCCCATGACGCCTATCATCATAATGCTCCAAGGCCCGTCTCATCACAATGCTCCATGAACCCTGTCATCACAATGTTCCATGACACTTGTCAGCACAGTGCTCCATGAACCCCTGTCATCACAATATTCACTGCCCATGTAATCACAATGCTCCTGGTCCCCTGTAATCACAGTGCTCCATACCCTTTTCATCACAATGCTCCAGAACTCTTATCATCATAATGCTCCATGCCCGTGTCATCACAATGCTTGAAGAACCTTGTCATCACAATGCTCCATGAACCGTGTCATCACAAGGTTCCAGGACCCTTGTCATCACAATGATCCGTGACCCCTGTCATCTCAATGCTCCATGATCTTTGTATTCACAATGCTCCATGGCCCCTATAATTGCGGTGATCCATGACCCCTGTCATCACAATGCTCCCTGGTATATTTCATCACAATTCTAGATGACCACTGTCATCACAGTGCCTCACGGCCCCTGTCGTCAGAGTCCTCCATGATACCTTTCATTACAATTCTACATGACCACTGTCATCACAATGCCCCATGACACCTGTCATCACAATTCGCCATGGCACTTGTCATCACAATGCTCCATGAACCATGTCATCACAATGTTCATGGACACTTGTCATCACAATGCTCCATGACAACTTACATCACAATGCTCCTTGACCCCTGTCATTTCATTGCTCCATGGCCTATGCATTCACAATGCTCCATGGCTCCTGTAAGCACATTGCTCCATGATCCCTTTCATCACAATGCTCCAAGACCGCTGTCATCACAATGCCCCATGACGCCTATCATCATAATGCTCTAAGGCCCCTCTCATCACAATGCTCCATGATTCCTGTCATCACAATGTTCCATGACACTAGTCATCACAGTGCTCCATGACCCCTGTCATCACAATATTCACTGCCCATGTAATCACAATGCTCCTGGTCCCCTGTAATCACAGTGCTCCATACCCTTTTCATCACAATGCTCCAGAACTCTTGTCATCATAATGCTCCATACCCGTGTCATCACAATGCTTGAAGAACCTTGTCATCACAATGCTCCATGAACCGTGTCATCACAAGGTTCCAGGACCCTTGTCATCACAATGATCCGTGACCCCTGTCATCTCAATGCTCCATGATCTTTGTATTCACAATGCTCCATGGCCTCTATAATTGCGGTGATCCATGACCCCTGTCATCACAATGCTCCCTGGTATATTTCATCACAATTCTAGATGACCACTGTCATCACAGTGCTCCACGGCCCCTGTCATCAGAGTCCTCCCTGATACCTTTCATCACAATTGTATATGACCGCTCTCATCACAATTCCACATGACACCTGTCATCACAATGCTCCATGAACCATGTCATCACAATGTTCATGGACAATAGTCATCACAATGCTCCATGACAACTTACATCACAATGCTCCTTGACCCCTGTCATTCCATTGCTCCATGGCCTATGCATTCACAATGCTCCATGGCTCCTGTAATCACATTGATCCATGATCCCTTTCATCACAATGCTCCAAGACCGCTGTCATCACAATGCCCCATAATGCCTATCATCATAATGCTCCAAGGCCCCTCTCATCACAATGCTCCATGATCCCTGTCATCACAATGTTCCATGACACTAGTCATCACAGTGCTCCATGACCCCTGTCATCACAATATTCACTGCCCATGTAATCACAATGCTCCTGTTCCCCTGTAATCATAGTGCTCCATACCCTTGTCATCACAATGCTCCAGAACTCTTGTCATCATAATGCTCCATTCCCGTGTCATCACAGTGCTCCATGACCACTTTCATCACAATGCTCCTTGACCCCTGTCATCACAATGCTCTATGACCACTGTCATCACAATGCCACATGACACCTGTCATCACAATGCTCTATAGCCCCTGTCAGCACAATGTTCCATGACAGGTATCATCACAATGATCCATGACTGCTGTCATCACAATGTTCCCTGCCCTTGTCATTCTCAGTGCTCCCTGGCCCCTGTCATCACAATGATCCATGCTCATATCATCACAATGCTCCATTACCCATGTCATCGTAGTGATCCATGACCGCTTTCATCACAATGCTCCATGACCCCAGTCATCACAATGCTCCATAGCCCTTGTCATCACAATGCTCCATTAGCCCTGTCATCACAATGTTCCATGACTCTTGTCATCAAAATGCCTCATGATCCATTTAATCACAATGCTCCATGACTCCTTTCATCACATCCTCCATGATGCTTGTCATTACACTGCCCCATGACCTTTTTCAGAACAACGCTTCATGATACCAGTCATCACAATGCTCCATGACCATTGTCGTCACAATGCTCCATGCCCCTTTCAACACAATGCTCCATGACAACTGTCATCACAATGCTCCATGGCCTTTGTCATCACAATTATACATGGTCCCTGTGATCACAGTGCTCCCTGACCCCTTTCATCACAATGCTCCATGACCACTGTCATCACAATGCCCCATGACCCCTGTCATCACAATGCTCCATGGCCCCTGTCATTACAATGCTCCATGACCACTGTCATCACAATGTTCCATGATCGCTGTAATCACAATGACCCATGACACCTTTCCTCAGAAGGCTCCAGTACGCCTGTCATCACAATGCTCCAATGACCGTCTCATCACAATGCTCCATGATCCCTGTCAGCACAACGTTCCATGACAATTGTCATCACAATGCTCCATGACACTTGTCATCACAATGTTGCCTGCCCATGTCATCAAAATGCTCCATGTCCCCTGTAATCACAATGTTCCATTACACCTGTCTTCACAATGTTCCCTGCCCATGTCATCACAATGCTCCATTACCAATGTAATCAAAATGTTCGCCTGCCCTTGTCATCAAAATGCTCCATGGCCCCTTTAATCACAATGCTCCATGAACCCTGTCATCACAATGTTCCATGACAGTTGTCATCACAATGCTCCATGACCCTGTAATCACAATGCTCCATGCCCTTGTCATCACAATGCTCCAGAACTCTTGTCATCATAATGATGAATGCTCGTGTCATCACAAAGCTCCATGATACTTGTCATCACAATGTTCCATGGCCTTGTCATTATAATACTCCATGGCCCCTGTCATCACCGTGCTCCATGATACCTTTTATCACAATTCTAGATGACCACTGTCATCACAATGCCCCAAGACACATGTCATCACAATTCGCCATGGCCCTTGCCATCACAATGCTCCATGACCCGTGTCATCACAATGGTCCAGGACACTTGTCATCACAATGATCCATGACCACTTACATCACAATGCTCCTTGACTCCTGTCATCACAATGCTCCATAGCCTATGCATTCGCAATGCTACATGGTCCCTGTAATCACATTGCTCCATGATCCATTTCATCACAATGCTCTATGACCACTGTCATTACAATGCCACATTATACCTGTCATCACAATGCTCCATGGCCCCTGTCAGCCCAATATTCCATGACAGATGTCATCACTATCCTCCATGGTCCCTGTAATCACAATGCTCCATTCCCTTGTCAACGCAATGCTCCAGAACTCTTGTCATCATAATGCTCCATGCCCGTCTCATCACAATTCTCCATGACACTTTTCATTAAAATGCTCCATGGTCTTTATCATCACAATGCTCCATGGCCCCTGTTATCACATTGATCCATTGTACCTTTCATCACAATGCTAGATAACCTCTGTCATCACAATGCCCGATGACACCTGTCATCAGAATTGGCCATGGCCCTTGTCATCACAATGCTCCATGCCCTTGTCACCACAATGCTCCAGAACTCTTGGCATCATAATGCTCCATGTCCGTCTCATCACAATGCTCCATGACACTTGTCATCAAAATGCTCCATGGCCTTTGTCATCACAATGCTCCATGGCCCTTGTTATCACAGTGCTCCATGTTACCTTTCATCACAATTCTAGTTGACCACTGTCATCACAATGCCCCATGACACCTGTCATCACAATTCGCCATGGCCCTTGTCATCACAATGCTCCATGATCCATGTCATCACAATGTTCCTGGACACTTATCATCACAATGAACTATGACCACATTCATCACAATGCTCCATGACCCCTGTCATCACACTGCTCCATGGACTATGCATTCAAAATGCTCCATGGCCCCTGTAATCACATTGCTCCATGATCCCTTTCATCACAATGTTCTATGACCACTCTCATCACAATACCCCATGACGCCTATCATCATAATGCTCCAAGGCCCGTCTCATCACAATGCTCCATGAACCCTGTCATCACAATGTTCCATGACACTTGTCGGCACAGTGCTCCATGAACCCCTGTCATCACAATATTCACTGCCCATGTAATCACAATGCTCCTGGTCCCCTGTAATCACAGTGCTCCATACCCTTTTCATCACAATGCTCCAGAACTCTTGTCATCATAATGCTCCATGCCCGTGTCATCACAATGCTTGAAGAACCTTGTCATCACAATGCTCCATGAACCGTGTCATCACAAAGTTCCAGGACCCTTGTCATCACAATGATCCATGACCCCTGTCATCTCAATGCTCCATGATCTTTGTATTCACAATGCTCCATGGCCCCTATAATTGCGGTGATCCATGACCCCTGTCATCACAATGCTCCCTGGTATATTTCATCACAATTCTAGATGACCACTGTCATCACAGTGCCTCACGGCCCCTGTCGTCAGAGTCCTCCATGATACCTTTCATTACAATTCTACATGACCACTGTCATCACAATGCCCCATGACACCTGTCATCACAATTCGCCATGGCACTTGTCATCACAATGCTCCATGAACCATGTCATCACAATGTTCATGGACACTTGTCATCACAATGCTCCATGACAACTTACATCACAATGCTCCTTGACCCCTGTCATTTCATTGCTCCATGGCCTATGCATTCACAATGCTCCATGGCTCCTGTAAGCACATTGCTCCATGATCCCTTTCATCACAATGCTCCAAGACCGCTGTCATCACAATGCCCCATGACGCCTATCATCATAATGCTCTAAGGCCCCTCTCATCACAATGCTCCATGATTCCTGTCATCACAATGTTCCATGACACTAGTCATCACAGTGCTCCATGACCCCTGTCATCACAATATTCACTGCCCATGTAATCACAATGCTCCTGGTCCCCTGTAATCATAGTGCTCCATACCCTTGTCATCACAATGCTCCAGAACTCTTGTCATCATAATGCTCCATGCCCGTGTCATCACAATGCTTGAAGAACCTTGTCATCACAATGCTCCATGAACCGTGTCATCACAAGGTTCCAGGACCCTTGTCATCACAATGATCCGTGACCCCTGTCATCTCAATGCTCCATGATCTTTGTATTCACAATGCTCCATGGCCTCTATAATTGCGGTGATCCATGACCCCTGTCATCACAATGCTCCCTGGTATATTTCATCACAATTCTAGATGACCACTGTCATCACAGTGCTCCACGGCCCCTGTCATCAGAGTCCTCCCTGATACCTTTCATCACAATTCTATATGACCGCTCTCATCACAATTCCACATGACACCTGTCATCACAATGCTCCATGAACCATGTCATCACAATGTTCATGGACAATAGTCATCACAATGCTCCATGACAACTTACATCACAATGCTCCTTGACCCCTGTCATTCCATTGCTCCATGGCCTATGCATTCACAATGCTCCATGGCTCCTGTAATCACACTGCTCCATGATCCCTTTCATCACAATGCTCCAAGACCGCTGTCATCACAATGCCCCATAACGCCTATCATCTTAATGCTCCAAGGCCCCTCTCATCACAATGCTCCATGATCCCTGTCATCACAATGTTACATGACACTAGTCATCACAGTGCTCCATGACCCCTGTCATCACAATATTCACTGCCCATGTAATCACAATGCTCCTGGTCCCCTGTAATCACAATGCTCCATACCCTTGCATCACAATGCTCCAGAACTCTTGTCATCATAATGCTCCATTCCCGTGTCATCACAGTGCTCCATGACCACTTTCATCACAATGCTCCTTGACCCCTGTCATCACAATGCTCTATGACCACTGTCATCACAATGCCACATGACACCTGTCATCACAATGCTCTATAGCCCCTGTCAGCACAATGTTCCATGACAGGTATCATCACAATGATCCATGACTGCTGTCATCACAATGTTCCCTGCCCTTGTCATTCTCAGTGCTCCCTGGCCCCTGTCATCACAATGATCCATGCTCATATCATCACAATGCTCCATTACCCATGTCATCATAGTGATCCATGACCGCTTTCATCACAATGCTCCATGACCCCAGTCATCACAATGCTCCATAGCCCTTGTCATCACAATGCTCCATTAGCCCTGTCATCACAATGTTCCATGACTCTTGTCATCAAAATGCCTCATGATCCATTTAATCACAATGCTCCATGACTCCTTTCATCACATCCTCCATGATACTTGTCATTACACTGCCCCATGAACTTTTTCAGAACAACGCTTCATGATACCAGTCATCACAATGCTCCATGACCATTGTCGTCACAATGCTCCATGCCCCTTTCAACACAATGCTCCATGACAACTGTCATCACAATGCTCCATGGCCTTTGTCATCACAATTATACATGGCCCCTGTGATCACAGTGCTCCATGACCCCTTTCATCACAATGCTCCATGACCACTGTCATCACAATGCCCCATGACCCCTGTCATCACAATGCTCCATGGCCCCTGTCATTACAATGCTCCATGACCACTGTCATCACAATGTTCCATGATCGCTGTAATCACAATGACCCATGACACCTTTCCTCAGAAGGCTCCAGTACGCCTGTCATCACAATGCTCCAATGACCGTCTCATCACAATGCTCCATGATCCCTGTCAGCACAACGTTCCATGACAATTGTCATCACAATGCTCCATGACACCTGTCATCACAATGTTGCCTGCCCATGTCATCAAAATGCTCCATGTCCCCTGTAATCACAATGTTCCATTACACCTGTCTTCACAATGTTCCCTGCCCATGTCATCACAATGCTCCATTACCAATGTAATCAAAATGTTCGCCTGCCCTTGTCATCAAAATGCTCCATGGCCCCTTTAATCACAATGCTCCATGAACCCTGTCATCCCAATGTTCCATGACAGTTGTCATCACAATGCTCCATGACCCTGTAATCACAATGCTCCATGCCCTTGTCATCACAATGCTCCAGAACTCTTGTCATCATAATGATGAATGCTCGTGTCATCACAAAGCTCCATGATACTTGTCATCACAATGTTCCATGGCCTTCTCATTACAATACTCCATGGCCCCTGTCATCACCGTGCTCCATGATACCTTTTATCACAATTCTAGATGACCACTGTCATCACAATGCCCCAAGACACATGTCATCACAATTCGCCATGGCCCTTGCCATCACAATGCTCCATGACCCGTGTCATCACAATGGTCCAGGACACTTGTCATCACAATGATCCATGACCACTTACATCACAATGCTCCTTGACTCCTGTCATCACAATGCTCCATAGCCTATGCATTCGCAATGCTACATGGTCCCTGTAATCACATTGCTCCATGATCCATTTCATCACAATGCTCTATGACCACTGTCATTACAATGCCACATTATACCTGTCATCACAATGCTCCATGGCCCCTGTCAGCCCAATATTCCATGACAGATGTCATCACTATCCTCCATGGTCCCTGTAATCACAATGCTCCATTCCCTTGTCAACGCAATGCTCCAGAACTCTTGTCATCATAATGCTCCATGCCCGTCTCATCACAATTCTCCATGACACTTTTCATTAAAATGCTCCATGGTCTTTATCATCACAATGCTCCATGGCCCCTGTTATCACATTGATCCATTGTACCTTTCATCACAATGCTAGATAACCTCTGTCATCACAATGCCCGATGACACCTGTCATCAGAATTGGCCATGGCCCTTGTCATCACAATGCTCCATGCCCTTGTCACCACAATGCTCCAGAACTCTTGGCATCATAATGCTCCATGTCCGTCTCATCACAATGCTCCATGACACTTGTCATCAAAATGCTCCATGGCCTTTGTCATCACAATGCTCCATGGCCCTTGTTATCACAGTGCTCCATGTTACCTTTCATCACAATTCTAGTTGACCACTGTCATCACAATGCCCCATGACACCTGTCATCACAATTCGCCATGGCCCTTGTCATCACAATGCTCCATGATCCATGTCATCACAATGTTCCTGGACACTTATCATCACAATGAACTATGACCACATTCATCACAATGCTCCATGACCCCTGTCATCACACTGCTCCATGGCCTATGCATTCAAAATGCTCCATGGCCCCTGTAATCACATTGCTCCATGATCCCTTTCATCACAATGTTCTATGACCACTCTCATCACAATACCCCATGACGCCTATCATCATAATGCTCCAAGGCCCGTCTCATCACAATGCTCCATGAACCCTGTCATCACAATGTTCCATGACACTTGTCAGCACAGTGCTCCATGAACCCCTGTCATCACAATATTCACTGCCCATGTAATCACAATGCTCCTGGTCCCCTGTAATCACAGTGCTCCATACCCTTTTCATCACAATGCTCCAGAACTCTTGTCATCATAATGCTCCATGCCCGTGTCATCACAATGCTTGAAGAACCTTGTCATCACAATGCTCCATGAACCGTGTCATCACAAGGTTCCAGGACCCTTGTCATCACAATGATCCATGACCCCTGTCATCTCAATGCTCCATGATCTTTGTATTCACAATGCTCCATGGCCCCTATAATTGCGGTGATCCATGACCCCTGTCATCACAATGCTCCCTGGTATATTTCATCACAATTCTAGATGACCACTGTCATCACAGTGCCTCACGGCCCCTGTCGTCAGAGTCCTCCATGATACCTTTCATTACAATTCTACATGACCACTGTCATCACAATGCCCCATGACACCTGTCATCACAATTCGCCATGGCACTTGTCATCACAATGCTCCATGAACCATGTCATCACAATGTTCATGGACACTTGTCATCACAATGCTCCATGACAACTTACATCACAATGCTCCTTGACCCCTGTCATTTCATTGCTCCATGGCCTATGCATTCACAATGCTCCATGGCTCCTGTAAGCACATTGCTCCATGATCCCTTTCATCACAATGCTCCAAACCGCTGTCATCACAATGCCCCATGACGCCTATCATCATAATGCTCTAAGGCCCCTCTCATCACAATGCTCCATGATTCCTGTCATCACAATGTTCCATGACACTAGTCATCACAGTGCTCCATGACCCCTGTCATCACAATATTCACTGCCCATGTAATCACAATGCTCCTGGTCCCCTGTAATCATAGTGCTCCATACCCTTGTCATCACAATGCTCCAGAACTCTTGTCATCATAATGCTCCATGCCCGTGTCATCACAATGCTTGAAGAACCTTGTCATCACAATGCTCCATGAACCGTGTCATCACAAGGTTCCAGGACCCTTGTCATCACAATGATCCGTGACCCCTGTCATCTCAATGCTCCATGATCTTTGTATTCACAATGCTCCATGGCCTCTATAATTGCGGTGATCCATGACCCCTGTCATCACAATGCTCCCTGGTATATTTCATCACAATTCTAGATGACCACTGTCATCACAGTGCTCCACGGCCCCTGTCATCAGAGTCCTCCCTGATACCTTTCATCACAATTCTATATGACCGCTCTCATCACAATTCCACATGACACCTGTCATCACAATGCTCCATGAACCATGTCATCACAATGTTCATGGACAATAGTCATCACAATGCTCCATGACAACTTACATCACAATGCTCCTTGACCCCTGTCATTCCATTGCTCCATGGCCTATGCATTCACAATGCTCCATGGCTACTCTAATCACATTGCTCCATGATCCCTTTCATCACAATGCTCCAAGACCGCTGTCATCACAATGCCCCATAACGCCTATCATCTTAATGCTCCAAGGCCACTCTCATCACAATGCTCCATGATCCCTGTCATCACAATGTTACATGACACTAGTCATCACAGTGCTCCATGACCCCTGTCATCACAATATTCACTGCCCATGTAATCACAATGCTCCTGGTCCCCTGTAATCACAATGCTCCATACCCTTGCATCACAATGCTCCAGAACTCTTGTCATCATAATGCTCCATTCCCGTGTCATCACAGTGCTCCATGACCACTTTCATCACAATGCTCCTTGACCCCTGTCATCACAATGCTCTATGACCACTGTCATCACAATGCCACATGACACCTGTCATCACAATGCTCTATAGCCCCTGTCAGCACAATGTTCCATGACAGGTATCATCACAATGATCCATGACTGCTGTCATCACAATGTTCCCTGCCCTTGTCATTCTCAATGCTCCCTGGCCCCTGTCATCACAATGCTCCATGCTCATATCATCACAATGCTCCATTACCCATGTCATCGTAGTGATCCATGACCCCTTTCATCACAAATGCTCCATGACCCCAGTCATCACAATGCTCCATAGCCCTTGTCATCACAATGCTCCATTAGCCCTGTCATCACAATGTTCCATGACTCTTGTCATCAAAATGCCTCATGATCCATTTAATCACAATGATCCATGACTCCTTTCAACACATCCTCCATGATACTTGTCATTACACTGCCCCATGACCTTTTTCAGAACAATGCTCCATGATACCAGTCATCACAATGCTCCATGACCATTGTCGTCACAATGCTCCATGCCCCTTTCAACACAATGCTCCATGACAACTGTCATCACAATGCTCCATGGCCTTTGTCATCACAATTATACATGGCCCCTGTGATCACAGTGCTCCATGACCCCTTTCATCACAATGCTCCATGACCACTGTCATCACAATGCCCCATGACCCCTGTCATCACAATGCTCCATGGCCCCTGTCATTACAATGCTCCATGACCACTGTCATCACAATGTTCCATGATCGCTGTAATCACAATGACCCATGACACCTTTCCTCAGAAGGCTCCAGTACGCCTGTCATCACAATGCTCCAATGACCGTCTCATCACAATGCTCCATGATCCCTGTCAGCACAACGTTCCATGACAATTGTCATCACAATGCTCCATGACACCTGTCATCACAATGTTGCCTGCCCATGTCATCAAAATGCTCCATGTCCCCTGTAATCACAATGTTCCATTACACCTGTCTTCACAATGTTCCCTGCCCATGTCATCACAATGCTCCATTACCAATGTAATCAAAATGTTCGCCTGCCCTTGTCATCAAAATGCTCCATGGCCCCTTTAATCACAATGCTCCATGAACCCTGTCATCACAATGTCCCATGACAGTTGTCATCACAATGCTCCATGACCCTGTAATCACAATGCTCCATGCCCTTGTCATCACAATGCTCCAGAACTCTTGTCATCATAATGATGAATGCTCGTGTCATCACAAAGCTCCATGATACTTGTCATCACAATGTTCCATGGCCTTGTCATTACAATACTCCATGGCCCCTGTTATCATAGTGCTCCATGATACCTTTTATCACAATTCTAGATGACCACTGTCATCACAATGCCCCAAGACACATGTCATCACAATTCGCCATGGCCCTTGCCATCACAATGCTCCATGACCTGTGTCATCACAATGGTCTAGGACACTTGTCATCACAATGATCCATGACCACTTACATCACAATGCTCGTTGACTCCTGTCATCACAATGCTCCATAGCCTATGCATTCGCAATGCTACATGGTCCCTGTAATCACATTGCTCCATGACCCATTTCATCACAATGCTCTATAACCACTGTCATCACACTGCTCCATGGCCTATGCATTCCAAATGCTCCATGGCCCCTGTAATCACATTGCTCCATGATCCCTTTCATCACAATGTTCTATGACCACTCTCATCACAATACCCCATGACGCCTATCATCATAATGCTCCAAGGCCCGTCTCATCACAATGCTCCATGAACCCTGTCATCACAATGTTCCATGACACTTGTCAGCACAGTGCTCCATGAACCCCTGTCATCACAATATTCACTGCCCATGTAATCACAATGCTCCTGGTCCCCTGTAATC
Source organism: Balaenoptera borealis (assembly GCF_965194805.1). Classification (NCBI taxonomy): domain Eukaryota; kingdom Metazoa; phylum Chordata; class Mammalia; order Artiodactyla; family Balaenopteridae; genus Balaenoptera; species Balaenoptera borealis. Next base: position 28,663,882 of record NC_138874.1, on the reverse strand, counting down.
ACAGTGCTCCATACCCTTTTCATCACAATGCTCCAGAACTCTTATCATCATAATGCTCCATGCCCGTGTCATCACAATGCTTGAAGAACCTTGTCATCACAATGCTCCATGAACCGTGTCATCACAAGGTTCCAGGACCCTTGTCATCACAATGATCCATGGCCCCTGTCATCTCAATGCTCCATGATCTTTGTATACACAATGCTCCATGGCCCCTATAATTGCGGTGATCCATGACCCCTGTCATCACAATGCTCCCTGGTATATTTCATCACAATTCTAGATGACCACTGTCATCACAGTGCCTCACGTCCCCTGTCGTCAGAGTCCTCCATGATACCTTTCATTACAATTCTACATGACCACTGTCATCACAATGCCCCATGACACCTGTCATCACAATTCGCCATGGCACTTGTCATCACAATGCTCCATGAACCATGTCATCACAATGTTCATGGACACTTGTCATCACAATGCTCCATGACAACTTACATCACAATGCTCCTTGACCCCTGTCATTTCATTGCTCCATGGCCTATGCATTCACAATGCTCCATGGCTCCTGTAAGCACATTGCTCCATGATCCCTTTCATCACAATGCTCCAAGACCGCTGTCATCACAATGCCCCATGACGCCTATCATCATAATGCTCTAAGGCCCCTCTCATCACAATGCTCCATGATTCCTGTCATCACAATGTTCCATGACACTAGTCATCACAGTGCTCCATGACCCCTGTCATCACAATATTCACTGCCCATGTAATCACAATGCTCCTGGTCCCCTGTAATCACAGTGCTCCATACACTTTTCATCACAATGCTCCAGAACTCTTGTCATCATAATGCTCCATAACCGTGTCATCACAATGCTTGAAGAACCTTGTCACCACAATGCTCCATGAACCGTGTCATCACAAGGTTCCAGGACCCTTGTCATCACAATGATCCGTGACACCTGTCATCTCAATGCTCCATGATCTTTGTATTCACAATGCTCCATGGCCTCTATAATTGCGGTGATCCATGACCCCTGTCATCACAATGCTCCCTGGTATATTTCATCACAATTCTAGATGACCACTGTCATCACAGTGCTCCACGGCCCCTGTCATCAGAGTCCTCCCTGATACCTTTCATCACAATTGTATATGACCGCTCTCATCACAATTCCACATGACACCTGTCATCACAATGTTCCATGAACCATGTCATCACAATGTTCATGGACAATAGTCATCACAATGCTCCATGACAACTTACATCACAATGCTCCTTGACCCCTGTCATTCCATTGCTCCATGGCCTATGCATTCACAATGCTCCATGGCTCCTGTAATCACATTGATCCATGATCCCTTTCATCACAATGCTCCAAGACCGCTGTCATCACAATGCCCCATAATGCCTATCATCATAATGCTCCAAGGCCCCTCTCATCACAATGCTCCATGATCCCTGTCATCACAATGTTCCATGACACTAGTCATCACAGTGCTCCATGACCCCTGTCATCACAATATTCACTGCCCATGTAATCTCAATGGTCCTGGTCCCCTGTAATCACAATGCTCCATACCCTTGTCATCACAATGCTCCAGAACTCTTGTCATCATAATGCTCCATTCCCGTGTCATCACAGTGCTCCATGACCACTTTCATCACAATGCTCCTTGACCCCTGTCATCACAATGCTCTATGACCACTGTCATCACAATGCCACATGACACCTGTCATCACAATGCTCTATAGCCCCTGTCAGCACAATGTTCCTTGACAGGTATCATCACAATGATCCATGACTACTGTCATCACAATGTTCCCTGCCCTTGTCATTCTCAATGCTCCCTGGCCCCTGTCATCACAATGATCCATGCTCATATCATCACAATGCTCCATTACCCATGTCATCGTAGTGATCCATGACCCCTTTCATCACAATGCTCCATGACCCCAGTCATCACAATGCTCCATAGCCCTTGTCATCACAATGCTCCATTAGCCCTGTCATCACAATGTTCCATGACTCTTGTCATCAAAATGCCTCATGATCCATTTAATCACAATGCTCCATGACTCCTTTCAACACATCCTCCATGATACTTGTCATTACACTGCCCCATGACCTTTTTCAGAACAATGCTCCATGATACCAGTCATCACAATGCTCCATGACCATTGTCGTCACAATGCTCCATGCCCCTTTCAACACAATGCTCCATGACAACTGTCATCACAATGCTCCATGGCCTTTGTCATCACAATTATACATGGCCCCTGTGATCACAGTGCTCCATGACCCCTTTCATCACAATGCTCCATGACCACTGTCATCACAATGCCCCATGACCCCTGTCATCACAATGCTCCATGGCCCCTGTCATTACAATGCTCCATGACCACTGTCATCACAATGTTCCATGATCGCTGTAATCACAATGACCCATGACACCTTTCCTCAGAAGGCTTCAGTACGCCTGTCATCACAATGCTCCAATGACCGTCTCATCACAATGCTCCATGATCCCTGTCAGCACAACGTTCCATGACAATTGTCATCACAATGCTCCATGACACCTGTCATCACAATGTTGCCTGCCCATGTCATCAAAATGCTCCATGTCCCCTGTAATCACAATGTTCCATTACACCTGTCTTCACAATGTTCCCTGCCCATGTCATCACAATGCTCCATTACCAATGTAATCAAAATGTTCGCCTGCCCTTGTCATCAAAATGCTCCATGGCCCCTTTAATCACAATGCTCCATGAACCCTGTCATCCCAATGTTCCATGACAGTTGTCATCACAATGCTCCATGACCCTGTAATCACAATGCTCCATGCCCTTGTCATCACAATGCTCCAGAACTCTTGTCATCATAATGATGAATGCTCGTGTCATCACAAAGCTCCATGATACTTGTCATCACAATGTTCCATGGCCTTGTCATTACAATACTCCATGGCCCCTGTCATCACCGTGCTCCATGATACCTTTTATCACAATTCTAGATGACCACTGTCATCACAATGCCCCAAGACACATGTCATCACAATTCGCCATGGCCCTTGCCATCACAATGCTCCATGACCCGTGTCATCACAATGGTCCAGGACACTTGTCATCACAATGATCCATGACCACTTACATCACAATGCTCCTTGACTCCTGTCATCACAATGCTCCATAGCCTATGCATTCGCAATGCTACATGGTCCCTGTAATCACATTGCTCCATGATCCATTTCATCACAATGCTCTATGACCACTGTCATCACACTGCTCCATGGCCTATGCATTCAAAATGCTCCATGGCCCCTGTAATCACATTGCTCCATGATCCCTTTCATCACAATGTTCTATGACCACTCTCATCACAATACCCCATGACGCCTATCATCATAATGCTCCAAGGCCCGTCTCATCACAATGCTCCATGAACCCTGTCATCACAATGTTCCATGACACTTGTCAGCACAGTGCTCCATGAACCCCTGTCATCACAATATTCACTGCCCATGTAATCACAATGCTCCTGGTCCCCTGTAATCACAGTGCTCCATACCCTTTTCATCACAATGCTCCAGAACTCTTGTCATCATAATGCTCCATGCCCGTGTCATCACAATGCTTGAAGAACCTTGTCATCACAATGCTCCATGAACCGTGTCATCACAAGGTTCCAGGACCCTTGTCATCACAATGATCCATGACCCATGTCAACTCAATGCTCCATGATCTTTGTATTCACAATGCTCCATGGCCCCTATAATTGCGGTGATCCATGACCCCTGTCATCACAATGCTCCCTGGTATATTTCATCACAATTCTAGATGACCACTGTCATCACAGTGCCTCACGGCCCCTGTCGTCAGAGTCCTCCATGATACCTTTCATTACAATACTACATGACCACTGTCATTACAATGCCCCATGACACCTGTCATCACAATTCGCCATGGCACTTGTCATCACAATGCTCCATGAACCATGTCATCACAATGTTCATGGACACTTGTCATCACAATGCTCCATGACAACTTACATCACAATGCTCCTTGACCCCTGTCATTTCATTGCTCCATGGCCTATGCATTCACAATGCTCCATGGCTCCTGTAAGCACATTGCTCCATGATCCCTTTCATCACAATGCTCCAAGACCGCTGTCATCACAATGCCCCATGACGCCTATCATCATAGTGCTCCAAGGCCCCTCTCATCACAATGCTCCATGATTCCTGTCATCACAATGTTCCATGACACTAGTCATCACAGTGCTCCATGACCCCTGTCATCACAATATTCACTGCCCATGTAATCACAATGCTCCTGGTCCCCTGTAATCATAGTGCTCCATACCCTTGTCATCACAATGCTCCAGAACTCTTGTCATCATAATGCTCCATGCCCGTGTCATCACAATGCTTGAAGAACCTTGTCATCACAATGCTCCATGAACCGTGTCATCACAAGGTTCCAGGACCCTTGTCATCACAATGATCCGTGACCCCTGTCATCTCAATGCTCCATGATCTTTGTATTCACAATGCTCCATGGCCTCTATAATTGCGGTGATCCATGACCCCTGTCATCACAATGCTCCCTGGTATATTTCATCACAATTCTAGATGACCACTGTCATCACAGTGCTCCACGGCCCCTGTCAGCAGAGTCCTCCCTGATGCCTTTCATCACAATTCTATATGACCGCTCTCATCACAATTCCACATGACACCTGTCATCACAATGCTCCATGAACCATGTCATCACAATGTTCATGGACAATAGTCATCACAATGCTCCATGACAACTTACATCACAATGCTCCTTGACCCCTGTCATTCCATTGCTCCATGGCCTATGCATTCACAATGCTCCATGGCTCCTGTAATCACATTGCTCCATGATCCCTTTCATCACAATGCTCCAAGACCGCTGTCATCACAATGCCCCATAACGCCTATCATCTTAATGCTCCAAGGCCACTCTCATCACAATGCTCCATGATCCCTGTCATCACAATGTTACATGACACTAGTCATCACAGTGCTCCATGACCCCTGTCATCACAATATTCACTGCCCATGTAATCACAATGCTCCTGGTCCCCTGTAATCACAATGCTCCATACCCTTGCATCACAATGCTCCAGAACTCTTGTCATCATAATGCTCCATTCCCGTGTCATCACAGTGCTCCATGACCACTTTCATCACAATGCTCCTTGACCCCTGTCATCACAATGCTCTATGACCACTGTCATCACAATGCCACATGACACCTGTCATCACAATGCTCTATAGCCCCTGTCAGCACAATGTTCCATGACAGGTATCATCACAATGATCCATGACTGCTGTCATCACAATGTTCCCTGCCCTTGTCATTCTCAATGCTCCCTGGCCCCTGTCATCACAATGCTCCATGCTCATATCATCACAATGCTCCATTACCCATGTCATCGTAGTGATCCATGACCCCTTTCATCACAAATGCTCCATGACCCCAGTCATCACAATGCTCCATAGCCCTTGTCATCACAATGCTCCATTAGCCCTGTCATCACAATGTTCCATGACTCTTGTCATCAAAATGCCTCATGATCCATTTAATCACAATGATCCATGACTCCTTTCAACACATCCTCCATGATACTTGTCATTACACTGCCCCATGACCTTTTTCAGAACAATGCTCCATGATACCAGTCATCACAATGCTCCATGACCATTGTCGTCACAATGCTCCATGCCCCTTTCAACACAATGCTCCATGACAACTGTCATCACAATGCTCCATGGCCTTTGTCATCACAATTATACATGGCCCCTGTGATCACAGTGCTCCATGACCCCTTTCATCACAATGCTCCATGACCACTGTCATCACAATGCCCCATGACCCCTGTCATCACAATGCTCCATGGCCCCTGTCATTACAATGCTCCATGACCACTGTCATCACAATGTTCCATGATCGCTGTAATCACAATGACCCATGACACCTTTCCTCAGAAGGCTCCAGTACGCCTGTCATCACAATGCTCCAATGACCGTCTCATCACAATGCTCCATGATCCCTGTCAGCACAACGTTCCATGACAATTGTCATCACAATGCTCCATGACACCTGTCATCACAATGTTGCCTGCCCATGTCATCAAAATGCTCCATGTCCCCTGTAATCACAATGTTCCATTACACCTGTCTTCACAATGTTCCCTGCCCATGTCATCACAATGCTCCATTACCAATGTAATCAAAATGTTCGCCTGCCCTTGTCATCAAAATGCTCCATGGCCCCTTTAATCACAATGCTCCATGAACCCTGTCATCACAATGTCCCATGACAGTTGTCATCACAATGCTCCATGACCCTGTAATCACAATGCTCCATGCCCTTGTCATCACAATGCTCCAGAACTCTTGTCATCATAATGATGAATGCTCGTGTCATCACAAAGCTCCATGATACTTGTCATCACAATGTTCCATGGCCTTGTCATTACAATACTCCATGGCCCCTGTTATCATAGTGCTCCATGATACCTTTTATCACAATTCTAGATGACCACTGTCATCACAATGCCCCAAGACACATGTCATCACAATTCGCCATGGCCCTTGCCATCACAATGCTCCATGACCTGTGTCATCACAATGGTCTAGGACACTTGTCATCACAATGATCCATGACCACTTACATCACAATGCTCGTTGACTCCTGTCATCACAATGCTCCATAGCCTATGCATTCGCAATGCTACATGGTCCCTGTAATCACATTGCTCCATGACCCATTTCATCACAATGCTCTATAACCACTGTCATCACACTGCTCCATGGCCTATGCATTCCAAATGCTCCATGGCCCCTGTAATCACATTGCTCCATGATCCCTTTCATCACAATGTTCTATGACCACTCTCATCACAATACCCCATGACGCCTATCATCATAATGCTCCAAGGCCCGTCTCATCACAATGCTCCATGAACCCTGTCATCACAATGTTCCATGACACTTGTCAGCACAGTGCTCCATGAACCCCTGTCATCACAATATTCACTGCCCATGTAATCACAATGCTCCTGGTCCCCTGTAATCACAGTGCTCCATACCCTTTTCATCACAATGCTCCAGAACTCTTATCATCATAATGCTCCATGCCCGTGTCATCACAATGCTTGAAGAACCTTGTCATCACAATGCTCCATGAACCGTGTCATCACAAGGTTCCAGGACCCTTGTCATCACAATGATCCATGGCCCCTGTCATCTCAATGCTCCATGATCTTTGTATACACAATGCTCCATGGCCCCTATAATTGCGGTGATCCATGACCCCTGTCATCACAATGCTCCCTGGTATATTTCATCACAATTCTAGATGACCACTGTCATCACAGTGCCTCACGTCCCCTGTCGTCAGAGTCCTCCATGATACCTTTCATTACAATTCTACATGACCACTGTCATCACAATGCCCCATGACACCTGTCATCACAATTCGCCATGGCACTTGTCATCACAATGCTCCATGAACCATGTCATCACAATGTTCATGGACACTTGTCATCACAATGCTCCATGACAACTTACATCACAATGCTCCTTGACCCCTGTCATTTCATTGCTCCATGGCCTATGCATTCACAATGCTCCATGGCTCCTGTAAGCACATTGCTCCATGATCCCTTTCATCACAATGCTCCAAGACCGCTGTCATCACAATGCCCCATGACGCCTATCATCATAATGCTCTAAGGCCCCTCTCATCACAATGCTCCATGATTCCTGTCATCACAATGTTCCATGACACTAGTCATCACAGTGCTCCATGACCCCTGTCATCACAATATTCACTGCCCATGTAATCACAATGCTCCTGGTCCCCTGTAATCACAGTGCTCCATACACTTTTCATCACAATGCTCCAGAACTCTTGTCATCATAATGCTCCATAACCGTGTCATCACAATGCTTGAAGAACCTTGTCACCACAATGCTCCATGAACCGTGTCATCACAAGGTTCCAGGACCCTTGTCATCACAATGATCCGTGACACCTGTCATCTCAATGCTCCATGATCTTTGTATTCACAATGCTCCATGGCCTCTATAATTGCGGTGATCCATGACCCCTGTCATCACAATGCTCCCTGGTATATTTCATCACAATTCTAGATGACCACTGTCATCACAGTGCTCCACGGCCCCTGTCATCAGAGTCCTCCCTGATACCTTTCATCACAATTGTATATGACCGCTCTCATCACAATTCCACATGACACCTGTCATCACAATGTTCCATGAACCATGTCATCACAATGTTCATGGACAATAGTCATCACAATGCTCCATGACAACTTACATCACAATGCTCCTTGACCCCTGTCATTCCATTGCTCCATGGCCTATGCATTCACAATGCTCCATGGCTCCTGTAATCACATTGATCCATGATCCCTTTCATCACAATGCTCCAAGACCGCTGTCATCACAATGCCCCATAATGCCTATCATCATAATGCTCCAAGGCCCCTCTCATCACAATGCTCCATGATCCCTGTCATCACAATGTTCCATGACACTAGTCATCACAGTGCTCCATGACCCCTGTCATCACAATATTCACTGCCCATGTAATCTCAATGGTCCTGGTCCCCTGTAATCACAATGCTCCATACCCTTGTCATCACAATGCTCCAGAACTCTTGTCATCATAATGCTCCATTCCCGTGTCATCACAGTGCTCCATGACCACTTTCATCACAATGCTCCTTGACCCCTGTCATCACAATGCTCTATGACCACTGTCATCACAATGCCACATGACACCTGTCATCACAATGCTCTATAGCCCCTGTCAGCACAATGTTCCTTGACAGGTATCATCACAATGATCCATGACTACTGTCATCACAATGTTCCCTGCCCTTGTCATTCTCAATGCTCCCTGGCCCCTGTCATCACAATGATCCATGCTCATATCATCACAATGCTCCATTACCCATGTCATCGTAGTGATCCATGACCCCTTTCATCACAATGCTCCATGACCCCAGTCATCACAATGCTCCATAGCCCTTGTCATCACAATGCTCCATTAGCCCTGTCATCACAATGTTCCATGACTCTTGTCATCAAAATGCCTCATGATCCATTTAATCACAATGCTCCATGACTCCTTTCAACACATCCTCCATGATACTTGTCATTACACTGCCCCATGACCTTTTTCAGAACAATGCTCCATGATACCAGTCATCACAATGCTCCATGACCATTGTCGTCACAATGCTCCATGCCCCTTTCAACACAATGCTCCATGACAACTGTCATCACAATGCTCCATGGCCTTTGTCATCACAATTATACATGGCCCCTGTGATCACAGTGCTCCATGACCCCTTTCATCACAATGCTCCATGACCACTGTCATCACAATGCCCCATGACCCCTGTCATCACAATGCTCCATGGCCCCTGTCATTACAATGCTCCATGACCACTGTCATCACAATGTTCCATGATCGCTGTAATCACAATGACCCATGACACCTTTCCTCAGAAGGCTTCAGTACGCCTGTCATCACAATGCTCCAATGACCGTCTCATCACAATGCTCCATGATCCCTGTCAGCACAACGTTCCATGACAATTGTCATCACAATGCTCCATGACACCTGTCATCACAATGTTGCCTGCCCATGTCATCAAAATGCTCCATGTCCCCTGTAATCACAATGTTCCATTACACCTGTCTTCACAATGTTCCCTGCCCATGTCATCACAATGCTCCATTACCAATGTAATCAAAATGTTCGCCTGCCCTTGTCATCAAAATGCTCCATGGCCCCTTTAATCACAATGCTCCATGAACCCTGTCATCCCAATGTTCCATGACAGTTGTCATCACAATGCTCCATGACCCTGTAATCACAATGCTCCATGCCCTTGTCATCACAATGCTCCAGAACTCTTGTCATCATAATGATGAATGCTCGTGTCATCACAAAGCTCCATGATACTTGTCATCACAATGTTCCATGGCCTTGTCATTACAATACTCCATGGCCCCTGTCATCACCGTGCTCCATGATACCTTTTATCACAATTCTAGATGACCACTGTCATCACAATGCCCCAAGACACATGTCATCACAATTCGCCATGGCCCTTGCCATCACAATGCTCCATGACCCGTGTCATCACAATGGTCCAGGACACTTGTCATCACAATGATCCATGACCACTTACATCACAATGCTCCTTGACTCCTGTCATCACAATGCTCCATAGCCTATGCATTCGCAATGCTACATGGTCCCTGTAATCACATTGCTCCATGATCCATTTCATCACAATGCTCTATGACCACTGTCATCACACTGCTCCATGGCCTATGCATTCAAAATGCTCCATGGCCCCTGTAATCACATTGCTCCATGATCCCTTTCATCACAATGTTCTATGACCACTCTCATCACAATACCCCATGACGCCTATCATCATAATGCTCCAAGGCCCGTCTCATCACAATGATCCATGAACCCTGTCATCACAATGTTCCATGACACTTGTCAGCACAGTGCTCCATGAACCCCTGTCATCACAATATTCACTGCCCATGTAATCACAATGCTCCTGGTCCCCTGTAATCACAGTGCTCCATACCCTTTTCATCACAATGCTCCAGAACTCTTGTCATCATAATGCTCCATGCCCGTGTCATCACAATGCTTGAAGAACCTTGTCATCACAATGCTCCATGAACCGTGTCATCACAAGGTTCCAGGACCCTTGTCATCACAATGATCCATGACCCCTGTCAACTCAATGCTCCATGATCTTTGTATTCACAATGCTCCATGGCCCCTATAATTGCGGTGATCCATGACCCCTGTCATCACAATGCTCCCTGGTATATTTCATCACAATTCTAGATGACCACTGTCATCACAGTGCCTCACGGCCCCTGTCGTCAGAGTCCTCCATGATACCTTTCATTACAATACTACATGACCACTGTCATTACAATGCCCCATGACACCTGTCATCACAATTCGCCATGGCACTTGTCATCACAATGCTCCATGAACCATGTCATCACAATGTTCATGGACACTTGTCATCACAATGCTCCATGACAACTTACATCACAATGCTCCTTGACCCCTGTCATTTCATTGCTCCATGGCCTATGCATTCACAATGCTCCATGGCTCCTGTAAGCACATTGCTCCATGATCCCTTTCATCACAATGCTCCAAGACCGCTGTCATCACAATGCCCCATGACGCCTATCATCATAGTGCTCCAAGGCCCCTCTCATCACAATGCTCCATGATTCCTGTCATCACAATGTTCCATGACACTAGTCATCACAGTGCTCCATGACCCCTGTCATCACAATATTCACTGCCCATGTAATCACAATGCTCCTGGTCCCCTGTAATCATAGTGCTCCATACCCTTGTCATCACAATGCTCCAGAACTCTTGTCATCATAATGCTCCATGCCCGTGTCATCACAATGCTTGAAGAACCTTGTCATCACAATGCTCCATGAACCGTGTCATCACAAGGTTCCAGGACCCTTGTCATCACAATGATCCGTGACCCCTGTCATCTCAATGCTCCATGATCTTTGTATTCACAATGCTCCATGGCCTCTATAATTGCGGTGATCCATGACCCCTGTCATCACAATGCTCCCTGGTATATTTCATCACAATTCTAGATGACCACTGTCATCACAGTGCTCCACGGCCCCTGTCAGCAGAGTCCTCCCTGATGCCTTTCATCACAATTCTATATGACCGCTCTCATCACAATTCCACATGACACCTGTCATCACAATGCTCCATGAACCATGTCATCACAATGTTCATGGACAATAGTCATCACAATGCTCCATGACAACTTACATCACAATGCTCCTTGACCCCTGTCATTCCATTGCTCCATGGCCTATGCATTCACAATGCTCCATGGCTCCTGTAATCACATTGCTCCATGATCCCTTTCATCACAATGCTCCAAGACCGCTGTCATCACAATGCCCCATAACGCCTATCATCATAATGCTCCAAGGCCCCTCTCATCACAATGCTCCATGATCCCTGTCATCACAATGTTACATGACACTAGTCATCACAGTGCTCCATGACCCCTGTCATCACAATATTCACTGCCCATGTAATCACAATGGTCCTGGTCCCCTGTAATCACAAAGCTCCATACCCTTGTCATCACAATGCTCCAGAACTCTTGTCATCATAATGCTCCATTCCCGTGTCATCACAGTGCTCCATGACCACTTTCATCACAATGCTCCTTGACCCCTGTCATCACAATGCTCTATGACCACTGTCATCACAATGCCACATGACACCTGTCATCACAATGCTCTATAGCCCCTGTCAGCACAATGTTCCATGACAGGTATCATCACAATGATCCATGACTGCTGTCATCACAATGTTCCCTGCCCTTGTCATTCTCAATGCTCCCTGGCCCCTGTCATCACAATGATCCATGCTCATATCATCACAATGCTCCATTACCCATGTCATCGTAGTGATCCATGACCCCTTTCATCACAATGCTCCATGACCCCAGTCATCACAATGCTCCATAGCCCTTGTCATCACAATGCTCCATTAGCCCTGTCATCACAATGTTCCATGACTCTTGTCATCAAAATGCCTCATGATCCATTTAATCACAATGCTCCATGACTCCTTTCAACACATCCTCCATGATACTTGTCATTACACTGCCCCATGACCTTTTTCAGAACAATGCTCCATGATACCAGTCATCACAATGCTCCATGACCATTGTCGTCACAATGCTCCGTACCCCTTTCAACACAATGCTCCATGACAACTGTCATCACAATGCTCCATGGCCTTTGTCATCACAATTATACATGGTCCCTGTGATCACAGTGCTCCATGACCCCTTTCATCACAATGCTCCATGACCACTGTCATCACAATGCCCCATGACCCCTGTCATCACAATGCTCCATGGCCCCTGTCATTACAATGCTCCATGACCACTGTCATCACAATGTTCCATGATCGCTGTAATCACAATGACCCATGACACCTTTCCTCAGAAGGCTTCAGTACGCCTGTCATCACAATGCTCCAATGACCGTCTCATCACAATGCTCCATGATCCCTGTCAGCACAACGTTCCATGACAATTGTCATCACAATGCTCCATGACACCTGTCATCACAATGTTGCCTGCCCATGTCATCAAAATGCTCCATGTCCCCTGTAATCACAATGTTCCATTACACCTGTCTTCACAATGTTCCCTGCCCATGTCATCACAATGCTCCATTACCAATGTAATCAAAATGTTCGCCTGCCCTTGTCATCAAAATGCTCCATGGCCCCTTTAATCACAATGCTCCATGAACCCTGTCATCCCAATGTTCCATGACAGTTGTCATCACAATGCTCCATGACCCTGTAATCACAATGCTCCATGCCCTTGTCATCACAATGCTCCAGAACTCTTGTCATCATAATGATGAATGCTCGTGTCATCACAAAGCTCCATGATACTTGTCATCACAATGTTCCATGGCCTTCTCATTACAATACTCCATGGCCCCTGTCATCACCGTGCTCCATGATACCTTTTATCACAATTCTAGATGACCACTGTCATCACAATGCCCCAAGACACATGTCATCACAATTCGCCATGGCCCTTGCCATCACAATGCTCCATGACCCGTGTCATCACAATGGTCCAGGACACTTGTCATCACAATGATCCATGACCACTTACATCACAATGCTCCTTGACTCCTGTCATCACAATGCTCCATAGCCTATGCATTCGCAATGCTACATGGTCCCTGTAATCACATTGCTCCATGATCCATTTCATCACAATGCTCTATGACCACTGTCATCACACTGCTCCATGGCCTATGCATTCAAAATGCTCCATGGCCCCTGTAATCACATTGCTCCATGATCCCTTTCATCACAATGTTCTATGACCACTCTCATCACAATACCCCATGACGCCTATCATCATAATGCTCCAAGGCCCGTCTCATCACAATGCTCCATGAACCCTGTCATCACAATGTTCCATGACACTTGTCAGCACAGTGCTCCATGAACCCCTGTCATCACAATATTCACTGCCCATGTAATCACAATGCTCCTGGTCCCCTGTAATCACAGTGCTCCATACCCTTTTCATCACAATGCTCCAGAACTCTTGTCATCATAATGCTCCATACCCGTGTCATCACAATGCTTGAAGAACCTTGTCATCACAATGCTCCATGAACCGTGTCATCACAAGGTTCCAGGACCCTTGTCATCACAATGATCCATGACCCCTGTCATCTCAATGCTCCATGATCTTTGTATTCACAATGCTCCATGGCCCCTATAATTGCGGTGATCCATGACCCCTGTCATCACAATGCTCCCTGGTATATTTCATCACAATTCTAGATGACCACTGTCATCACAGTGCCTCACGGCCCCTGTCGTCAGAATCCTCCATGATACCTTTCATTACAATTCTACATGACCACTGTCATCACAATGCCCCATGACACCTGTCATCACAATTCGCCATGGCACTTGTCATCACAATGCTCCATGAACCATGTCATCACAATGTTCATGGACACTTGTCATCACAATGCTCCATGACAACTTACATCACAATGCTCCTTGACCCCTGTCATTTCATTGCTCCATGGCCTATGCATTCACAATGCTCCATGGCTCCTGTAAGCACATTGCTCCATGATCCCTTTCATCACAATGCTCCAAGACCGCTGTCATCACAATGCCCCATGACGCCTATCATCATAGTGCTCCAAGGCCCCTCTCATCACAATGCTCCATGATTCCTGTCATCACAATGTTCCATGACACTAGTCATCACAGTGCTCCATGACCCCTGTCATCACAATATTCACTGCCCATGTAATCACAATGCTCCTGGTCCCCTGTAATCATAGTGCTCCATACCCTTGTCATCACAATGCTCCAGAACTCTTGTCATCATAATGCTCCATGCCCGTGTCATCACAATGCTTGAAGAACCTTGTCATCACAATGCTCCATGAACCGTGTCATCACAAGGTTCCAGGACCCTTGTCATCACAATGATCCGTGACCCCTGTCATCTCAATGCTCCATGATCTTTGTATTCACAATGCTCCATGGCCTCTATAATTGCGGTGATCCATGACCCCTGTCATCACAATGCTCCCTGGTATATTTCATCACAATTCTAGATGACCACTGTCATCACAGTGCTCCACGGCCCCTGTCAGTAGAGTCCTCCCTGATACCTTTCATCACAATTCTATATGACCGCTCTCATCACAATTCCACATGACACCTGTCATCACAATGCTCCATGAACCATGTCATCACAATGTTCATGGACAATAGTCATCACAATGCTCCATGACAACTTACATCACAATGCTCCTTGACCCCTGTCATTCCATTGCTCCATGGCCTATGCATTCACAATGCTCCATGGCTCCTGTAATCACATTGCTCCATGATCCCTTTCATCACAATGCTCCAAGACCGCTGTCATCACAATGCCCCATAACGCCTATCATCATACTGCTCCAAGGCCCCTCTCATCACAATGCTCCATGATCCCTGTCATCACAATGTTCCATGACACTAGTCATCACAGTGCTCCATGACCCCTGTCATCACAATATTCACTGCCCATGTAATCACAATGCTCCTGGTCCCCTGTAATCACAATGCTCCATACCCTTGTCATCACAATGCTCCAGAACTCTTGTCATCATAATGCTCCATTCCCGTGTCATCACAGTGCTCCATGACCACTTTCATCACAATGCTCCTTGACCCCTGTCATCACAATGCTCTATGACCACTGTCAACACAATGCCACATGACACCTGTCATCACAATGCTCTATAGCCCCTGTCAGCACAATGTTCCATGACAGGTATCATCACAATGATCCATGACTACTGTCATCACAATGTTCCCTGCCCTTGTCATTCTCAATGCTCCCTGGCCCCTGTCATCACAATGATCCATGCTCATATCATCACAATGCTCCATTACCCATGTCATCGTAGTGATCCATGACCCCTTTCATCACAATGCTCCATGACCCCAGTCATCACAATGCTCCATAGCCCTTGTCATCACAATGCTCCATTAGCCCTGTCATCACAATGTTCCATGACTCTTGTCATCAAAATGCCTCATGATCCATTTAATCACAATGCTCCATGACTCCTTTCAACACATCCTCCATGATACTTGTCATTACACTGCCCCATGACCTTTTTCAGAACAATGCTCCATGATACCAGTCATCACAATGCTCCATGAGCATTGTCGTCACAATGCTCCATGCCCCTTTCAACACAATGCTCCATGACAACTGTCATCACAATGCTCCATGGCCTTTGTCATCACAATTATACATGGCCCCTGTGATCACAGTGCTCCATGACCCCTTTCATCACAATGCTCCATGACCACTGTCATCACAATGCCCCGTGACCCCTGTCATCACAATGCTCCATGGCCCCTGTCATTACAATGCTCCATGACCACTGTCATCACAATGTTCCATGATCGCTGTAATCACAATGACCCATGACACCTTTCCTCAGAAGGCTCCAGTACGCCTGTCATCACAATGCTCCAATGACCGTCTCATCACAATGCTCCATGATCCCTGTCAGCACAACGTTCCATGACAATTGTCATCACAATGCTCCATGACACCTGTCATCACAATGTTGCCTGCCCATGTCATCAAAATGCTCCATGTCCCCTGTAATCACAATGTTCCATTACACCTGTCTTCACAATGTTCCCTGCCCATGTCATCACAATGCTCCATTACCAATGTAATCAAAATGTTCGCCTGCCCTTGTCATCAAAATGCTCCATGGCCCCTTTAATCACAATGCTCCATGAACCCTGTCATCACAATGTTCCATGACAGTTGTCATCACAATGCTCCATGACCCTGTAATCACAATGCTCCATGCCCTTGTCATCACAATGCTCCAGAACTCTTGTCATCATAATGATGAATGCTCGTGTCATCACAAAGCTCCATGATACTTGTCATCACAATGTTCCATGGCCTTGTCATTACAATACTCCATGGCCCCTGTCATCACAGTGCTCCATGATACCTTTTATCACAATTCTAGATGACCACTGTCATCACAATGCCCCAAGACACATGTCATCACAATTCGCCATGGCCCTTGCCATCACAATGCTCCATGACCCGTGTCATCACAATGGTCCAGGACACTTGTCATCACAATGATCCATGACCACTTACATCACAATGCTCCTTGACTCCTGTCATCACAATGCTCCATAGCCTATGCATTCGCAATGCTACATGGTCCCTGTAATCACATTGCTCCATGATCCATTTCATCACAATGCTCTATGACCCCTGTCATTACAATGCCACATTATACCTGTCATCACAATGCTCCATGGCCCCTGTCAGCACAATGTTCCATGACAGATGTCATCACTCTCCTCCATGGTCCCTGTAATCACAATGCTCCATTCCCTTGTCAACGCAATGCTCCAGAACTCTTGTCATCATAATGCTCCATGCCCGTCTCCTCACAATTCTCCATGACACTTTTCATTAAAATGCTCCATGGCCTTTATCATCACAATGCTCCATGGCCACTATTATCACAGTGATCCATGGAACCTTTCATCACAATGCTAGATAACCTCTGTCATCACAATGCCCGAGGACACCTG
This sequence comes from Balaenoptera borealis, assembly GCF_965194805.1. Classification (NCBI taxonomy): domain Eukaryota; kingdom Metazoa; phylum Chordata; class Mammalia; order Artiodactyla; family Balaenopteridae; genus Balaenoptera; species Balaenoptera borealis. The sequence goes on along the minus strand of NC_138874.1, from coordinate 28,646,049 downwards.
TCATCAGAATTGGCCATGGCCCTTGTCATCACAATGCTCCATGCCCTTGTCACCACAATGCTCCAGAACTCTGGGCATCATAATGCTCCATGCCCGTCTCATCACAATGCTCCATGACACTTGTCATCAAAATGCTCCATGGCCTTTGTCATCACAATGCTCCATGGCCCCTGTTATCATAGTGCTCCATGTTACCTTTCATCACAATTCTAGATGACCACTGTCATCAAAAGGCCCCATGACACCTGTCATCACAATTCGCCATGGCCCTTGTCATCACAATGCTCCATGATCCATGTCATCACAATGTTCCTGGACACTTATCATCACAATGAACTATGACCAGATTCATCACAGAGCTCCATGACCCCTGTCATCACACTGCTCCATGGCCTATGCATTCAAAATGCTCCATGGCCCCTGTAATCACATTGCTCCATGATCCCTTTCATCACAATGCTCCAAGACCGCTGTCATCACAAGGCCCCATGACGCGTATCATCATAATGCTCCAAGGCCCCTCTCATCACAATACTCCATGAACCCTGTCATCACAATGTTCCATGACACTTGTCATCACAGTGCTCCATGAACCCCTGTCATCACAATATTCACTGCCCATGTAATCACAATGCTCCTGGTCTCCTGTAATCACAGTGCTCCCTACCCTTTTCATCACAATGCTCCAGAACTCTTGTCATCATAATGCTCCATGCCCGTGTCATCACAATGCTTGAAGAACCTTGTCATCACAATGCTCCATGAACCGTGTCATCACAAGGTTCCAGGACCCTTGTCATCACAATGATCCATGACCCTGTCATCTCAATGCTCCATGATCTTTGTATTCACAATGCTCCCTGGCCCCTATAATTGCGGTGATCCATGACCCCTGTCATCACAATGCTCCCTGGTATATTTCATCACAATTCTAGATGACCACTGTCATCACAGTGCTCCACGGCCCCTGTCGTCAGAGTCCTCCATGATACCTTTCATTACAATTCTACATGACCACTGTCATCACAATGCTCCTTGACCCCTGTCATAACAATGCTCTATGACCACTGTCATCACAATGCCACATGACACCTGTCATCACAATGCTCTATAGCCCCTGTCAGCACAATGTTCCATGACAGGTATCATCACAATGATCCATGACTGCTGTCATCACAATGTTCCCTGCCCTTATCATTTCATTGCTCCCTGGCCCCTGTCCTCACAATGCTCCATGCTCATATCATCACAATGTTCCATTACCCATGTCATCGTAGTGATCCATGACCGCTTTCATCACAATGCTCCATGACCCCAGTCATCACAATGCTCCATAGCCCTTGTCATCACAATGCTCCATTAGCCCTGTCATCACAATGTTCCATGACTCTTGTCATCAAAATGCCTCATGATCCATTTAATCACAATGCTCCATGACTCCTTTCATCACATCCTCCATGACACTTGTCATTTCACTGCCCCATGACCTTTTTCAGAACAATGCTCCATGATACCAGTCATCACAATGCTCCATGACCATTGTCGTCACAATGCTCCATGCCCCTTTCAACACAATGCTCCATGACAACTGTCATCAAAATGCTCCATGGCCTTTGTCATCACAATTATACATGGCCCCTGTGATCACAATGCCCCATGACCCCTGTCATCACAATGCTCCATTGCCCCTGTCATTATAATGCTCCATGACCACTGTCATCACAATGTTCCATGATCGCTGTAATCACAATGACCCATGACACCTTTCCTCAGAAGGCTCCAGTACGCCTGTCATCACAATGCTCCAATGACCGTCTCATCACAATGCTCCATGATCCCTGTCAGCACAACGTTCCATGACAATTGTCATCACAATGCTCCATGACACCTGTCATCACAATGTTGCCTGCCCATGTCATCAAAATGCTCCATGTCCCCTGTAATCACAATGTTCCATTACACCTGTCTTCACAATGTTCCCTGCCCATGTCATCACAATGCTCCATTACCAATGTAATCAAAATGTTCGCCTGCCCTTGTCATCAAAATGCTCCATGGCCCCTTTAATCACAATGCTCCATGAACCCTTTCCTTACAATGTTCCATGACAGTTGTCATCACAATGCTCCATGACCCTGTAATCACAATGCTCCATGCCCTTGTCATCACAATGCTCCAGAACTCTTGTCATCATAATGATGAATGCTCGTGTCATCACAAAGCTCCATGATACTTGTCATCACAATATTCCATGGCCTTGTCATTACAATACTCCATGGCCAATGTCATCACCGTGCTCCATGATACCTTTTATCACAGTTCTAGATGACCACTGTCATCACAATGCCCCAAGACACATGTCATCACAATTCGCCATGGCCCTTGCCATCACAATGCTCCATGACCCGTGTCATCACAATGGTCCAGGACACTTGTCATCACAATGATCCATGACCACTTACATCACAATGCTCCTTGACTCCTGTCATCACAATGCTCCATAGCCTATGCATTTGCAATGCTACATGGTCCCTGTAATCACATTGCTCCATGATCCATTTCATCACAATGCTCTATGACCACTGTCATTACAATGCCACATTATACCTGTCATCACAATGCTCCATGGCCCCTGTCAGCACAATGTTCCATGACAGATGTCATCACTCTCCTCCATGGTCCCTGTAATCACAATGCTCCATTCCCTTGTCAACGCAATGCTCCAGAACTCTTGTCATCATAATGCTCCATGCCCGTCTCATTACAATTCTCCATGACACTTTTCATTAAAATGCTCCATTGCCTTTATAATCACAATGCTCCATGTCCCATATTATCACAGTGATCCATGGTACCTTTCATCACTATGCTAGATAACCTCTGTCATCACAATGCCCGAGGACACCTGTCATCAGAATTGGCCATGGCCCTTGTCATCACAATGCTCCATGCCCTTGTTACCACAATGCTCCAGAACTCTTGGCATCATAATGCTCCATGCCCGTCTCATCACAATGCTCCATGACACTTGTCATCAAAATGCTCCATGGCCTTTGTCATCACAATGCTCCATGACCCCTGTTATCACAGTGCTCCATGTTACCTTTCATCACAATTCTAGATGACCACTGTCATCACAATGCCCCATGACACCTGTCATCACAATTCGCCATGGCCCTTGTCATCACAATGCTCCATGATCCATGTCATCACAATGTTCCTGGACACTTATCATCACAATGAACTATGACCACATTCATCACAATGCTCCATGACCCCTGTCATCACACTGCTCCAAGGCCTATGCATTCAAAATGCTCCATGGCCCCTGTAATCACATTGCTCCATGATCCCTTTCATCACTATGTTCTATGACCACTCTCATCACAATACCCCATGACGCCTATCATCATAATACTCCAAGGCCCCTCTCATCACAATGCTCCATGAACCCTGTCATCACAATATTCACTGCCCATGTAATCACAACGCTCCTGGTCCCCTGTAATCACAGTGCTCCATACCCTTTTCATCACAATGCTCCAGAACTCTTGTCATCATAATGCTCCATGACCGTGTCATCACAATGCTTGAAGAACCTTGTCATCACAATGCTCCATGAACCGTGTCATCACAAAGTTCCAGGACCCTTGTCATCACAATGATCCATGACCCCTGTCATCTCAATGCTCCATGATCTTTGTATTCACAATGCTCCTTGGCCCCTATAATTGCGGTGATCCATGACCCCTGTCATCACAATGCTCCCTGGTATATTTCATCACAATTCTAGATGACCACTGTCATCACAGTGCTCCACGGACCCTGTCATCAGAGTCCTCCATGATACCTTTCATTACAATTCTACATGACCACTGTCATCACAATGCCCCATGACACCTGTCATCACAATTCTCCATGGCACTTGTCATCACAATGCTCCATGAACCATGTCATCACAATGCTCCATGCTCATATCATCACAATGCTCCATTACCCATGTCATCGTAGTGATCCATGACCCCTTTCATCACAATGCTCCATGACCCCAGTCATCACAATGCTCCATAGCCCTTGTCATCACAATGCTCCACTAGCCCTGTCATCACCATGTTCCATGTCTCTTGTCATCAAAATGCCTCATGATCCATTTAATCACAATGCTCCATGACTCCTTTCATCACATCCTCCATGATACTTGTCATTACACTGCCCCATGACCTCTTTCAGAACAATGCTCCATGATACCAGTCATCACAATGCTCCATGACCATTGTCGTCACAATGCTCCATGCCCATTTCAACACAATGCTCCATGACAACTGTCATCACAATGCTCCATGGTCTTTGTCATCACAATTATACATGGCCCCTGTGATCACAGTGCTCCATGACCCCTTTCATCACAATGCTCCATGACCACTGTCATCACAATGCCCCATGACCCCTGTCATCACAATGCTCCATGGCCCCTGTCATTACAATGCTCCATGACCACTGTCATCACAATGTTCCATGATCGCTGTAATCACAATGACTCATGACACCTTTCCTCAGAAGGCTCCAGTACGCCTGTCATCACAATGCTCCAATGACCGTCTCATCACAATGCTCCATGATCCCTGTCAGCACAACGTTCCATGACAATTGTCATCCCAATGGTCCATGACACCTGTCATCACAATGTTGCCTGCCCATGTCATCAAAATGCTCCATGTCCCCTGTAATCACAATGTTCCATTACACCTGTCTTCACAATGTTCCCTGCCCATGTCATCACAATGCTCCATTACCAATGTAATCAAAATGTTCGCCTGCCCTTGTCATCAAAATGCTCCATGGCCCCTTTAATCACAATGCTCCATGAACCCTGTCATCACAATGTTCCATAACAGTTGTCATCACAATGCTCCATGACCCTGTAATCACAATGCTCCATGCCCTTGTCATCACAATGCCCCAGAACTCTTATCATCATAATGATGAATGCTCGTGTCATCACAAAGCTCCATGATACTTGTCATCACAATGTTCCATGGCCTTGTCATTACAATACTCCATGGCCCCTGTCATCACAGTGCTCCATGATACATTTTATCACAATTCTAGATGACCACTGTCATCACAATGCCCCAAGACACATGTCATCACAATTCGCCATGGCCCTTGCCATCACAATGCTCCATGACCCGTGTCATCACAATGGTCCAGGACACTTGTCATCACAATGCTCCATGACCCCTGTCATCACACTGCTCCATGGCCTATGCATTCAAAATGCTCCATGGCCCCTGTAATCACATTGCTCCATGATCCCTTTCATCACAATGTTCTATGACCACTCTCATCTCAATACCCCATGACGCCTATCATCATAATGCTCCAAGGCCCCTCTCATCACAATGCTCCATGAACCCTGTCATCACAATGTTCCATGTCACTTGTCATCATAGTGCTCCATGAACCCCTGTCATCACAATATTCACTGCCCATGTAATCACAATGCTCCTGGTCCCCTGTAATCACAGTGCTCCATACCCTTTTCATCACAATGCTCCAGAACTCTTGTCATCATAATGCTCCATGCCCGTGTCATCACAATGCTTGAAGAACCTTGTCATCACAATGCTCCATGAACCGTGTCATCACAAGGTTCCAGGACCCTTGTCATCACAATGATCCATGACCCCTGTCATCTCAATGCTCCATGATCTTTGTATTCACAATGCTCCATGGCCCCTATAATTGCGGTGATCCATGACCCCTGTCATCACAATGCTCCCTGGTATATTTCATCACAATTCTAGATGACCACTGTCATCACAGTGCTCCACGGCCCCTGTCGTCAGAGTCCTCCATGATACCTTTCATTAAAATTCTACATGACCACTGTCATCACAATGCCCCATGACACCTGTCATCACAATTCGCCATGGCACTTGTCATCACAATGCTCCATGAACCATGTCATCACAATGTTCATGGACACTTGTCATCACAATGCTCCATGACAACTTACATCACAATGCTCCTTGACCCCTGTCATTTCATTGCTCCATGGCCTATGCATTCACAATGCTCCATGGCTCCTGTAAGCACATTGCTCCATGATCCCTTTCATCACAATGCTCCAAGACCGCTGTCATCACAATGCCCCATGACGCCTATCATCATAATGCTCTAAGGCCCCTCTCATCACAATGCTCCATGATCCCTGTAATCACAATGTTCCATGACACTAGTCATCACAGTGCTCCATGACTCCTGTCATCACAATATTCACTGCCCATGTAATCACAATGCTCCTGGTCCCCTGTAATCATAGTGATCCATACCCTTGTCATCACAATGCTCCAGAAATCTTGTCATCATAATGCTCCATGCCCGTGTCATCACAATGCTTGAAGAACCTTGTCATCACAATGCTCCAAGAACCGTGTCATCACAAGGTTCCAGGACCCTTGTCATCACAATGATCCGTGACCCCTGTCTTCTCAATGCTCCATGATCTTTGTATTCACAATGCTCCATGGCCCCTAAAATTGCGTTGATCCATGACCCCTGTCATCACAATGCTCCCTGGTATATTTCATCACAATTCTAGATGACCACTGTCATCACAATGCTCCACGGCCCCTGTCATCAGAGTCCTCCCTGATACCTTTCATCACAATTCTATATGACCGCTCTCCTCACAATTCCACATGACACCTGTCATCACAATGCTCCATGAACCATGTCATCACAATGTTCATGGACAATAGTCATCACAATGCTCCATGACAACTTACATCACAATGCTCCTTGACCCCTGTCATTTCATTGCTCCATGGCCTATGCATTCACAATGCTCCATGGCTCCTGTAATCACATTGCTCCATGATCCCTTTCATCACAATGCTCCAAGACCGCTGTCATCACAATGCCCCATGACGCCTATCATCATAATGCTCCAAGGCCCCTCTCATCACAGTGCTCCATGACCCCTGTCATCACAATATTCACTGCCCATGTAATCACAATGCTCCTGGTCCCCTGTAATCACAATGCTCCATACCATTGTCATCACAATGCTCCAGAACTCTTCTCATCATAATGCTCCATTCCCGTGTCATCACAGTGCTCCATGACCACTGTCATCACAATGCCACATGACACCTGTCATCACAATGCTCTATAGCCGCTGTCAGCACAATGTTCCATGACAGGTATCATCACAATGATCCATGACTGCTGTCATCACAATATTCCCTGCCCTTGTCATTCTCAATGCTCCCTGGCCCCTGTCATCACAATGCTCCATGCTCATATCATCACAATGCTCCATTACCCATGTCATCGATGTGATCCATGACCCCTTTCATCACAATGCTCCATGACCCCAGTCATCACAATGCTCCATAGCCCTTGTCATCACAATGCTCCATTAGCCCTGTCATCACAATGTTCCATGACTCTTGTCATCAAAATGCCTCATGATCCATTGAATCACAGTGCTCCATGACTCCTTTCATCACATCCTCCATGATACTTGTCATTACACTGCCCCATGACCTTTTTCAGAACAATGCTCCATGATACCAGTCATCACAATGCTCCATGACCATTGTAGTCACAATGCTCCATGCCCCTTTCAACACAATGCTCCATGACAACTGTCATCACAATGCTCCATGGCCTTTGTCATCACAATTATACATGGCCCCTGTTATCACAGTGCTCCATGACCCCTTTCATCACAATGCTCCATGACCACTGTCATCACAATGCTCCATGGCCCCTGTCATTACAATGCTCCATGACCACTGTCATCACAATGTTCCATGATCGCTGTAATCACAATGACCCATGACACCTTTCCTCAGAAGGCTCCAGTACGCCTGTGATCACAATGCTCCAATGACCGTCTCATCACAATGCTGCATGATCCCTGTCAGCACAAAGTTCCATGACAATTGTCATCACAATGCACCATGACACCTGTCATCACAATGTTGCCTGCCCATGTCATCAAAATGCTCCATGTCCCCTGTAATCACAATGTTCCATTACACCTGTCTTCACAATGTTCCCTGCCCATGTCATCACAATGCTCCATTACCAATGTAATCAAAATATTCGCCTGCCCTTGTCATCAAAATGCTCCATGGCCCCTTTAATCACAATGCTCCATGAACCCTGTCATCACAATGTTCCATGACAGTTGTCATCACAATGCTCCATGACCCTGTAATCACAATGCTCCATGCCCTTGTCATCACAATGCTCCAGAACTCTTGTCATCATAATGATGAATGCTCGTGTCATCACAAAGCTCCATGATACTTGTCATCACAATGTTCCATGGCCTTGTCATTACAATACTCCATGGCCCCTGTCATCACCGTGCTCCATGATACCTTTTATCACAATTCTAGATGACCACTGTCATCACAATGCCCCAAGACACATGTCATCACAATTCGCCATGGCCCTTGCCATCACAATGCTCCATGACCCGTGTCATCACTGTGGTCCAGGACACTTGTCATCACAATGATCCATGACCACTTACATCACAATGCTCCTTGACTCCTGTCATCACAATGCTCCATAGCCTATGCATTCGCAATGCTACATGGTCCCTGTAATCACATTGCTCCATGATCCATTTTATCACAATGCTCTATGACCACTGTCATTACAATGCCACATTATACCTGTCATCACGATGCTCCATGGCCCCTGTCAGCCCAATATTCCATGACAGATGTCATCACTATCCTCCATGGTCCCTGTAATCACAATGCTCCATTCCCTTGTCAACACAATGCTCCAGAACTCTTGTCATCATAATGCTCCATGCCCGTCTCATCACAATTCTCCATGACACTTTTCATTAAAATGCTCCATGGTCTTTATCATCACAATGCTCCATGGCCCTTGTTATCACATTGATCCATTGTACGTTTCATCACAATGCTAGATAACCTCTGTCATCACAATGCCCGATGACACCTGTCATCAGAATTGGCCATGGCCCTTGTCATCACAATGCTCCATGCCCTTGTCACCACAATGCTCCAGAACTCTTGGCATCATAATGCTCCATGCCCGACTCATCACAATGCTCCATGACACTTGTCATCAAAATGCTCCATGGCCCCTGTTATCACAGTGCTCCATGTTACCTTTCCTCACAATTCTCGATGACCACTGTCATCACAATGCTCCTTGACCCCTGTCATTTCATTGCTCCATGGCCTATGCATTCACAATGCTCCATGGCTCCTGTAATCACATTGCTCCCTGATCCCTTTCATCACAATGCTCCAAGACCGCTGTCATCACAATGCCCCATGATGCCTATCATCATAATGCTCCAAGGCCACTCTTATCACAATGCTCCATGATCCCTGTCCTCCCAATGTTCCATGACTCTAGTCATCACAGTGCTCCATGACCCCTGTCATCACAATATTCACTGCCCATGTAATCACAATGCTCCTGGTCCCCTGTAATCACAATGCTCCATACCCTTGTCATCACAATGCTCCAGAACTCTTGTCATCATAATTCTCCATGCCCGTGTCATCACGGTGCTCCATGACCACTTTCATCACAATGCTCCTTGACCCCTGTCATCACAATGCTCTATGACCACTGTCATCACAATGCCACATGACACCTGTCATCACAATGCTCCATAGCCCCTGTCAGCACAATGTTCCATGACAGGTATCATCACAATGATCCATGACTGCTGTCATCACAATGTTCCCTGCCCTTGTCATTCTCAATGCTCCCTGGCCCCTGTCATCACAATGATCCATGCTCATATCATCACAATGCTCCATTACCCATGTCATCGTAGTGATCCATGACCCCTTTCATCACAATGCTCCATGACCCCAGTCATCACAATGCTCCATAGCCCTTGTCATCACAATGCTCCATTAGCCCTGTCATCACAATGTTCCATGACTCTTGTCATCAAAATGCCTCATGATCCATTTAATCACAATGCTCCATGACTCCTTTCATCACATCCTCCATGATACTTGTCATTACACTGCCCCATGACCTTTTTCAGAACAATGCTCCATGATACCAGTCATCACAATGCTCCATGACCATTGTCGTCACAATGCTCCATGCCCCTTTCAACACAATGCTCCATGACAACTGTCATCACAATGCTCCATGGCCTTTGTCATCACAATTATACATGGCCCCTGTGATCACAGTGCTCCATGACCCCTTTCATCCCAATGCTCCATGACCACTGTCATCACAATGCCCCATGACCCCTGTCATCACAATGCTCCATGGCCCCTGTCATTACAATGCTCCATGACCACTGTCATCACAATGTTCCATGATCGCTGTAATCACAATGACCCATGACACCTTTCCTCAGAAGGCTCCAGTACGCCTGTCATCACAATGCTCCAATGACCGTCTCATCACAATGCTCCATGATCCCTGTCAGCACAACGTTCCATGACAGTTGTCATCACAATGCTCCATGACACCTGTCATCACAATGTTGCCTGCCCATGTCATCAAAATGCTCCATGTCCCCTGTAATCACAATGTTCCATTACACCTGTCTTCACAATGTTCCCTGCCCATGTCATCACAATGCTCCATTACCAATGTAATCAAAATGTTCGCCTGCCCTTGTCATCAAAATGCTCCATGGCCCCTTTAATCACAATGCTCCATGAACCCTGTCATCACAAAGTCCCATGACAGTTGTCATCACAATGCTCCATGACCCTGTAATCACAATGCTCCATGCCCTTGTCATCACAATGCTCCAGAACTCTTGTCATCATAATGATGAATGCTCGTGTCATCACAAAGCTCCATGATACTTGTCATCACAATGTTCCATGGCCTTGTCATTACAATACTCCATGGCCCCTGTCATCACAGTGCTCCATGATACCTTTTATCACAATTCTAGATGACCACTGTCATCACAATGCCCCAAGACACATGTCATCACAATTCGCCATGGCCCTTGCCATCACAATGCTCCATGACCCGTGTCATCACAATGGTCCAGGACACTTGTCATCACAATGATCCATGACCACTTACATCACAATGCTCCTTGACTCCTGTCATCACAATGCTCCATAGCCTATGCATTCGCAATGCTACATGGTCCCTGTAATCACATTGCTCCATGATCCATTTCATCACAATGCTCTATGACCACTGTCATTACAATGCCACATTATACCTGTCATCACAATGCTCCATGGCCCCTGTCAGCACAATGTTCCATGACAGATGTCATCACTCTCCTCCATGGTCCCTGTAATCACAATGCTCCATTCCATTGTCAACGCAATGCTCCAGAACTCTTGTCATCATAATGCTCCATGCCCGTCTCATCACAATTCTCCATGACACTTTTCATTAAAATGCTCCATGGCCTTTATCATCACAATGCTCCATGGCCCCTGTTATCACAGTGATCCATGGTACCTTTCATCATAATGCTAGATAACCTGTGTCATCACAATGCCCGAGGACACCTGTCATCAGAATTGGCCATGGCCCTTGTCATCACAATGCTCCATGCCCTTGTCACCACAATGCTCCAGAACTCTGGGCATCATAATGCTCCATGCCCGTCTCATCACAATGCTCCATGACACTTGTCATCACAATGCTCCATAGCTCTGGTCATCGCAATGCTCCATTAGCCCTGTCATCACAATGTTCCATGACTCTTGTCATCAAAATGCCTCATGATCCATTTAATCACAATGCTCCATGACTCCTTTCATCACATCCTCCATGATACTTGTCATTACACTGCCCCATGACCTTTTTCAGAACAATGCTCCATGATACCAGTCATCACAATGCTCCATGAACATTGTCGTCACAATGCTCCATGCCCCTTTCAACACAATGCTCCATGACAACTGTCATCACAATGCTCCATGGCCTTTGTCATCACAATTATACATGGCCCCTGTGATCACAGTGCTCCATGACCACTGTCATCACAATGTTCCATGATCGCTGTAATCACAATGACTCATGACACCTTTCCTCAGAAGGCTCCAGTACGCCTGTCATCACAATGCTCCAATGACTGTCTCATCACAATGCTCCATGATCCCTGTCAGCACAACGTTCCATGACAATTGTCATCACAATGCTCCATGACACCTGTCATCACAATGTTGCCTGCCCATGTCATCAAAATGCTCCATGTCCCCTGTAATCACAATGTTCCATTACACCTGTCTTCACAATGTTCCCTGCCCATGTCATCACAATGCTCCATTACCAATGTAATCAAAATGTTCGCCTGCCCTTGTCATCAAAATGCTCCATGGCCCCTTTAATCACAATGCTCCATGAACCCTGTCATCACAATGTTCCATGACAGTTGTCATCACAATGCTCCATGACCCTGTAATCACAATGCTCCATGCCCTTGTCATCACAATGCTCCAGAACTCTTGTCATCATAATAATGAATGCTCGTGTCATCACAAAGCTCCATGATACTTGTCATCACAATGTTCCATGGCCTTGTCATTAAAATACTCCATGGCCCCTGTCATCACAGTGCTCCATGATACCTTTTATCACAATTCTAGATGACCACTGTCATCACAATGCCCCAAGACACATGTCATCACAATTCGCCATGGCCCTTGCCATCACAATGCTCCATGACCCGTGTCATCACAATGGTCCAGGACACTTGTCATCACAATGATCCATGACCACTTACATCACAATGCTCCTTGACTCCTGTCATCACAATGCTCCATAGCCTATGCATTCGCAATGCTACATGGTCCCTGTCATCACATTGCTCCATGATCCATTTCATCACAATGCTCTATGACCACTGTCATTACAATGCCACATTATACCTGTCATCACTATGCTCCATGGCCCCTGTCAGCACAATGTTTCATGACAGATGTCATCACTCTCCTCCATGGTCCCTGTAATCACAATGCTCCATTCCCTTGTCAACGCAATGCTCCAGAACTCTTGTCATCATAATGCTCCATGCCCGTCTCATCACAATTCTCCATGACACTTTTCATTAAAATGCTCCATGGCCTTTATCATCACAATGCTCCATGGCCCCTGTTATCACAGTGATCCATGGTACCTTTCATCACAATGCTAGATAACCTCTGTCATCACAATGCCCGAGGACACCTGTCATCAGAATTGGCCATGGCCCTTGTCATCACAATGCTCCATGCCCTCGTCACCACAATGCTCCAGAACTCTGGGCATCATAATGCTCCATGCCCGTCTCATCACAATGCTCCATGACACTTGTCATCACAATGCTCCATAGCTCTTGTCATCACAATGCTCCATTAGCCCTGTCATCACAATGTTCCATGACTCTTGTCATCAAAATGCCTCATGATCCATTTAATCACAATGCTCCATGACTCCTTTCATCACATCCTCCATGATACTTGTCATTACACTGCCCCATGACCTTTTTCAGAACAATGCTCCATGATACCAGTCATCACAATGCTCCATGACCATTGTCGTCACAATGCTCCATGCCCCTTTCAACACAATGCTCCATGACAACTGTCATCACAATGCTCCATGGCCTTTGTCATCACAATTATACATGGCCCCTGTGATCACAGTGCTCCATGACCACTGTCATCACAATATTCACTGCCCATGTAATCACAATGGTCCTGGTCCCCTGTAATCACAATGCTCCATACCCTTGTCATCACAATGCTCCAGAACTCTTGTCATCATAATGCTCCATTCCCGTGTCATCACAGTGCTCCATGACCACTTTCATCACAATGCTCCTTGACCCCTGTCATCACAATGCTCTATGACCACTGTCATCACAATGCCACATGACACCTTTCATCACAATGCTCTATAGCCCCTGTCAGCACAATGTTCCATGACAGGTATCATCACAATGATCCATGACTGCTGTCATCACAATGTTCCCTGCCCTTGTCATTCTCAATGCTCCCTGGCCCCTGTCATCACAATGATCCATGCTCATATCATCACAATGCTCCATTACCCATGTCATCGTAGTGATCCATGACCCCTTTCATCACAATGCTCCATGACCCCAGTCATCACAATGCTCCATAGCCCTTGTCATCACAATGCTCCATTAGCCCTGTCATCACAATGTTCCATGACTCTTGTCATCAAAATGCCTCATGATCCATTTAATCACAATGCTCCATGACTCCTTTCATCACATCCTCCATGATACTTGTCATTACACTGCCCCATGACCTTTTTCAGAACAACGCTTCATGATACCAGTCATCACAATGCTCCATGACCATTGTCGTCACAATGCTCCATGCCCCTTTCAACACAATGCTCCATGACAACTGTCATCACAATGCTCCATGGCCTTTGTCATCACAATTATACATGGCCCCTGTGATCACAGTGCTCCATGACCCCTTTCATCACAATGCTCCATGACCACTGTCATCACAATGCCCCATGACCCCTGTCATCACAATGCTCCATGGCCCCTGTCATTACAATGCTCCATGACCACTGTCATCACAATGTTCCATGATCGCTGTAATCACAATGACCCATGACACCTTTCCTCAGAAGGCTCCAGTACGCCTGTCATCACAATGCTCCAATGACCGTCTCATCACAATGCTCCATGATCCCTGTCAGCACAACGTTCCATGACAATTGTCATCACAATGCTCCATGACACCTGTCATCACAATGTTGCCTGCCCATGTCATCAAAATGCTCCATGTCCCCTGTAATCACAATGTTCCATTACACCTGTCTTCACAATGTTCCCTGCCCATGTCATCACAATGCTCCATTACCAATGTAATCAAAATGTTCGCCTGCCCTTGTCATCAAAATGCTCCATGGCCCCTTTAATCACAATGCTCCATGAACCCTGTCATCCCAATGTTCCATGACAGTTGTCATCACAATGCTCCATGACCCTGTAATCACATTGCTCCATGCCCTTGTCATCACAATGCTCCAGAACTCTTGTCATCATAATGATGAATGCTCGTGTCATCACAAAGCTCCATGATACTTGTCATCACAATGTTCCATGGCCTTGTCATTACAATACTCCATGGCCCCTGTCATCACCGTGCTCCATGATACCTTTTATCACAATTCTAGATGACCACTGTCATCACAATGCCCCAAGACACATGTCATCACAATTCGCCATGGCCCTTGCCATCACAATGCTCCATGACCCGTGTCATCACAATGGTCCAGGACACTTGTCATCACAATGATCCATGACCACTTACATCACAATGCTCCTTGACTCCTGTCATCACAATGCTCCATAGCCTATGCATTCGCAATGCTACATGGTCCCTGTAATCACATTGCTCCATGATCCATTTCATCACAATGCTCTATGACCACTGTCATTACAATGCCACATTATACCTGTCATCACAATGCTCCATGGCCCCTGTCAGCCCAATATTCCATGAAAGATGTCATCACTATCCTCCATGGTCCCTGTAATCACAATGCTCCATTCCCTTGTCAACGCAATGCTCCAGAACTCTTGTCATCATAATGCTCCATGCCCGTCTCATCACAATTCTCCATGACACTTTTCATTAAAATGCTCCATGGTCTTTATCCTCACAATGCTCCATGGGCCCTGTTATCACATTGATCCATTGTACCTTTCATCACAATGCTAGATAACCTCTGTCATCACAATGCCCGATGACACCTGTCATCAGAATTGGCCATGGCCCTTGTCATCACAATGCTCCATGCCCTTGTCACCACAATGCTCCAGAACTCTTGGCATCATAATGCTTCATGTCCGTCTCATCACAATGCTCCATGACACTTGTCATCAAAATGCTCCATGGCCTTTGTCATCACAATGCTCCATGGCCCTTGTTATCACAGTGCTCCATGTTACCTTTCATCACAATTCTAGATGACCACTGTCATCACAAGGCCCCATGACACCTGTCATCACAATTCGCCATGGCCCTTGTCATCACAATGCTCCATGATCCATGTCATCACAATGTTCCTGGACACTTATCATCACAATGAACTATGACCACATTCATCACAATGCTCCATGACCCCTGTCATCACACTGCTCCATGGCCTATGCATTCAAAATGCTCCATGGCCCCTGTAATCACATTGCTCCATGATCCCTTTCATCACAATGTTCTATGACCACTCTCATCACAATACCCCATGACGCCTATCATCATAATGCTCCAAGGCCCGTCTCATCACAATGCTCCATGAACCCTGTCATCACAATGTTCCATGACACTTGTCAGCACAGTGCTCCATGAACCCCTGTCATCACAATATTCACTGCCCATGTAATCACAATGCTCCTGGTCCCCTGTAATCACAGTGCTCCATACCCTTTTCATCACAATGCTCCAGAACTCTTGTCATCATAATGCTCCATGCCCGTGTCATCACAATGCTTGAAGAACCTTGTCATCACAATGCTCCATGAACCGTGTCATCACAAGGTTCCAGGACCCTTGTCATCACAATGATCCATGACCCCTGTCATCTCAATGCTCCATGATCTTTGTATTCACAATGCTCCATGGCCCCTATAATTGCGGTGATCCATGACCCCTGTCATCACAATGCTCCCTGGTATATTTCATCACAATTCTAGATGACCACTGTCATCACAGTGCCTCACGGCCCCTGTCGTCAGAGTCCTCCATGATACCTTTCATTACAATTCTACATGACCACTGTCATCACAATGCCCCATGACACCTGTCATCACAATTCGCCATGGCACTTGTCATCACAATGCTCCATGAACCATGTCATCACAATGTTCATGGACACTTGTCATCACAATGCTCCATGACAACTTACATCACAATGCTCCTTGACCCCTGTCATTTCATTGCTCCATGGCCTATGCATTCACAATGCTCCATGGCTCCTGTAAGCACATTGCTCCATGATCCCTTTCATCACAATGCTCCAAGACCGCTGTCATCACAATGCCCCATGACGCCTATCATCATAATGCTCTAAGGCCCCTCTCATCACAATGCTCCATGATTCCTGTCATCACAATGTTCCATGACACTAGTCATCACAGTGCTCCATGACCCCTGTCATCACAATATTCACTGCCCATGTAATCACAATGCTCCTGGTCCCCTGTAATCATAGTGCTCCATACCCTTGTCATCACAATGCTCCAGAACTCTTGTCATCATAATGCTCCATTCCCGTGTCATCACAGTGCTCCTTGACCACTTTCATCACAATGCTCCTTGACCCCTGTCATCACAATGCTCTATGACCACTGTCATCACAATGCCACATGACACCTGTCATCACAATGCTCTATAGCCCCTGTCAGCACAATGTTCCATGACAGGTATCATCACAATGATCCATGACTGCTGTCATCACAATGTTCCCTGCCCTTGTCATTCTCAATGCTCCCTGGCCCCTGTCATCACGATGTTCCATGCTCATATCATCACAATGCTCCATTACCCATGTCATCGTAGTGATCCATGACCGCTTTCATCACAATGCTCCATGACCCCAGTCATCACAATGCTCCATAGCCCTTGTCATCACAATGCTCCATTAGCCCTGTCATCACAATGTTCCATGACTCTTGTCATCAAAATGCCTCATGATCCATTTAATCACAATGCTCCATGACTCCTTTCAACACATCCTCCATGATACTTGTCATTACACTGCCCCATGACCTTTTTCAGAACAATGCTCCATGATACCAGTCATCACAATGCTCCATGACCATTGTCGTCACAATGCTCCATGCCCCTTTCAACACAATGCTCCATGACAACTGTCATCACAATGCTCCATGGCCTTTGTCATCACAATTATACATGGCCCCTGTGATCACAGTGCTCCATGACCCCTTTCATCACAATGCTCCATGACCACTGTCATCACAATGCCCCATGACCCCTGTCATCACAATGCTCCATGGCCCCTGTCATTACAATGCTCCATGACCACTGTCATCACAATGTTCCATGATCGCTGTAATCACAATGACCCATGACACCTTTCCTCAGAAGGCTCCAGTACGCCTGTCATCACAATGCTCCAATGACCGTCTCATCACAATGCTCCATGATCCCTGTCAGCACAACGTTCCATGACAATTGTCATCACAATGCTCCATGACACCTGTCATCACAATGTTGCCTGCCCATGTCATCAAAATGCTCCATGTCCCCTGTAATCACAATGTTCCATTACACCTGTCTTCACAATGTTCCCTGCCCATGTCATCACAATGCTCCATTACCAATGTAATCAAAATGTTCGCCTGCCCTTGTCATCAAAATGCTCCATGGCCCCTTTAATCACAATGCTCCATGAACCCTGTCATCCCAATGTTCCATGACAGTTGTCATCACAATGCTCCATGACCCTGTAATCACAATGCTCCATGCCCTTGTCATCACAATGCTCCAGAACTCTTGTCATCATAATGATGAATGCTCGTGTCATCACAAAGCTCCATGATACTTGTCATCACAATGTTCCATGGCCTTGTCATTACAATACTCCATGGCCCCTGTCATCACCGTGCTCCATGATACCTTTTATCACAATTCTAGATGACCACTGTCATCACAATGCCCCAAGACACATGTCATCACAATTCGCCATGGCCCTTGCCATCACAATGCTCCATGACCCGTGTCATCACAATGGTCCAGGACACTTGTCATCACAATGATCCATGACCACTTACATCACAATGCTCCTTGACTCCTGTCATCACAATGCTCCATAGCCTATGCATTCGCAATGCTACATGGTCCCTGTAATCACATTGCTCCATGATCCATTTCATCACAATGCTCTATGACCACTGTCATCACACTGCTCCATGGCCTATGCATTCAAAATGCTCCATGGCCCCTGTAATCACATTGCTCCATGAACCCTTTCATCACAATGTTCTATGACCACTCTCATCACAATACCCCATGACGCCTATCATCATAATGCTCCAAGGCCCGTCTCATCACAATGCTCCATGAACCCTGTCATCACAATGTTCCATGACACTTGTCAGCACAGTGCTCCATGAACCCCTGTCATCACAATATTCACTGCCCATGTAATCACAATGCTCCTGGTCCCCTGTAATCACAGTGCTCCATACCCTTTTCATCACAATGCTCCAGAACCCTTGTCATCATAATGCTCCATACCCGTGTCATCACAATGCTTGAAGAACCTTGTCATCACAATGCTCCATGAACCGTGTCATCACAAGGTTCCAGGACCCTTGTCATCACAATGATCCATGACCCCTGTCATCTCAATGCTCCATGATCTTTGTATTCACAATGCTCCATGGCCCCTATAATTGCGGTGATCCATGACCCCTGTCATCACAATGCTCCCTGGTATATTTCATCACAATTCTAGATGACCACTGTCATCACAGTGCCTCACGGCCCTTGTCGTCAGAATCCTCCATGATACCTTTCATTACAATTCTACATGACCACTGTCATCACAATGCCCCATGACACCTGTCATCACAATTCGCCATGGCACTTGTCATCACAATGCTCCATGAACCATGTCATCACAATGTTCATGGACACTTGTCATCACAATGCTCCATGACAACTTACATCACAATGCTCCTTGACCCCTGTCATTTCATTGCTCCATGGCCTATGCATTCACAATGCTCCATGGCTCCTGTAAGCACATTGCTCCATGATCCCTTTCATCACAATGCTCCAAGACCGCTGTCATCACAATGCCCCATGACGCCTATCATCATAGTGCTCCAAGGCCCCTCTCATCACAATGCTCCATGATTCCTGTCATCACAATGTTCCATGACACTAGTCATCACAGTGCTCCATGACCCCTGTCATCACAATATTCACTGCCCATGTAATCACAATGCTCCTGGTCCCCTGTAATCATAGTGCTCCATACCCTTGTCATCACAATGCTCCAGAACTCTTGTCATCATAATGCTCCATGCCCGTGTCATCACAATGCTTGAAGAACCTTGTCATCACAATGCTCCATGAACCGTGTCATCACAAGGTTCCAGGACCCTTGTCATCACAATGATCCGTGACCCCTGTCATCTCAATGCTCCATGATCTTTGTATTCACAATGCTCCATGGCCTCTATAATTGCGGTGATCCATGACCCCTGTCATCACAATGCTCCCTGGTATATTTCATC
The DNA here is from genome assembly GCF_965194805.1 of Balaenoptera borealis. Lineage (NCBI taxonomy): Eukaryota > Metazoa > Chordata > Mammalia > Artiodactyla > Balaenopteridae > Balaenoptera > Balaenoptera borealis. The sequence goes on along the minus strand of NC_138874.1, from coordinate 28,625,786 downwards.
ACAATTCTAGATGACCACTGTCATCACAGTGCTCCACGGCCCCTGTCAGCAGAGTCCTCCCTGATGCCTTTCATCACAATTCTATATGACCGCTCTCATCACAATTCCACATGACACCTGTCATCACAATGCTCCATGAACCATGTCATCACAATGTTCATGGACAATAGTCATCACAATGCTCCATGACAACTTACATCACAATGCTCCTTGACCCCTGTCATTTCATTGCTCCATGGCCTATGCATTCACAATGCTCCATGGCTCCTGTAATCACATTGCTCCATGATCCCTTTCATCACAATGCTCCAAGACCGCTGTCATCACAATGCCCCATAACGCCTATCATCATAATGCTCAAAGGCCCCTCTCATCACAATGCTCCATGATCCCGGTCATCACAATGTTCCATGACACTAGTCATCACAGTGCTCCATGACCCCTGTCATCACAATATTCACTGCCCATGTAATCACAATGGTCCTGGTCCCCTGTAATCACAAAGCTCCATACCCTTGTCATCACAATGCTCCAGAACTCTTGTCATCATAATGCTCCATTCCCGTGTCATCACAGTGCTCCATGACCACTTTCATCACAATGCTCCTTGACCCCTGTCATCACAATGCTCTATGACCACTGTCATCACAATGCCACATGACACCTGTCATCACAATGCTCTATAGCCCCTGTCAGCACAATGTTCCATGACAGGTATCATCACAATGATCCATGACTGCTGTCATCACAATGTTCCCTGCCCTTGTCATTCTCAATGCTCCCTGGCCCCTGTCATCACAATGATCCATGCTCATATTATCACAATGCTCCATTACCCATGTCATCGTAGTGATCCATGACCCCTTTCATCACAATGCTCCATGACCCCAGTCATCACAATGCTCCATAGCCCTTGTCATCACAATGCTCCATTAGCCCTGTCATCACAATGTTCCATGACTCTTGTCATCAAAATGCCTCATGATCCATTTAATCACAATGCTCCATGACTCCTTTCAACACATCCTCCATGATACTTGTCATTACACTGCCCCATGACCTTTTTCAGAACAATGCTCCATGATACCAGTCATCACAATGCTCCATGACCATTGTCGTCACAATGCTCCATGCCCCTTTCAACACAATGCTCCATGACAACTGTCATCACAATGCTCCATGGCCTTTGTCATCACAATTATACATGGCCCCTGTGATCACAGTGCTCCATGACCCCTTTCATCACAATGCTCCATGACCACTGTCATCACAATGCCCCATGACCCCTGTCATCACAATGCTCCATGGCCCCTGTCATTACAATGCTCCATGACCACTGTCATCACAATGTTCCATGATCGCTGTAATCACAATGACCCATGACACCTTTCCTCAGAAGGCTTCAGTACGCCTGTCATCACAATGCTCCAATGACCGTCTCATCACAATGCTGCATGATCCCTGTCAGCACAACGTTCCATGACAATTGTCATCACAATGCTCCATGACACCTGTCATCACAATGTTGCCTGCCCATGTCATCAAAATGCTCCATGTCCCCTGTAATCACAATGTTCCATTACACCTGTCTTCACAATGTTCCCTGCCCATGTCATCACAATGCTCCATTACCAATGTAATCAAAATGTTCGCCTGCCCTTGTCATCAAAATGCTCCATGGCCCCTTTAATCACAATGCTCCATGAACCCTGTCATCCCAATGTTCCATGACAGTTGTCATCACAATGCTCCATGACCCTGTAATCACAATGCTCCATGCCCTTGTCATCACAATGCTCCAGAACTCTTGTCATCATAATGATGAATGCTCGTGTCATCACAAAGCTCCATGATACTTGTCATCACAATGTTCCATGGCCTTGTCATTACAATACTCCATGGCCCCTGTCATCACCGTGCTCCATGATACCTTTTATCACAATTCTAGATGACCACTGTCATCACAATGCCCCAAGACACATGTCATCACAATTCGCCATGGCCCTTGCCATCACAATGCTCCATGACCCGTGTCATCACAATGGTCCAGGACACTTGTCATCACAATGATCCATGACCACTTACATCACAATGCTCCTTGACTCCTGTCATCACACTGCTCCATGGCCTATGCATTCAAAATGCTCCATGGCCCCTGTAATCACATTGCTCCATGATCCCTTTCATCACAATGTTCTATGACCACTCTCATCACAATACCCCATGACGCCTATCATCATAATGCTCCAAGGCCCCTCTCATCACAATGCTCCATGAACCCTGTCATCACAATGTTCCATGACACTTGTCAGCACAGTGCTCCATGAAGCCCTGTCATCACAATATTCACTGCCCATGTAATCACAATGCTCCTGGTCCCCTCTAATCACAGTGCTCCATACCCTTTTCATCACAATGCTCCAGAACTCTTGTCATCATAATGCTCCATGCCCGTGTCATCACAATGCTTGAAGAACCTTGTCATCACAATGCTCCATGAACCGTGTCATCACAAGGTTCCAGGACCCTTGTCATCACAATGATCCATGACCCCTGTCATCTCAATGCTCCATGATCTTTGTATTCACAATGCTCCATGGCCCCTATAATTGCGGTGATCCATGACCCCTGTCATCACAATGCTCCCTGGTATATTTCATCACAATTCTAGATGACCACTGTCATCACAGTGCCTCACGGCCCCTGTCGTCAGAATCCTCCATGATACCTTTCATTACAATTCTACATGACCACTGTCATCACAATGCCCCATGACACCTGTCATCACAATTCGCCATGGCACTTGTCATCACAATGCTCCATGAACCATGTCATCACAATGTTCATGGACACTTGTCATCACAATGCTCCATGACAACTTACATCACAATGCTCCTTGACCCCTGTCATTTCATTGCTCCATGGCCTATGCATTCACAATGCTCCATGGCTCCTGTAAGCACATTGCTCCATGATCCCTTTCATCACAATGCTCCAAGACCGCTGTCATCACAATGCCCCATGACGCCTATCATCATAGTGCTCCAAGGCCCCTCTCATCACAATGCTCCATGATTCCTGTCATCACAATGTTCCATGACACTAGTCATCACAGTGCTCCATGACCCCTGTCATCACAATATTCACTGCCCATGTAATCACAATGCTCCTGGTCCCCTGTAATCATAGTGCTCCATACCCTTGTCATCACAATGCTCCAGAACTCTTGTCATCATAATGCTCCATGCCCGTGTCATCACAATGCTTGAAGAACCTTGTCATCACAATGCTCCATGAACCGTGTCATCACAAGGTTCCAGGACCCTTGTCATCACAATGATCCGTGACCCCTGTCATCTCAATGCTCCATGATCTTTGTATTCACAATGCTCCATGGCCTCTATAATTGCGGTGATCCATGACCACTGTCATCACAATGCTCCCTGGTATATTGCATCACAATTCTAGATGACCACTGTCATCACAGTGCTCCACGGCCCCTGTCAGCAGAGTCCTCCCTGATACCTTTCATCACAATTCTATATGACCGCTCTCATCACAATTCCACATGACACCTGTCATCACAATGCTCCATGAACCATGTCATCACAATGTTCATGGACAATAGTCATCACAATGCTCCATGACAACTTACATCACAATGCTCCTTGACCCCTGTCATTCCATTGCTCCATGGCCTATGCATTCACAATGCTCCATGGCTCCTGTAATCACATTGCTCCATGATCCCTTTCATCACAATGCTCCAAGACCGCTGTCATCACAATGCCCCATAACGCCTATCATCATACTGCTCCAAGGCCCCTCTCATCACAATGCTCCATGATCCCTGTCATCACAATGTTCCATGACACTAGTCATCACAGTGCTCCATGACCCCTGTCATCACAATATTCACTGCCCATGTAATCACAATGCTCCTGTTCCCCTGTAATCATAGTGCTCCATACCCTTGTCATCACAATGCTCCAGAACTCTTGTCATCATAATGCTCCATTCCCGTGTCATCACAGTGCTCCATGACCACTTTCATCACAATGCTCCTTGACCCCTGTCATCACAATGCTCTATGACCACTGTCATCACAATGCCACATGACACCTGTCATCACAATGCTCTATAGCCCCTGTCAGCACAATGTTCCATGACAGGTATCATCACAATGATCCATGACTGCTGTCATCACAATGTTCCCTGCCCTTGTCATTCTCAGTGCTCCCTGGCCCCTGTCATCACAATGATCCATGCTCATATCATCACAATGCTCCATTACCCATGTCATCGTAGTGATCCATGACCGCTTTCATCACAATGCTCCATGACCCCAGTCATCACAATGCTCCATAGCCCTTGTCATCACAATGCTCCATTAGCCCTGTCATCACAATGTTCCATGACTCTTGTCATCAAAATTCCTCATGATCCATTTAATCACAATGCTCCATGACTCCTTTCATCACATCCTCCATGATGCTTGTCATTACACTGCCCCATGACCTTTTTCAGAACAACGCTTCATGATACCAGTCATCACAATGCTCCATGACCATTGTCGTCACAATGCTCCATGCCCCTTTCAACACAATGCTCCATGACAACTGTCATCACAATGCTCCATGGCCTTTGTCATCACAATTATACATGGTCCCTGTGATCACAGTGCTCCCTGACCCCTTTCATCACAATGCTCCATGACCACTGTCATCACAATGCCCCATGACCCCTGTCATCACAATGCTCCATGGCCCCTGTCATTACAATGCTCCATGACCACTGTCATCACAATGTTCCATGATCGCTGTATCACAATGACCCATGACACCTTTCCTCAGAAGGCTCCAGTACGCCTGTCATCACAATGCTCCAATGACCGTCTCATCACAATGCTCCATGATCCCTGTCAGCACAACGTTCCATGACAATTGTCATCACAATGCTCCATGACACCTGTCATCACAATGTTGCCTGCCCATGTCATCAAAATGCTCCATGTCCCCTGTAATCACAATGTTCCATTACACCTGTCTTCACAATGTTCCCTGCCCATGTCATCACAATGCTCCATTACCAATGTAATCAAAATGTTCGCCTGCCCTTGTCATCAAAATGCTCCATGGCCCCTTTAATCACAATGCTCCATGAACCCTGTCATCACAATGTTCCATGACAGTTGTCATCACAATGCTCCATGACCCTGTAATCACAATGCTCCATGCCCTTGTCATCACAATGCTCCAGAACTCTTGTCATCATAATGATGAATGCTCGTGTCATCACAAAGCTCCATGATACTTGTCATCACAATGTTCCATGGCCTTGTCATTATAATACTCCATGGCCCCTGTCATCACCGTGCTCCATGATACCTTTTATCACAATTCTAGATGACCACTGTCATCACAATGCCCCAAGACACATGTCATCACAATTCGCCATGGCCCTTGCCATCACAATGCTCCATGACCCGTGTCATCACAATGGTCCAGGACACTTGTCATCACAATGATCCATGACCACTTACATCACAATGCTCCTTGACTCCTGTCATCACAATGCTCCATAGCCTATGCATTCGCAATGCTACATGGTCCCTGTAATCACATTGCTCCATGATCCATTTCATCACAATGCTCTATGACCACTGTCATTACAATGCCACATTATACCTGTCATCACAATGCTCCATGGCCCCTGTCAGCCCAATATTCCATGACAGATGTCATCACTATCCTCCATGGTCCCTGTAATCACAATGCTCCATTCCCTTGTCAACGCAATGCTCCAGAACTCTTGTCATCATAATGCTCCATGCCCGTCTCATCACAATTCTCCATGACACTTTTCATTAAAATGCTCCATGGTCTTTATCATCACAATGCTCCATGGCCCCTGTTATCACATTGATCCATTGTACCTTTCATCACAATGCTAGATAACCTCTGTCATCACAATGCCCGATGACACCTGTCATCAGAATTGGCCATGGCCCTTGTCATCACAATGCTCCATGCCCTTGTCACCACAATGCTCCAGAACTCTTGGCATCATAATGCTCCATGTCCGTCTCATCACAATGCTCCATGACACTTGTCATCAAAATGCTCCATGGCCTTTGTCATCACAATGCTCCATGGCCCTTGTTATCACAGTGCTCCATGTTACCTTTCATCACAATTCTAGTTGACCACTGTCATCACAATGCCCCATGACACCTGTCATCACAATTCGCCATGGCCCTTGTCATCACAATGCTCCATGATCCATGTCATCACAATGTTCCTGGACACTTATCATCACAATGAACTATGACCACATTCATCACAATGCTCCATGACCCCTGTCATCACACTGCTCCATGGCCTATGCATTCAAAATGCTCCATGGCCCCTGTAATCACATTGCTCCATGATCCCTTTCATCACAATGTTCTATGACCACTCTCATCACAATACCCCATGACGCCTATCATCATAATGCTCCAAGGCCCGTCTCATCACAATGCTCCATGAACCCTGTCATCACAATGTTCCATGACACTTGTCGGCACAGTGCTCCATGAACCCCTGTCATCACAATATTCACTGCCCATGTAATCACAATGCTCCTGGTCCCCTGTAATCACAGTGCTCCATACCCTTTTCATCACAATGCTCCAGAACTCTTGTCATCATAATGCTCCATGCCCGTGTCATCACAATGCTTGAAGAACCTTGTCATCACAATGCTCCATGAACCGTGTCATCACAAGGTTCCAGGACCCTTGTCATCACAATGATCCATGACCCCTGTCATCTCAATGCTCCATGATCTTTGTATTCACAATGCTCCATGGCCCCTATAATTGCGGTGATCCATGACCCCTGTCATCACAATGCTCCCTGGTATATTTCATCACAATTCTAGATGACCACTGTCATCACAGTGCCTCACGGCCCCTGTCGTCAGAGTCCTCCATGATACCTTTCATTACAATTCTACATGACCACTGTCATCACAATGCCCCATGACACCTGTCATCACAATTCGCCATGGCACTTGTCATCACAATGCTCCATGAACCATGTCATCACAATGTTCATGGACACTTGTCATCACAATGCTCCATGACAACTTACATCACAATGCTCCTTGACCCCTGTCATTTCATTGCTCCATGGCCTATGCATTCACAATGCTCCATGGCTCCTGTAAGCACATTGCTCCATGATCCCTTTCATCACAATGCTCCAAGACCGCTGTCATCACAATGCCCCATGACGCCTATCATCATAATGCTCTAAGGCCCCTCTCATCACAATGCTCCATGATTCCTGTCATCACAATGTTCCATGACACTAGTCATCACAGTGCTCCATGACCCCTGTCATCACAATATTCACTGCCCATGTAATCACAATGCTCCTGGTCCCCTGTAATCATAGTGCTCCATACCCTTGTCATCACAATGCTCCAGAACTCTTGTCATCATAATGCTCCATGCCCGTGTCATCACAATGCTTGAAGAACCTTGTCATCACAATGCTCCATGAACCGTGTCATCACAAGGTTCCAGGACCCTTGTCATCACAATGATCCGTGACCCCTGTCATCTCAATGCTCCATGATCTTTGTATTCACAATGCTCCATGGCCTCTATAATTGCGGTGATCCATGACCCCTGTCATCACAATGCTCCCTGGTATATTTCATCACAATTCTAGATGACCACTGTCATCACAGTGCTCCACGGCCCCTGTCATCAGAGTCCTCCCTGATACCTTTCATCACAATTCTATATGACCGCTCTCATCACAATTCCACATGACACCTGTCATCACAATGCTCCATGAACCATGTCATCACAATGTTCATGGACAATAGTCATCACAATGCTCCATGACAACTTACATCACAATGCTCCTTGACCCCTGTCATTCCATTGCTCCATGGCCTATGCATTCACAATGCTCCATGGCTCCTGTAATCACACTGCTCCATGATCCCTTTCATCACAATGCTCCAAGACCGCTGTCATCACAATGCCCCATAACGCCTATCATCTTAATGCTCCAAGGCCCCTCTCATCACAATGCTCCATGATCCCTGTCATCACAATGTTACATGACACTAGTCATCACAGTGCTCCATGACCCCTGTCATCACAATATTCACTGCCCATGTAATCACAATGCTCCTGGTCCCCTGTAATCACAATGCTCCATACCCTTGCATCACAATGCTCCAGAACTCTTGTCATCATAATGCTCCATTCCCGTGTCATCACAGTGCTCCATGACCACTTTCATCACAATGCTCCTTGACCCCTGTCATCACAATGCTCTATGACCACTGTCATCACAATGCCACATGACACCTGTCATCACAATGCTCTATAGCCCCTGTCAGCACAATGTTCCATGACAGGTATCATCACAATGATCCATGACTGCTGTCATCACAATGTTCCCTGCCCTTGTCATTCTCAGTGCTCCCTGGCCCCTGTCATCACAATGATCCATGCTCATATCATCACAATGCTCCATTACCCATGTCATCATAGTGATCCATGACCGCTTTCATCACAATGCTCCATGACCCCAGTCATCACAATGCTCCATAGCCCTTGTCATCACAATGCTCCATTAGCCCTGTCATCACAATGTTCCATGACTCTTGTCATCAAAATGCCTCATGATCCATTTAATCACAATGCTCCATGACTCCTTTCATCACATCCTCCATGATACTTGTCATTACACTGCCCCATGAACTTTTTCAGAACAACGCTTCATGATACCAGTCATCACAATGCTCCATGACCATTGTCGTCACAATGCTCCATGCCCCTTTCAACACAATGCTCCATGACAACTGTCATCACAATGCTCCATGGCCTTTGTCATCACAATTATACATGGCCCCTGTGATCACAGTGCTCCATGACCCCTTTCATCACAATGCTCCATGACCACTGTCATCACAATGCCCCATGACCCCTGTCATCACAATGCTCCATGGCCCCTGTCATTACAATGCTCCATGACCACTGTCATCACAATGTTCCATGATCGCTGTAATCACAATGACCCATGACACCTTTCCTCAGAAGGCTCCAGTACGCCTGTCATCACAATGCTCCAATGACCGTCTCATCACAATGCTCCATGATCCCTGTCAGCACAACGTTCCATGACAATTGTCATCACAATGCTCCATGACACCTGTCATCACAATGTTGCCTGCCCATGTCATCAAAATGCTCCATGTCCCCTGTAATCACAATGTTCCATTACACCTGTCTTCACAATGTTCCCTGCCCATGTCATCACAATGCTCCATTACCAATGTAATCAAAATGTTCGCCTGCCCTTGTCATCAAAATGCTCCATGGCCCCTTTAATCACAATGCTCCATGAACCCTGTCATCCCAATGTTCCATGACAGTTGTCATCACAATGCTCCATGACCCTGTAATCACAATGCTCCATGCCCTTGTCATCACAATGCTCCAGAACTCTTGTCATCATAATGATGAATGCTCGTGTCATCACAAAGCTCCATGATACTTGTCATCACAATGTTCCATGGCCTTGTCATTACAATACTCCATGGCCCCTGTCATCACCGTGCTCCATGATACCTTTTATCACAATTCTAGATGACCACTGTCATCACAATGCCCCAAGACACATGTCATCACAATTCGCCATGGCCCTTGCCATCACAATGCTCCATGACCCGTGTCATCACAATGGTCCAGGACACTTGTCATCACAATGATCCATGACCACTTACATCACAATGCTCCTTGACTCCTGTCATCACAATGCTCCATAGCCTATGCATTCGCAATGCTACATGGTCCCTGTAATCACATTGCTCCATGATCCATTTCATCACAATGCTCTATGACCACTGTCATTACAATGCCACATTATACCTGTCATCACAATGCTCCATGGCCCCTGTCAGCCCAATATTCCATGACAGATGTCATCACTATCCTCCATGGTCCCTGTAATCACAATGCTCCATTCCCTTGTCAACGCAATGCTCCAGAACTCTTGTCATCATAATGCTCCATGCCCGTCTCATCACAATTCTCCATGACACTTTTCATTAAAATGCTCCATGGTCTTTATCATCACAATGCTCCATGGCCCCTGTTATCACATTGATCCATTGTACCTTTCATCACAATGCTAGATAACCTCTGTCATCACAATGCCCGATGACACCTGTCATCAGAATTGGCCATGGCCCTTGTCATCACAATGCTCCATGCCCTTGTCACCACAATGCTCCAGAACTCTTGGCATCATAATGCTCCATGTCCGTCTCATCACAATGCTCCATGACACTTGTCATCAAAATGCTCCATGGCCTTTGTCATCACAATGCTCCATGGCCCTTGTTATCACAGTGCTCCATGTTACCTTTCATCACAATTCTAGTTGACCACTGTCATCACAATGCCCCATGACACCTGTCATCACAATTCGCCATGGCCCTTGTCATCACAATGCTCCATGATCCATGTCATCACAATGTTCCTGGACACTTATCATCACAATGAACTATGACCACATTCATCACAATGCTCCATGACCCCTGTCATCACACTGCTCCATGGCCTATGCATTCAAAATGCTCCATGGCCCCTGTAATCACATTGCTCCATGATCCCTTTCATCACAATGTTCTATGACCACTCTCATCACAATACCCCATGACGCCTATCATCATAATGCTCCAAGGCCCGTCTCATCACAATGCTCCATGAACCCTGTCATCACAATGTTCCATGACACTTGTCAGCACAGTGCTCCATGAACCCCTGTCATCACAATATTCACTGCCCATGTAATCACAATGCTCCTGGTCCCCTGTAATCACAGTGCTCCATACCCTTTTCATCACAATGCTCCAGAACTCTTGTCATCATAATGCTCCATGCCCGTGTCATCACAATGCTTGAAGAACCTTGTCATCACAATGCTCCATGAACCGTGTCATCACAAGGTTCCAGGACCCTTGTCATCACAATGATCCATGACCCCTGTCATCTCAATGCTCCATGATCTTTGTATTCACAATGCTCCATGGCCCCTATAATTGCGGTGATCCATGACCCCTGTCATCACAATGCTCCCTGGTATATTTCATCACAATTCTAGATGACCACTGTCATCACAGTGCCTCACGGCCCCTGTCGTCAGAGTCCTCCATGATACCTTTCATTACAATTCTACATGACCACTGTCATCACAATGCCCCATGACACCTGTCATCACAATTCGCCATGGCACTTGTCATCACAATGCTCCATGAACCATGTCATCACAATGTTCATGGACACTTGTCATCACAATGCTCCATGACAACTTACATCACAATGCTCCTTGACCCCTGTCATTTCATTGCTCCATGGCCTATGCATTCACAATGCTCCATGGCTCCTGTAAGCACATTGCTCCATGATCCCTTTCATCACAATGCTCCAAGACCGCTGTCATCACAATGCCCCATGACGCCTATCATCATAATGCTCTAAGGCCCCTCTCATCACAATGCTCCATGATTCCTGTCATCACAATGTTCCATGACACTAGTCATCACAGTGCTCCATGACCCCTGTCATCACAATATTCACTGCCCATGTAATCACAATGCTCCTGGTCCCCTGTAATCATAGTGCTCCATACCCTTGTCATCACAATGCTCCAGAACTCTTGTCATCATAATGCTCCATGCCCGTGTCATCACAATGCTTGAAGAACCTTGTCATCACAATGCTCCATGAACCGTGTCATCACAAGGTTCCAGGACCCTTGTCATCACAATGATCCGTGACCCCTGTCATCTCAATGCTCCATGATCTTTGTATTCACAATGCTCCATGGCCTCTATAATTGCGGTGATCCATGACCCCTGTCATCACAATGCTCCCTGGTATATTTCATCACAATTCTAGATGACCACTGTCATCACAGTGCTCCACGGCCCCTGTCATCAGAGTCCTCCCTGATACCTTTCATCACAATTCTATATGACCGCTCTCATCACAATTCCACATGACACCTGTCATCACAATGCTCCATGAACCATGTCATCACAATGTTCATGGACAATAGTCATCACAATGCTCCATGACAACTTACATCACAATGCTCCTTGACCCCTGTCATTCCATTGCTCCATGGCCTATGCATTCACAATGCTCCATGGCTCCTGTAATCACACTGCTCCATGATCCCTTTCATCACAATGCTCCAAGACCGCTGTCATCACAATGCCCCATAACGCCTATCATCTTAATGCTCCAAGGCCCCTCTCATCACAATGCTCCATGATCCCTGTCATCACAATGTTACATGACACTAGTCATCACAGTGCTCCATGACCCCTGTCATCACAATATTCACTGCCCATGTAATCACAATGCTCCTGGTCCCCTGTAATCACAATGCTCCATACCCTTGCATCACAATGCTCCAGAACTCTTGTCATCATAATGCTCCATTCCCGTGTCATCACAGTGCTCCATGACCACTTTCATCACAATGCTCCTTGACCCCTGTCATCACAATGCTCTATGACCACTGTCATCACAATGCCACATGACACCTGTCATCACAATGCTCTATAGCCCCTGTCAGCACAATGTTCCATGACAGGTATCATCACAATGATCCATGACTGCTGTCATCACAATGTTCCCTGCCCTTGTCATTCTCAGTGCTCCCTGGCCCCTGTCATCACAATGATCCATGCTCATATCATCACAATGCTCCATTACCCATGTCATCATAGTGATCCATGACCGCTTTCATCACAATGCTCCATGACCCCAGTCATCACAATGCTCCATAGCCCTTGTCATCACAATGCTCCATTAGCCCTGTCATCACAATGTTCCATGACTCTTGTCATCAAAATGCCTCATGATCCATTTAATCACAATGCTCCATGACTCCTTTCATCACATCCTCCATGATACTTGTCATTACACTGCCCCATGAACTTTTTCAGAACAACGCTTCATGATACCAGTCATCACAATGCTCCATGACCATTGTCGTCACAATGCTCCATGCCCCTTTCAACACAATGCTCCATGACAACTGTCATCACAATGCTCCATGGCCTTTGTCATCACAATTATACATGGCCCCTGTGATCACAGTGCTCCATGACCCCTTTCATCACAATGCTCCATGACCACTGTCATCACAATGCCCCATGACCCCTGTCATCACAATGCTCCATGGCCCCTGTCATTACAATGCTCCATGACCACTGTCATCACAATGTTCCATGATCGCTGTAATCACAATGACCCATGACACCTTTCCTCAGAAGGCTCCAGTACGCCTGTCATCACAATGCTCCAATGACCGTCTCATCACAATGCTCCATGATCCCTGTCAGCACAACGTTCCATGACAATTGTCATCACAATGCTCCATGACACCTGTCATCACAATGTTGCCTGCCCATGTCATCAAAATGCTCCATGTCCCCTGTAATCACAATGTTCCATTACACCTGTCTTCACAATGTTCCCTGCCCATGTCATCACAATGCTCCATTACCAATGTAATCAAAATGTTCGCCTGCCCTTGTCATCAAAATGCTCCATGGCCCCTTTAATCACAATGCTCCATGAACCCTGTCATCCCAATGTTCCATGACAGTTGTCATCACAATGCTCCATGACCCTGTAATCACAATGCTCCATGCCCTTGTCATCACAATGCTCCAGAACTCTTGTCATCATAATGATGAATGCTCGTGTCATCACAAAGCTCCATGATACTTGTCATCACAATGTTCCATGGCCTTGTCATTACAATACTCCATGGCCCCTGTCATCACCGTGCTCCATGATACCTTTTATCACAATTCTAGATGACCACTGTCATCACAATGCCCCAAGACACATGTCATCACAATTCGCCATGGCCCTTGCCATCACAATGCTCCATGACCCGTGTCATCACAATGGTCCAGGACACTTGTCATCACAATGATCCATGACCACTTACATCACAATGCTCCTTGACTCCTGTCATCACAATGCTCCATAGCCTATGCATTCGCAATGCTACATGGTCCCTGTAATCACATTGCTCCATGATCCATTTCATCACAATGCTCTATGACCACTGTCATTACAATGCCACATTATACCTGTCATCACAATGCTCCATGGCCCCTGTCAGCCCAATATTCCATGACAGATGTCATCACTATCCTCCATGGTCCCTGTAATCACAATGCTCCATTCCCTTGTCAACGCAATGCTCCAGAACTCTTGTCATCATAATGCTCCATGCCCGTCTCATCACAATTCTCCATGACACTTTTCATTAAAATGCTCCATGGTCTTTATCATCACAATGCTCCATGGCCCCTGTTATCACATTGATCCATTGTACCTTTCATCACAATGCTAGATAACCTCTGTCATCACAATGCCCGATGACACCTGTCATCAGAATTGGCCATGGCCCTTGTCATCACAATGCTCCATGCCCTTGTCACCACAATGCTCCAGAACTCTTGGCATCATAATGCTCCATGTCCGTCTCATCACAATGCTCCATGACACTTGTCATCAAAATGCTCCATGGCCTTTGTCATCACAATGCTCCATGGCCCTTGTTATCACAGTGCTCCATGTTACCTTTCATCACAATTCTAGTTGACCACTGTCATCACAATGCCCCATGACACCTGTCATCACAATTCGCCATGGCCCTTGTCATCACAATGCTCCATGATCCATGTCATCACAATGTTCCTGGACACTTATCATCACAATGAACTATGACCACATTCATCACAATGCTCCATGACCCCTGTCATCACACTGCTCCATGGCCTATGCATTCAAAATGCTCCATGGCCCCTGTAATCACATTGCTCCATGATCCCTTTCATCACAATGTTCTATGACCACTCTCATCACAATACCCCATGACGCCTATCATCATAATGCTCCAAGGCCCGTCTCATCACAATGCTCCATGAACCCTGTCATCACAATGTTCCATGACACTTGTCAGCACAGTGCTCCATGAACCCCTGTCATCACAATATTCACTGCCCATGTAATCACAATGCTCCTGGTCCCCTGTAATCACAGTGCTCCATACCCTTTTCATCACAATGCTCCAGAACTCTTGTCATCATAATGCTCCATGCCCGTGTCATCACAATGCTTGAAGAACCTTGTCATCACAATGCTCCATGAACCGTGTCATCACAAGGTTCCAGGACCCTTGTCATCACAATGATCCATGACCCCTGTCATCTCAATGCTCCATGATCTTTGTATTCACAATGCTCCCTGGCCCCTATAATTGCGGTGATCCATGACCACTGTCATCACAGTGCTCCATGATACCTTTTATCACAATTCTAGATGACCACTGTCATCACAATGCCCCAAGACACATGTCATCACAATTCGCCATGGCCCTTGCCATCACAATGCTCCATGACCCGTGTCATCACAATGGTCCAGGACACTTGTCATCACAATGATCCATGACCACTTACATCACAATGCTCCTTGACTCCTGTCATCACAATGCTCCATAGCCTATGCATTCGCAATGCTACATGGTCCCTGTAATCACATTGCTCCATGATCCATTTCATCACAATGCTCTATGACCACTGTCATTACAATGCCACATTATACCTGTCATCACAATGCTCCATGGCCCCTGTCAGCCCAATATTCCATGAAAGATGTCATCACTATCCTCCATGGTCCCTGTAATCACAATGCTCCATTCCCTTGTCAACGCAATGCTCCAGAACTCTTGTCATCATAATGCTCCATGCCCGTCTCATCACAATTCTCCATGACACTTTTCATTAAAATGCTCCATGGTCTTTATCCTCACAATGCTCCATGGGCCCTGTTATCACATTGATCCATTGTACCTTTCATCACAATGCTAGATAACCTCTGTCATCACAATGCCCGATGACACCTGTCATCAGAATTGGCCATGGCCCTTGTCATCACAATGCTCCATGCCCTTGTCACCACAATGCTCCAGAACTCTTGGCATCATAATGCTTCATGTCCGTCTCATCACAATGCTCCATGACACTTGTCATCAAAATGCTCCATGGCCTTTGTCATCACAATGCTCCATGGCCCTTGTTATCACAGTGCTCCATGTTACCTTTCATCACAATTCTAGATGACCACTGTCATCACAAGGCCCCATGACACCTGTCATCACAATTCGCCATGGCCCTTGTCATCACAATGCTCCATGATCCATGTCATCACAATGTTCCTGGACACTTATCATCACAATGAACTATGACCACATTCATCACAATGCTCCATGACCCCTGTCATCACACTGCTCCATGGCCTATGCATTCAAAATGCTCCATGGCCCCTGTAATCACATTGCTCCATGATCCCTTTCATCACAATGTTCTATGACCACTCTCATCACAATACCCCATGACGCCTATCATCATAATGCTCCAAGGCCCGTCTCATCACAATGCTCCATGAACCCTGTCATCACAATGTTCCATGACACTTGTCAGCACAGTGCTCCATGAACCCCTGTCATCACAATATTCACTGCCCATGTAATCACAATGCTCCTGGTCCCCTGTAATCACAGTGCTCCATACCCTTTTCATCACAATGCTCCAGAACTCTTGTCATCATAATGCTCCATGCCCGTGTCATCACAATGCTTGAAGAACCTTGTCATCACAATGCTCCATGAACCGTGTCATCACAAGGTTCCAGGACCCTTGTCATCACAATGATCCATGACCCCTGTCATCTCAATGCTCCATGATCTTTGTATTCACAATGCTCCATGGCCCCTATAATTGCGGTGATCCATGACCCCTGTCATCACAATGCTCCCTGGTATATTTCATCACAATTCTAGATGACCACTGTCATCACAGTGCCTCACGGCCCCTGTCGTCAGAGTCCTCCATGATACCTTTCATTACAATTCTACATGACCACTGTCATCACAATGCCCCATGACACCTGTCATCACAATTCGCCATGGCACTTGTCATCACAATGCTCCATGAACCATGTCATCACAATGTTCATGGACACTTGTCATCACAATGCTCCATGACAACTTACATCACAATGCTCCTTGACCCCTGTCATTTCATTGCTCCATGGCCTATGCATTCACAATGCTCCATGGCTCCTGTAAGCACATTGCTCCATGATCCCTTTCATCACAATGCTCCAAGACCGCTGTCATCACAATGCCCCATGACGCCTATCATCATAATGCTCTAAGGCCCCTCTCATCACAATGCTCCATGATTCCTGTCATCACAATGTTCCATGACACTAGTCATCACAGTGCTCCATGACCCCTGTCATCACAATATTCACTGCCCATGTAATCACAATGCTCCTGGTCCCCTGTAATCATAGTGCTCCATACCCTTGTCATCACAATGCTCCAGAACTCTTGTCATCATAATGCTCCATTCCCGTGTCATCACAGTGCTCCTTGACCACTTTCATCACAATGCTCCTTGACCCCTGTCATCACAATGCTCTATGACCACTGTCATCACAATGCCACATGACACCTGTCATCACAATGCTCTATAGCCCCTGTCAGCACAATGTTCCATGACAGGTATCATCACAATGATCCATGACTGCTGTCATCACAATGTTCCCTGCCCTTGTCATTCTCAATGCTCCCTGGCCCCTGTCATCACGATGTTCCATGCTCATATCATCACAATGCTCCATTACCCATGTCATCGTAGTGATCCATGACCGCTTTCATCACAATGCTCCATGACCCCAGTCATCACAATGCTCCATAGCCCTTGTCATCACAATGCTCCATTAGCCCTGTCATCACAATGTTCCATGACTCTTGTCATCAAAATGCCTCATGATCCATTTAATCACAATGCTCCATGACTCCTTTCAACACATCCTCCATGATACTTGTCATTACACTGCCCCATGACCTTTTTCAGAACAATGCTCCATGATACCAGTCATCACAATGCTCCATGACCATTGTCGTCACAATGCTCCATGCCCCTTTCAACACAATGCTCCATGACAACTGTCATCACAATGCTCCATGGCCTTTGTCATCACAATTATACATGGCCCCTGTGATCACAGTGCTCCATGACCCCTTTCATCACAATGCTCCATGACCACTGTCATCACAATGCCCCATGACCCCTGTCATCACAATGCTCCATGGCCCCTGTCATTACAATGCTCCATGACCACTGTCATCACAATGTTCCATGATCGCTGTAATCACAATGACCCATGACACCTTTCCTCAGAAGGCTCCAGTACGCCTGTCATCACAATGCTCCAATGACCGTCTCATCACAATGCTCCATGATCCCTGTCAGCACAACGTTCCATGACAATTGTCATCACAATGCTCCATGACACCTGTCATCACAATGTTGCCTGCCCATGTCATCAAAATGCTCCATGTCCCCTGTAATCACAATGTTCCATTACACCTGTCTTCACAATGTTCCCTGCCCATGTCATCACAATGCTCCATTACCAATGTAATCAAAATGTTCGCCTGCCCTTGTCATCAAAATGCTCCATGGCCCCTTTAATCACAATGCTCCATGAACCCTGTCATCCCAATGTTCCATGACAGTTGTCATCACAATGCTCCATGACCCTGTAATCACAATGCTCCATGCCCTTGTCATCACAATGCTCCAGAACTCTTGTCATCATAATGATGAATGCTCGTGTCATCACAAAGCTCCATGATACTTGTCATCACAATGTTCCATGGCCTTGTCATTACAATACTCCATGGCCCCTGTCATCACCGTGCTCCATGATACCTTTTATCACAATTCTAGATGACCACTGTCATCACAATGCCCCAAGACACATGTCATCACAATTCGCCATGGCCCTTGCCATCACAATGCTCCATGACCCGTGTCATCACAATGGTCCAGGACACTTGTCATCACAATGATCCATGACCACTTACATCACAATGCTCCTTGACTCCTGTCATCACAATGCTCCATAGCCTATGCATTCGCAATGCTACATGGTCCCTGTAATCACATTGCTCCATGATCCATTTCATCACAATGCTCTATGACCACTGTCATCACACTGCTCCATGGCCTATGCATTCAAAATGCTCCATGGCCCCTGTAATCACATTGCTCCATGAACCCTTTCATCACAATGTTCTATGACCACTCTCATCACAATACCCCATGACGCCTATCATCATAATGCTCCAAGGCCCGTCTCATCACAATGCTCCATGAACCCTGTCATCACAATGTTCCATGACACTTGTCAGCACAGTGCTCCATGAACCCCTGTCATCACAATATTCACTGCCCATGTAATCACAATGCTCCTGGTCCCCTGTAATCACAGTGCTCCATACCCTTTTCATCACAATGCTCCAGAACCCTTGTCATCATAATGCTCCATACCCGTGTCATCACAATGCTTGAAGAACCTTGTCATCACAATGCTCCATGAACCGTGTCATCACAAGGTTCCAGGACCCTTGTCATCACAATGATCCATGACCCCTGTCATCTCAATGCTCCATGATCTTTGTATTCACAATGCTCCATGGCCCCTATAATTGCGGTGATCCATGACCCCTGTCATCACAATGCTCCCTGGTATATTTCATCACAATTCTAGATGACCACTGTCATCACAGTGCCTCACGGCCCTTGTCGTCAGAATCCTCCATGATACCTTTCATTACAATTCTACATGACCACTGTCATCACAATGCCCCATGACACCTGTCATCACAATTCGCCATGGCACTTGTCATCACAATGCTCCATGAACCATGTCATCACAATGTTCATGGACACTTGTCATCACAATGCTCCATGACAACTTACATCACAATGCTCCTTGACCCCTGTCATTTCATTGCTCCATGGCCTATGCATTCACAATGCTCCATGGCTCCTGTAAGCACATTGCTCCATGATCCCTTTCATCACAATGCTCCAAGACCGCTGTCATCACAATGCCCCATGACGCCTATCATCATAGTGCTCCAAGGCCCCTCTCATCACAATGCTCCATGATTCCTGTCATCACAATGTTCCATGACACTAGTCATCACAGTGCTCCATGACCCCTGTCATCACAATATTCACTGCCCATGTAATCACAATGCTCCTGGTCCCCTGTAATCATAGTGCTCCATACCCTTGTCATCACAATGCTCCAGAACTCTTGTCATCATAATGCTCCATGCCCGTGTCATCACAATGCTTGAAGAACCTTGTCATCACAATGCTCCATGAACCGTGTCATCACAAGGTTCCAGGACCCTTGTCATCACAATGATCCGTGACCCCTGTCATCTCAATGCTCCATGATCTTTGTATTCACAATGCTCCATGGCCTCTATAATTGCGGTGATCCATGACCCCTGTCATCACAATGCTCCCTGGTATATTTCATCACAATTCTAGATGACCACTGTCATCACAGTGCTCCACGGCCCCTGTCAGCAGAGTCCTCCCTGATGCCTTTCATCACAATTCTATATGACCGCTCTCATCACAATTCCACATGACACCTGTCATCACAATGCTCCATGAACCATGTCATCACAATGTTCATGGACAATAGTCATCACAATGCTCCATGACAACTTACATCACAATGCTCCTTGACCCCTGTCATTTCATTGCTCCATGGCCTATGCATTCACAATGCTCCATGGCTCCTGTAATCACATTGCTCCATGATCCCTTTCATCACAATGCTCCAAGACCGCTGTCATCACAATGCCCCATAACGCCTATCATCATAATGCTCAAAGGCCCCTCTCATCACAATGCTCCATGATCCCGGTCATCACAATGTTCCATGACACTAGTCATCACAGTGCTCCATGACCCCTGTCATCACAATATTCACTGCCCATGTAATCACAATGGTCCTGGTCCCCTGTAATCACAAAGCTCCATACCCTTGTCATCACAATGCTCCAGAACTCTTGTCATCATAATGCTCCATTCCCGTGTCATCACAGTGCTCCATGACCACTTTCATCACAATGCTCCTTGACCCCTGTCATCACAATGCTCTATGACCACTGTCATCACAATGCCACATGACACCTGTCATCACAATGCTCTATAGCCCCTGTCAGCACAATGTTCCATGACAGGTATCATCACAATGATCCATGACTGCTGTCATCACAATGTTCCCTGCCCTTGTCATTCTCAATGCTCCCTGGCCCCTGTCATCACAATGATCCATGCTCATATTATCACAATGCTCCATTACCCATGTCATCGTAGTGATCCATGACCCCTTTCATCACAATGCTCCATGACCCCAGTCATCACAATGCTCCATAGCCCTTGTCATCACAATGCTCCATTAGCCCTGTCATCACAATGTTCCATGACTCTTGTCATCAAAATGCCTCATGATCCATTTAATCACAATGCTCCATGACTCCTTTCAACACATCCTCCATGATACTTGTCATTACACTGCCCCATGACCTTTTTCAGAACAATGCTCCATGATACCAGTCATCACAATGCTCCATGACCATTGTCGTCACAATGCTCCATGCCCCTTTCAACACAATGCTCCATGACAACTGTCATCACAATGCTCCATGGCCTTTGTCATCACAATTATACATGGCCCCTGTGATCACAGTGCTCCATGACCCCTTTCATCACAATGCTCCATGACCACTGTCATCACAATGCCCCATGACCCCTGTCATCACAATGCTCCATGGCCCCTGTCATTACAATGCTCCATGACCACTGTCATCACAATGTTCCATGATCGCTGTAATCACAATGACCCATGACACCTTTCCTCAGAAGGCTTCAGTACGCCTGTCATCACAATGCTCCAATGACCGTCTCATCACAATGCTGCATGATCCCTGTCAGCACAACGTTCCATGACAATTGTCATCACAATGCTCCATGACACCTGTCATCACAATGTTGCCTGCCCATGTCATCAAAATGCTCCATGTCCCCTGTAATCACAATGTTCCATTACACCTGTCTTCACAATGTTCCCTGCCCATGTCATCACAATGCTCCATTACCAATGTAATCAAAATGTTCGCCTGCCCTTGTCATCAAAATGCTCCATGGCCCCTTTAATCACAATGCTCCATGAACCCTGTCATCCCAATGTTCCATGACAGTTGTCATCACAATGCTCCATGACCCTGTAATCACAATGCTCCATGCCCTTGTCATCACAATGCTCCAGAACTCTTGTCATCATAATGATGAATGCTCGTGTCATCACAAAGCTCCATGATACTTGTCATCACAATGTTCCATGGCCTTGTCATTACAATACTCCATGGCCCCTGTCATCACCGTGCTCCATGATACCTTTTATCACAATTCTAGATGACCACTGTCATCACAATGCCCCAAGACACATGTCATCACAATTCGCCATGGCCCTTGCCATCACAATGCTCCATGACCCGTGTCATCACAATGGTCCAGGACACTTGTCATCACAATGATCCATGACCACTTACATCACAATGCTCCTTGACTCCTGTCATCACACTGCTCCATGGCCTATGCATTCAAAATGCTCCATGGCCCCTGTAATCACATTGCTCCATGATCCCTTTCATCACAATGTTCTATGACCACTCTCATCACAATACCCCATGACGCCTATCATCATAATGCTCCAAGGCCCCTCTCATCACAATGCTCCATGAACCCTGTCATCACAATGTTCCATGACACTTGTCAGCACAGTGCTCCATGAAGCCCTGTCATCACAATATTCACTGCCCATGTAATCACAATGCTCCTGGTCCCCTCTAATCACAGTGCTCCATACCCTTTTCATCACAATGCTCCAGAACTCTTGTCATCATAATGCTCCATGCCCGTGTCATCACAATGCTTGAAGAACCTTGTCATCACAATGCTCCATGAACCGTGTCATCACAAGGTTCCAGGACCCTTGTCATCACAATGATCCATGACCCCTGTCATCTCAATGCTCCATGATCTTTGTATTCACAATGCTCCATGGCCCCTATAATTGCGGTGATCCATGACCCCTGTCATCACAATGCTCCCTGGTATATTTCATCACAATTCTAGATGACCACTGTCATCACAGTGCCTCACGG
Source organism: Balaenoptera borealis (assembly GCF_965194805.1). Taxonomy (NCBI): domain Eukaryota; kingdom Metazoa; phylum Chordata; class Mammalia; order Artiodactyla; family Balaenopteridae; genus Balaenoptera; species Balaenoptera borealis. The sequence goes on along the minus strand of NC_138874.1, from coordinate 28,602,564 downwards.
CCCCTGTCGTCAGAATCCTCCATGATACCTTTCATTACAATTCTACATGACCACTGTCATCACAATGCCCCATGACACCTGTCATCACAATTCGCCATGGCACTTGTCATCACAATGCTCCATGAACCATGTCATCACAATGTTCATGGACACTTGTCATCACAATGCTCCATGACAACTTACATCACAATGCTCCTTGACCCCTGTCATTTCATTGCTCCATGGCCTATGCATTCACAATGCTCCATGGCTCCTGTAAGCACATTGCTCCATGATCCCTTTCATCACAATGCTCCAAGACCGCTGTCATCACAATGCCCCATGACGCCTATCATCATAGTGCTCCAAGGCCCCTCTCATCACAATGCTCCATGATTCCTGTCATCACAATGTTCCATGACACTAGTCATCACAGTGCTCCATGACCCCTGTCATCACAATATTCACTGCCCATGTAATCACAATGCTCCTGGTCCCCTGTAATCATAGTGCTCCATACCCTTGTCATCACAATGCTCCAGAACTCTTGTCATCATAATGCTCCATGCCCGTGTCATCACAATGCTTGAAGAACCTTGTCATCACAATGCTCCATGAACCGTGTCATCACAAGGTTCCAGGACCCTTGTCATCACAATGATCCGTGACCCCTGTCATCTCAATGCTCCATGATCTTTGTATTCACAATGCTCCATGGCCTCTATAATTGCGGTGATCCATGACCACTGTCATCACAATGCTCCCTGGTATATTGCATCACAATTCTAGATGACCACTGACATCACAGTGCTCCACGGCCCCTGTCAGCAGAGTCCTCCCTGATACCTTTCATCACAATTCTATATGACCGCTCTCATCACAATTCCACATGACACCTGTCATCACAATGCTCCATGAACCATGTCATCACAATGTTCATGGACAATAGTCATCACAATGCTCCATGACAACTTACATCACAATGCTCCTTGACCCCTGTCATTCCATTGCTCCATGGCCTATGCATTCACAATGCTCCATGGCTCCTGTAATCACATTGCTCCATGATCCCTTTCATCACAATGCTCCAAGACCGCTGTCATCACAATGCCCCATAACGCCTATCATCATACTGCTCCAAGGCCCCTCTCATCACAATGCTCCATGATCCCTGTCATCACAATGTTCCATGACACTAGTCATCACAGTGCTCCATGACCCCTGTCATCACAATATTCACTGCCCATGTAATCACAATGCTCCTGTTCCCCTGTAATCATAGTGCTCCATACCCTTGTCATCACAATGCTCCAGAACTCTTGTCATCATAATGCTCCATTCCCGTGTCATCACAGTGCTCCATGACCACTTTCATCACAATGCTCCTTGACCCCTGTCATCACAATGCTCTATGACCACTGTCATCACAATGCCACATGACACCTGTCATCACAATGCTCTATAGCCCCTGTCAGCACAATGTTCCATGACAGGTATCATCACAATGATCCATGACTGCTGTCATCACAATGTTCCCTGCCCTTGTCATTCTCAGTGCTCCCTGGCCCCTGTCATCACAATGATCCATGCTCATATCATCACAATGCTCCATTACCCATGTCATCGTAGTGATCCATGACCGCTTTCATCACAATGCTCCATGACCCCAGTCATCACAATGCTCCATAGCCCTTGTCATCACAATGCTCCATTAGCCCTGTCATCACAATGTTCCATGACTCTTGTCATCAAAATTCCTCATGATCCATTTAATCACAATGCTCCATGACTCCTTTCATCACATCCTCCATGATGCTTGTCATTACACTGCCCCATGACCTTTTTCAGAACAACGCTTCATGATACCAGTCATCACAATGCTCCATGACCATTGTCGTCACAATGCTCCATGCCCCTTTCAACACAATGCTCCATGACAACTGTCATCACAATGCTCCATGGCCTTTGTCATCACAATTATACATGGTCCCTGTGATCACAGTGCTCCCTGACCCCTTTCATCACAATGCTCCATGACCACTGTCATCACAATGCCCCATGACCCCTGTCATCACAATGCTCCATGGCCCCTGTCATTACAATGCTCCATGACCACTGTCATCACAATGTTCCATGATCGCTGTATCACAATGACCCATGACACCTTTCCTCAGAAGGCTCCAGTACGCCTGTCATCACAATGCTCCAATGACCGTCTCATCACAATGCTCCATGATCCCTGTCAGCACAACGTTCCATGACAATTGTCATCACAATGCTCCATGACACCTGTCATCACAATGTTGCCTGCCCATGTCATCAAAATGCTCCATGTCCCCTGTAATCACAATGTTCCATTACACCTGTCTTCACAATGTTCCCTGCCCATGTCATCACAATGCTCCATTACCAATGTAATCAAAATGTTCGCCTGCCCTTGTCATCAAAATGCTCCATGGCCCCTTTAATCACAATGCTCCATGAACCCTGTCATCACAATGTTCCATGACAGTTGTCATCACAATGCTCCATGACCCTGTAATCACAATGCTCCATGCCCTTGTCATCACAATGCTCCAGAACTCTTGTCATCATAATGATGAATGCTCGTGTCATCACAAAGCTCCATGATACTTGTCATCACAATGTTCCATGGCCTTGTCATTATAATACTCCATGGCCCCTGTCATCACCGTGCTCCATGATACCTTTTATCACAATTCTAGATGACCACTGTCATCACAATGCCCCAAGACACATGTCATCACAATTCGCCATGGCCCTTGCCATCACAATGCTCCATGACCCGTGTCATCACAATGGTCCAGGACACTTGTCATCACAATGATCCATGACCACTTACATCACAATGCTCCTTGACTCCTGTCATCACAATGCTCCATAGCCTATGCATTCGCAATGCTACATGGTCCCTGTAATCACATTGCTCCATGATCCATTTCATCACAATGCTCTATGACCACTGTCATTACAATGCCACATTATACCTGTCATCACAATGCTCCATGGCCCCTGTCAGCCCAATATTCCATGACAGATGTCATCACTATCCTCCATGGTCCCTGTAATCACAATGCTCCATTCCCTTGTCAACGCAATGCTCCAGAACTCTTGTCATCATAATGCTCCATGCCCGTCTCATCACAATTCTCCATGACACTTTTCATTAAAATGCTCCATGGTCTTTATCATCACAATGCTCCATGGCCCCTGTTATCACATTGATCCATTGTACCTTTCATCACAATGCTAGATAACCTCTGTCATCACAATGCCCGATGACACCTGTCATCAGAATTGGCCATGGCCCTTGTCATCACAATGCTCCATGCCCTTGTCACCACAATGCTCCAGAACTCTTGGCATCATAATGCTCCATGTCCGTCTCATCACAATGCTCCATGACACTTGTCATCAAAATGCTCCATGGCCTTTGTCATCACAATGCTCCATGGCCCTTGTTATCACAGTGCTCCATGTTACCTTTCATCACAATTCTAGTTGACCACTGTCATCACAATGCCCCATGACACCTGTCATCACAATTCGCCATGGCCCTTGTCATCACAATGCTCCATGATCCATGTCATCACAATGTTCCTGGACACTTATCATCACAATGAACTATGACCACATTCATCACAATGCTCCATGACCCCTGTCATCACACTGCTCCATGGCCTATGCATTCAAAATGCTCCATGGCCCCTGTAATCACATTGCTCCATGATCCCTTTCATCACAATGTTCTATGACCACTCTCATCACAATACCCCATGACGCCTATCATCATAATGCTCCAAGGCCCGTCTCATCACAATGCTCCATGAACCCTGTCATCACAATGTTCCATGACACTTGTCGGCACAGTGCTCCATGAACCCCTGTCATCACAATATTCACTGCCCATGTAATCACAATGCTCCTGGTCCCCTGTAATCACAGTGCTCCATACCCTTTTCATCACAATGCTCCAGAACTCTTGTCATCATAATGCTCCATGCCCGTGTCATCACAATGCTTGAAGAACCTTGTCATCACAATGCTCCATGAACCGTGTCATCACAAGGTTCCAGGACCCTTGTCATCACAATGATCCATGACCCCTGTCATCTCAATGCTCCATGATCTTTGTATTCACAATGCTCCATGGCCCCTATAATTGCGGTGATCCATGACCCCTGTCATCACAATGCTCCCTGGTATATTTCATCACAATTCTAGATGACCACTGTCATCACAGTGCCTCACGGCCCCTGTCGTCAGAGTCCTCCATGATACCTTTCATTACAATTCTACATGACCACTGTCATCACAATGCCCCATGACACCTGTCATCACAATTCGCCATGGCACTTGTCATCACAATGCTCCATGAACCATGTCATCACAATGTTCATGGACACTTGTCATCACAATGCTCCATGACAACTTACATCACAATGCTCCTTGACCCCTGTCATTTCATTGCTCCATGGCCTATGCATTCACAATGCTCCATGGCTCCTGTAAGCACATTGCTCCATGATCCCTTTCATCACAATGCTCCAAGACCGCTGTCATCACAATGCCCCATGACGCCTATCATCATAATGCTCTAAGGCCCCTCTCATCACAATGCTCCATGATTCCTGTCATCACAATGTTCCATGACACTAGTCATCACAGTGCTCCATGACCCCTGTCATCACAATATTCACTGCCCATGTAATCACAATGCTCCTGGTCCCCTGTAATCATAGTGCTCCATACCCTTGTCATCACAATGCTCCAGAACTCTTGTCATCATAATGCTCCATGCCCGTGTCATCACAATGCTTGAAGAACCTTGTCATCACAATGCTCCATGAACCGTGTCATCACAAGGTTCCAGGACCCTTGTCATCACAATGATCCGTGACCCCTGTCATCTCAATGCTCCATGATCTTTGTATTCACAATGCTCCATGGCCTCTATAATTGCGGTGATCCATGACCCCTGTCATCACAATGCTCCCTGGTATATTTCATCACAATTCTAGATGACCACTGTCATCACAGTGCTCCACGGCCCCTGTCATCAGAGTCCTCCCTGATACCTTTCATCACAATTCTATATGACCGCTCTCATCACAATTCCACATGACACCTGTCATCACAATGCTCCATGAACCATGTCATCACAATGTTCATGGACAATAGTCATCACAATGCTCCATGACAACTTACATCACAATGCTCCTTGACCCCTGTCATTCCATTGCTCCATGGCCTATGCATTCACAATGCTCCATGGCTCCTGTAATCACACTGCTCCATGATCCCTTTCATCACAATGCTCCAAGACCGCTGTCATCACAATGCCCCATAACGCCTATCATCTTAATGCTCCAAGGCCCCTCTCATCACAATGCTCCATGATCCCTGTCATCACAATGTTACATGACACTAGTCATCACAGTGCTCCATGACCCCTGTCATCACAATATTCACTGCCCATGTAATCACAATGCTCCTGGTCCCCTGTAATCACAATGCTCCATACCCTTGCATCACAATGCTCCAGAACTCTTGTCATCATAATGCTCCATTCCCGTGTCATCACAGTGCTCCATGACCACTTTCATCACAATGCTCCTTGACCCCTGTCATCACAATGCTCTATGACCACTGTCATCACAATGCCACATGACACCTGTCATCACAATGCTCTATAGCCCCTGTCAGCACAATGTTCCATGACAGGTATCATCACAATGATCCATGACTGCTGTCATCACAATGTTCCCTGCCCTTGTCATTCTCAGTGCTCCCTGGCCCCTGTCATCACAATGATCCATGCTCATATCATCACAATGCTCCATTACCCATGTCATCATAGTGATCCATGACCGCTTTCATCACAATGCTCCATGACCCCAGTCATCACAATGCTCCATAGCCCTTGTCATCACAATGCTCCATTAGCCCTGTCATCACAATGTTCCATGACTCTTGTCATCAAAATGCCTCATGATCCATTTAATCACAATGCTCCATGACTCCTTTCATCACATCCTCCATGATACTTGTCATTACACTGCCCCATGAACTTTTTCAGAACAACGCTTCATGATACCAGTCATCACAATGCTCCATGACCATTGTCGTCACAATGCTCCATGCCCCTTTCAACACAATGCTCCATGACAACTGTCATCACAATGCTCCATGGCCTTTGTCATCACAATTATACATGGCCCCTGTGATCACAGTGCTCCATGACCCCTTTCATCACAATGCTCCATGACCACTGTCATCACAATGCCCCATGACCCCTGTCATCACAATGCTCCATGGCCCCTGTCATTACAATGCTCCATGACCACTGTCATCACAATGTTCCATGATCGCTGTAATCACAATGACCCATGACACCTTTCCTCAGAAGGCTCCAGTACGCCTGTCATCACAATGCTCCAATGACCGTCTCATCACAATGCTCCATGATCCCTGTCAGCACAACGTTCCATGACAATTGTCATCACAATGCTCCATGACACCTGTCATCACAATGTTGCCTGCCCATGTCATCAAAATGCTCCATGTCCCCTGTAATCACAATGTTCCATTACACCTGTCTTCACAATGTTCCCTGCCCATGTCATCACAATGCTCCATTACCAATGTAATCAAAATGTTCGCCTGCCCTTGTCATCAAAATGCTCCATGGCCCCTTTAATCACAATGCTCCATGAACCCTGTCATCCCAATGTTCCATGACAGTTGTCATCACAATGCTCCATGACCCTGTAATCACAATGCTCCATGCCCTTGTCATCACAATGCTCCAGAACTCTTGTCATCATAATGATGAATGCTCGTGTCATCACAAAGCTCCATGATACTTGTCATCACAATGTTCCATGGCCTTGTCATTACAATACTCCATGGCCCCTGTCATCACCGTGCTCCATGATACCTTTTATCACAATTCTAGATGACCACTGTCATCACAATGCCCCAAGACACATGTCATCACAATTCGCCATGGCCCTTGCCATCACAATGCTCCATGACCCGTGTCATCACAATGGTCCAGGACACTTGTCATCACAATGATCCATGACCACTTACATCACAATGCTCCTTGACTCCTGTCATCACAATGCTCCATAGCCTATGCATTCGCAATGCTACATGGTCCCTGTAATCACATTGCTCCATGATCCATTTCATCACAATGCTCTATGACCACTGTCATTACAATGCCACATTATACCTGTCATCACAATGCTCCATGGCCCCTGTCAGCCCAATATTCCATGACAGATGTCATCACTATCCTCCATGGTCCCTGTAATCACAATGCTCCATTCCCTTGTCAACGCAATGCTCCAGAACTCTTGTCATCATAATGCTCCATGCCCGTCTCATCACAATTCTCCATGACACTTTTCATTAAAATGCTCCATGGTCTTTATCATCACAATGCTCCATGGCCCCTGTTATCACATTGATCCATTGTACCTTTCATCACAATGCTAGATAACCTCTGTCATCACAATGCCCGATGACACCTGTCATCAGAATTGGCCATGGCCCTTGTCATCACAATGCTCCATGCCCTTGTCACCACAATGCTCCAGAACTCTTGGCATCATAATGCTCCATGTCCGTCTCATCACAATGCTCCATGACACTTGTCATCAAAATGCTCCATGGCCTTTGTCATCACAATGCTCCATGGCCCTTGTTATCACAGTGCTCCATGTTACCTTTCATCACAATTCTAGTTGACCACTGTCATCACAATGCCCCATGACACCTGTCATCACAATTCGCCATGGCCCTTGTCATCACAATGCTCCATGATCCATGTCATCACAATGTTCCTGGACACTTATCATCACAATGAACTATGACCACATTCATCACAATGCTCCATGACCCCTGTCATCACACTGCTCCATGGCCTATGCATTCAAAATGCTCCATGGCCCCTGTAATCACATTGCTCCATGATCCCTTTCATCACAATGTTCTATGACCACTCTCATCACAATACCCCATGACGCCTATCATCATAATGCTCCAAGGCCCGTCTCATCACAATGCTCCATGAACCCTGTCATCACAATGTTCCATGACACTTGTCAGCACAGTGCTCCATGAACCCCTGTCATCACAATATTCACTGCCCATGTAATCACAATGCTCCTGGTCCCCTGTAATCACAGTGCTCCATACCCTTTTCATCACAATGCTCCAGAACTCTTGTCATCATAATGCTCCATGCCCGTGTCATCACAATGCTTGAAGAACCTTGTCATCACAATGCTCCATGAACCGTGTCATCACAAGGTTCCAGGACCCTTGTCATCACAATGATCCATGACCCCTGTCATCTCAATGCTCCATGATCTTTGTATTCACAATGCTCCATGGCCCCTATAATTGCGGTGATCCATGACCCCTGTCATCACAATGCTCCCTGGTATATTTCATCACAATTCTAGATGACCACTGTCATCACAGTGCCTCACGGCCCCTGTCGTCAGAGTCCTCCATGATACCTTTCATTACAATTCTACATGACCACTGTCATCACAATGCCCCATGACACCTGTCATCACAATTCGCCATGGCACTTGTCATCACAATGCTCCATGAACCATGTCATCACAATGTTCATGGACACTTGTCATCACAATGCTCCATGACAACTTACATCACAATGCTCCTTGACCCCTGTCATTTCATTGCTCCATGGCCTATGCATTCACAATGCTCCATGGCTCCTGTAAGCACATTGCTCCATGATCCCTTTCATCACAATGCTCCAAGACCGCTGTCATCACAATGCCCCATGACGCCTATCATCATAATGCTCTAAGGCCCCTCTCATCACAATGCTCCATGATTCCTGTCATCACAATGTTCCATGACACTAGTCATCACAGTGCTCCATGACCCCTGTCATCACAATATTCACTGCCCATGTAATCACAATGCTCCTGGTCCCCTGTAATCATAGTGCTCCATACCCTTGTCATCACAATGCTCCAGAACTCTTGTCATCATAATGCTCCATGCCCGTGTCATCACAATGCTTGAAGAACCTTGTCATCACAATGCTCCATGAACCGTGTCATCACAAGGTTCCAGGACCCTTGTCATCACAATGATCCGTGACCCCTGTCATCTCAATGCTCCATGATCTTTGTATTCACAATGCTCCATGGCCTCTATAATTGCGGTGATCCATGACCCCTGTCATCACAATGCTCCCTGGTATATTTCATCACAATTCTAGATGACCACTGTCATCACAGTGCTCCACGGCCCCTGTCATCAGAGTCCTCCCTGATACCTTTCATCACAATTCTATATGACCGCTCTCATCACAATTCCACATGACACCTGTCATCACAATGCTCCATGAACCATGTCATCACAATGTTCATGGACAATAGTCATCACAATGCTCCATGACAACTTACATCACAATGCTCCTTGACCCCTGTCATTCCATTGCTCCATGGCCTATGCATTCACAATGCTCCATGGCTCCTGTAATCACACTGCTCCATGATCCCTTTCATCACAATGCTCCAAGACCGCTGTCATCACAATGCCCCATAACGCCTATCATCTTAATGCTCCAAGGCCCCTCTCATCACAATGCTCCATGATCCCTGTCATCACAATGTTACATGACACTAGTCATCACAGTGCTCCATGACCCCTGTCATCACAATATTCACTGCCCATGTAATCACAATGCTCCTGGTCCCCTGTAATCACAATGCTCCATACCCTTGCATCACAATGCTCCAGAACTCTTGTCATCATAATGCTCCATTCCCGTGTCATCACAGTGCTCCATGACCACTTTCATCACAATGCTCCTTGACCCCTGTCATCACAATGCTCTATGACCACTGTCATCACAATGCCACATGACACCTGTCATCACAATGCTCTATAGCCCCTGTCAGCACAATGTTCCATGACAGGTATCATCACAATGATCCATGACTGCTGTCATCACAATGTTCCCTGCCCTTGTCATTCTCAGTGCTCCCTGGCCCCTGTCATCACAATGATCCATGCTCATATCATCACAATGCTCCATTACCCATGTCATCATAGTGATCCATGACCGCTTTCATCACAATGCTCCATGACCCCAGTCATCACAATGCTCCATAGCCCTTGTCATCACAATGCTCCATTAGCCCTGTCATCACAATGTTCCATGACTCTTGTCATCAAAATGCCTCATGATCCATTTAATCACAATGCTCCATGACTCCTTTCATCACATCCTCCATGATACTTGTCATTACACTGCCCCATGAACTTTTTCAGAACAACGCTTCATGATACCAGTCATCACAATGCTCCATGACCATTGTCGTCACAATGCTCCATGCCCCTTTCAACACAATGCTCCATGACAACTGTCATCACAATGCTCCATGGCCTTTGTCATCACAATTATACATGGCCCCTGTGATCACAGTGCTCCATGACCCCTTTCATCACAATGCTCCATGACCACTGTCATCACAATGCCCCATGACCCCTGTCATCACAATGCTCCATGGCCCCTGTCATTACAATGCTCCATGACCACTGTCATCACAATGTTCCATGATCGCTGTAATCACAATGACCCATGACACCTTTCCTCAGAAGGCTCCAGTACGCCTGTCATCACAATGCTCCAATGACCGTCTCATCACAATGCTCCATGATCCCTGTCAGCACAACGTTCCATGACAATTGTCATCACAATGCTCCATGACACCTGTCATCACAATGTTGCCTGCCCATGTCATCAAAATGCTCCATGTCCCCTGTAATCACAATGTTCCATTACACCTGTCTTCACAATGTTCCCTGCCCATGTCATCACAATGCTCCATTACCAATGTAATCAAAATGTTCGCCTGCCCTTGTCATCAAAATGCTCCATGGCCCCTTTAATCACAATGCTCCATGAACCCTGTCATCCCAATGTTCCATGACAGTTGTCATCACAATGCTCCATGACCCTGTAATCACAATGCTCCATGCCCTTGTCATCACAATGCTCCAGAACTCTTGTCATCATAATGATGAATGCTCGTGTCATCACAAAGCTCCATGATACTTGTCATCACAATGTTCCATGGCCTTGTCATTACAATACTCCATGGCCCCTGTCATCACCGTGCTCCATGATACCTTTTATCACAATTCTAGATGACCACTGTCATCACAATGCCCCAAGACACATGTCATCACAATTCGCCATGGCCCTTGCCATCACAATGCTCCATGACCCGTGTCATCACAATGGTCCAGGACACTTGTCATCACAATGATCCATGACCACTTACATCACAATGCTCCTTGACTCCTGTCATCACAATGCTCCATAGCCTATGCATTCGCAATGCTACATGGTCCCTGTAATCACATTGCTCCATGATCCATTTCATCACAATGCTCTATGACCACTGTCATTACAATGCCACATTATACCTGTCATCACAATGCTCCATGGCCCCTGTCAGCCCAATATTCCATGACAGATGTCATCACTATCCTCCATGGTCCCTGTAATCACAATGCTCCATTCCCTTGTCAACGCAATGCTCCAGAACTCTTGTCATCATAATGCTCCATGCCCGTCTCATCACAATTCTCCATGACACTTTTCATTAAAATGCTCCATGGTCTTTATCATCACAATGCTCCATGGCCCCTGTTATCACATTGATCCATTGTACCTTTCATCACAATGCTAGATAACCTCTGTCATCACAATGCCCGATGACACCTGTCATCAGAATTGGCCATGGCCCTTGTCATCACAATGCTCCATGCCCTTGTCACCACAATGCTCCAGAACTCTTGGCATCATAATGCTCCATGTCCGTCTCATCACAATGCTCCATGACACTTGTCATCAAAATGCTCCATGGCCTTTGTCATCACAATGCTCCATGGCCCTTGTTATCACAGTGCTCCATGTTACCTTTCATCACAATTCTAGTTGACCACTGTCATCACAATGCCCCATGACACCTGTCATCACAATTCGCCATGGCCCTTGTCATCACAATGCTCCATGATCCATGTCATCACAATGTTCCTGGACACTTATCATCACAATGAACTATGACCACATTCATCACAATGCTCCATGACCCCTGTCATCACACTGCTCCATGGCCTATGCATTCAAAATGCTCCATGGCCCCTGTAATCACATTGCTCCATGATCCCTTTCATCACAATGTTCTATGACCACTCTCATCACAATACCCCATGACGCCTATCATCATAATGCTCCAAGGCCCGTCTCATCACAATGCTCCATGAACCCTGTCATCACAATGTTCCATGACACTTGTCAGCACAGTGCTCCATGAACCCCTGTCATCACAATATTCACTGCCCATGTAATCACAATGCTCCTGGTCCCCTGTAATCACAGTGCTCCATACCCTTTTCATCACAATGCTCCAGAACTCTTGTCATCATAATGCTCCATGCCCGTGTCATCACAATGCTTGAAGAACCTTGTCATCACAATGCTCCATGAACCGTGTCATCACAAGGTTCCAGGACCCTTGTCATCACAATGATCCATGACCCCTGTCATCTCAATGCTCCATGATCTTTGTATTCACAATGCTCCATGGCCCCTATAATTGCGGTGATCCATGACCCCTGTCATCACAATGCTCCCTGGTATATTTCATCACAATTCTAGATGACCACTGTCATCACAGTGCCTCACGGCCCCTGTCGTCAGAGTCCTCCATGATACCTTTCATTACAATTCTACATGACCACTGTCATCACAATGCCCCATGACACCTGTCATCACAATTCGCCATGGCACTTGTCATCACAATGCTCCATGAACCATGTCATCACAATGTTCATGGACACTTGTCATCACAATGCTCCATGACAACTTACATCACAATGCTCCTTGACCCCTGTCATTTCATTGCTCCATGGCCTATGCATTCACAATGCTCCATGGCTCCTGTAAGCACATTGCTCCATGATCCCTTTCATCACAATGCTCCAAGACCGCTGTCATCACAATGCCCCATGACGCCTATCATCATAATGCTCTAAGGCCCCTCTCATCACAATGCTCCATGATTCCTGTCATCACAATGTTCCATGACACTAGTCATCACAGTGCTCCATGACCCCTGTCATCACAATATTCACTGCCCATGTAATCACAATGCTCCTGGTCCCCTGTAATCATAGTGCTCCATACCCTTGTCATCACAATGCTCCAGAACTCTTGTCATCATAATGCTCCATGCCCGTGTCATCACAATGCTTGAAGAACCTTGTCATCACAATGCTCCATGAACCGTGTCATCACAAGGTTCCAGGACCCTTGTCATCACAATGATCCGTGACCCCTGTCATCTCAATGCTCCATGATCTTTGTATTCACAATGCTCCATGGCCTCTATAATTGCGGTGATCCATGACCCCTGTCATCACAATGCTCCCTGGTATATTTCATCACAATTCTAGATGACCACTGTCATCACAGTGCTCCACGGCCCCTGTCATCAGAGTCCTCCCTGATACCTTTCATCACAATTCTATATGACCGCTCTCATCACAATTCCACATGACACCTGTCATCACAATGCTCCATGAACCATGTCATCACAATGTTCATGGACAATAGTCATCACAATGCTCCATGACAACTTACATCACAATGCTCCTTGACCCCTGTCATTCCATTGCTCCATGGCCTATGCATTCACAATGCTCCATGGCTACTGTAATCACATTGCTCCATGATCCCTTTCATCACAATGCTCCAAGACCGCTGTCATCACAATGCCCCATAACGCCTATCATCTTAATGCTCCAAGGCCACTCTCATCACAATGCTCCATGATCCCTGTCATCACAATGTTACATGACACTAGTCATCACAGTGCTCCATGACCCCTGTCATCACAATATTCACTGCCCATGTAATCACAATGCTCCTGGTCCCCTGTAATCACAATGCTCCATACCCTTGCATCACAATGCTCCAGAACTCTTGTCATCATAATGCTCCATTCCCGTGTCATCACAGTGCTCCATGACCACTTTCATCACAATGCTCCTTGACCCCTGTCATCACAATGCTCTATGACCACTGTCATCACAATGCCACATGACACCTGTCATCACAATGCTCTATAGCCCCTGTCAGCACAATGTTCCATGACAGGTATCATCACAATGATCCATGACTGCTGTCATCACAATGTTCCCTGCCCTTGTCATTCTCAATGCTCCCTGGCCCCTGTCATCACAATGCTCCATGCTCATATCATCACAATGCTCCATTACCCATGTCATCGTAGTGATCCATGACCCCTTTCATCACAAATGCTCCATGACCCCAGTCATCACAATGCTCCATAGCCCTTGTCATCACAATGCTCCATTAGCCCTGTCATCACAATGTTCCATGACTCTTGTCATCAAAATGCCTCATGATCCATTTAATCACAATGATCCATGACTCCTTTCAACACATCCTCCATGATACTTGTCATTACACTGCCCCATGACCTTTTTCAGAACAATGCTCCATGATACCAGTCATCACAATGCTCCATGACCATTGTCGTCACAATGCTCCATGCCCCTTTCAACACAATGCTCCATGACAACTGTCATCACAATGCTCCATGGCCTTTGTCATCACAATTATACATGGCCCCTGTGATCACAGTGCTCCATGACCCCTTTCATCACAATGCTCCATGACCACTGTCATCACAATGCCCCATGACCCCTGTCATCACAATGCTCCATGGCCCCTGTCATTACAATGCTCCATGACCACTGTCATCACAATGTTCCATGATCGCTGTAATCACAATGACCCATGACACCTTTCCTCAGAAGGCTCCAGTACGCCTGTCATCACAATGCTCCAATGACCGTCTCATCACAATGCTCCATGATCCCTGTCAGCACAACGTTCCATGACAATTGTCATCACAATGCTCCATGACACCTGTCATCACAATGTTGCCTGCCCATGTCATCAAAATGCTCCATGTCCCCTGTAATCACAATGTTCCATTACACCTGTCTTCACAATGTTCCCTGCCCATGTCATCACAATGCTCCATTACCAATGTAATCAAAATGTTCGCCTGCCCTTGTCATCAAAATGCTCCATGGCCCCTTTAATCACAATGCTCCATGAACCCTGTCATCACAATGTCCCATGACAGTTGTCATCACAATGCTCCATGAACCCTGTCATCACAATATTCCATGACAGTTGTCATCACAATGCTCCATGACCCTGTAATCACAATGCTCCATGCCCTTGTCATCACAATGCTCCAGAACTCTTGTCATCATAATGATGAATGCTCGTGTCATCACAAAGCTCCATGATACTTGTCATCACAATGTTCCATGGCCTTGTCATTACAATACTCCATGGCCCCTGTCATCACCGTGCTCCATGATACCTTTTATCACAATTCTAGATGACCACTGTCATCACAATGCCCCAAGACACATGTCATCACAATTCGCCATGGCCCTTGCCATCACAATGCTCCATGACCTGTGTCATCACAATGGTCCAGGACACTTGTCATCACAATGATCCATGACCACTTACATCACAATGCTCGTTGACTCCTGTCATCACAATGCTCCATAGCCTATGCATTCGCAATGCTACATGGTCCCTGTAATCACATTGCTCCATGACCCATTTCATCACAATGCTCTATAACCACTGTCATCACACTGCTCCATGGCCTATGCATTCCAAATGCTCCATGGCCCCTGTAATCACATTGCTCCATGATCCCTTTCATCACAATGTTCTATGACCACTCTCATCACAATACCCCATGACGCCTATCATCATAATGCTCCAAGGCCCGTCTCATCACAATGCTCCATGAACCCTGTCATCACAATGTTCCATGACACTTGTCAGCACAGTGCTCCATGAACCCCTGTCATCACAATATTCACTGCCCATGTAATCACAATGCTCCTGGTCCCCTGTAATCACAGTGCTCCATACCCTTTTCATCACAATGCTCCAGAACTCTTATCATCATAATGCTCCATGCCCGTGTCATCACAATGCTTGAAGAACCTTGTCATCACAATGCTCCATGAACCGTGTCATCACAAGGTTCCAGGACCCTTGTCATCACAATGATCCATGACCCCTGTCATCTCAATGCTCCATGATCTTTGTATACACAATGCTCCATGGCCCCTATAATTGCGGTGATCCATGACCCCTGTCATCACAATGCTCCCTGGTATATTTCATCACAATTCTAGATGACCACTGTCATCACAGTGCCTCACGTCCCCTGTCGTCAGAGTCCTCCATGATACCTTTCATTACAATTCTACATGACCACTGTCATCACAATGCCCCATGACACCTGTCATCACAATTCGCCATGGCACTTGTCATCACAATGCTCCATGAACCATGTCATCACAATGTTCATGGACACTTGTCATCACAATGCTCCATGACAACTTACATCACAATGCTCCTTGACCCCTGTCATTTCATTGCTCCATGGCCTATGCATTCACAATGCTCCATGGCTCCTGTAAGCACATTGCTCCATGATCCCTTTCATCACAATGCTCCAAGACCGCTGTCATCACAATGCCCCATGACGCCTATCATCATAATGCTCTAAGGCCCCTCTCATCACAATGCTCCATGATTCCTGTCATCACAATGTTCCATGACACTAGTCATCACAGTGCTCCATGACCCCTGTCATCACAATATTCACTGCCCATGTAATCACAATGCTCCTGGTCCCCTGTAATCACAGTGCTCCATACACTTTTCATCACGATGCTCCAGAACTCTTGTCATCATAATGCTCCATACCCGTGTCATCACAATGCTTGAAGAACCTTGTCACCACAATGCTCCATGAACCGTGTCATCACAAGGTTCCAGGACCCTTGTCATCACAATGATCCGTGACCCCTGTCATCTCAATGCTCCATGATCTTTGTATTCACAATGCTCCATGGCCTCTATAATTGCGGTGATCCATGACCCCTGTCATCACAATGCTCCCTGGTATATTTCATCACAATTCTAGATGACCACTGTCATCACAGTGCTCCACGGCCCCTGTCATCAGAGTCCTCCCTGATACCTTTCATCACAATTGTATATGACCGCTCTCATCACAATTCCACATGACACCTGTCATCACAATGTTCCATGAACCATGTCATCACAATGTTCATGGACAATAGTCATCACAATGCTCCATGACAACTTACATCACAATGCTCCTTGACCCCTGTCATTCCATTGCTCCATGGCCTATGCATTCACAATGCTCCATGGCTCCTGTAATCACATTGATCCATGATCCCTTTCATCACAATGCTCCAAGACCGCTGTCATCACAATGCCCCATAATGCCTATCATCATAATGCTCCAAGGCCCCTCTCATCACAATGCTCCATGATCCCTGTCATCACAATGTTCCATGACACTAGTCATCACAGTGCTCCATGACCCCTGTCATCACAATATTCACTGCCCATGTAATCTCAATGGTCCTGGTCCCCTGTAATCACAATGCTCCATACCCTTGTCATCACAATGCTCCAGAACTCTTGTCATCATAATGCTCCATTCCCGTGTCATCACAGTGCTCCATGACCACTTTCATCACAATGCTCCTTGACCCCTGTCATCACAATGCTCTATGACCACTGTCATCACAATGCCACATGACACCTGTCATCACAATGCTCTATAGCCCCTGTCAGCACAATGTTCCTTGACAGGTATCATCACAATGATCCATGACTACTGTCATCACAATGTTCCCTGCCCTTGTCATTCTCAATGCTCCCTGGCCCCTGTCATCACAATGATCCATGCTCATATCATCACAATGCTCCATTACCCATGTCATCGTAGTGATCCATGACCCCTTTCATCACAATGCTCCATGACCCCAGTCATCACAATGCTCCATAGCCCTTGTCATCACAATGCTCCATTAGCCCTGTCATCACAATGTTCCATGACTCTTGTCATCAAAATGCCTCATGATCCATTTAATCACAATGCTCCATGACTCCTTTCAACACATCCTCCATGATACTTGTCATTACACTGCCCCATGACCTTTTTCAGAACAATGCTCCATGATACCAGTCATCACAATGCTCCATGACCATTGTCGTCACAATGCTCCATGCCCCTTTCAACACAATGCTCCATGATAACTGTCATCACAATGCTCCATGGCCTTTGTCATCACAATTATACATGGCCCCTGTGATCACAGTGCTCCATGACCCCTTTCATCACAATGCTCCATGACCACTGTCATGACAATGCCCCATGACCCCTGTCATCACAATGCTCCATGGCCCCTGTCATTACAATGCTCCATGACCACTGTCATCACAATGTTCCATGATCGCTGTAATCACAATGACCCATGACACCTTTCCTCAGAAGGCTTCAGTACGCCTGTCATCACAATGCTCCAATGACCGTCTCATCACAATGCTCCATGATCCCTGTCAGCACAACGTTCCATGACAATTGTCATCACAATGCTCCATGACACCTGTCATCACAATGTTGCCTGCCCATGTCATCAAAATGCTCCATGTCCCCTGTAATCACAATGTTCCATTACACCTGTCTTCACAATGTTCCCTGCCCATGTCATCACAATGCTCCATTACCAATGTAATCAAAATGTTCGCCTGCCCTTGTCATCAAAATGCTCCATGGCCCCTTTAATCACAATGCTCCATGAACCCTGTCATCCCAATGTTCCATGACAGTTGTCATCACAATGCTCCATGACCCTGTAATCACAATGCTCCATGCCCTTGTCATCACAATGCTCCAGAACTCTTGTCATCATAATGATGAATGCTCGTGTCATCACAAAGCTCCATGATACTTGTCATCACAATGTTCCATGGCCTTCTCATTACAATACTCCATGGCCCCTGTCATCACCGTGCTCCATGATACCTTTTATCACAATTCTAGATGACCACTGTCATCACAATGCCCCAAGACACATGTCATCACAATTCGCCATGGCCCTTGCCATCACAATGCTCCATGACCCGTGTCATCACAATGGTCCAGGACACTTGTCATCACAATGATCCATGACCACTTACATCACAATGCTCCTTGACTCCTGTCATCACAATGCTCCATAGCCTATGCATTCGCAATGCTACATGGTCCCTGTAATCACATTGCTCCATGATCCATTTCATCACAATGCTCTATGACCACTGTCATCACACTGCTCCATGGCCTATGCATTCAAAATGCTCCATGGCCCCTGTAATCACATTGCTCCATGATCCCTTTCATCACAATGTTCTATGACCACTCTCATCACAATACCCCATGACGCCTATCATCATAATGCTCCAAGGCCCGTCTCATCACAATGATCCATGAACCCTGTCATCACAATGTTCCATGACACTTGTCAGCACAGTGCTCCATGAACCCCTGTCATCACAATATTCACTGCCCATGTAATCACAATGCTCCTGGTCCCCTGTAATCACAGTGCTCCATACCCTTTTCATCACAATGCTCCAGAACTCTTGTCATCATAATGCTCCATGCCCGTGTCATCACAATGCTTGAAGAACCTTGTCATCACAATGCTCCATGAACCGTGTCATCACAAGGTTCCAGGACCCTTGTCATCACAATGATCCATGACCCCTGTCAACTCAATGCTCCATGATCTTTGTATTCACAATGCTCCATGGCCCCTATAATTGCGGTGATCCATGACCCCTGTCATCACAATGCTCCCTGGTATATTTCATCACAATTCTAGATGACCACTGTCATCACAGTGCCTCACGGCCCCTGTCGTCAGAGTCCTCCATGATACCTTTCATTACAATACTACATGACCACTGTCATTACAATGCCCCATGACACCTGTCATCACAATTCGCCATGGCACTTGTCATCACAATGCTCCATGAACCATGTCATCACAATGTTCATGGACACTTGTCATCACAATGCTCCATGACAACTTACATCACAATGCTCCTTGATCCCTGTCATTTCATTGCTCCATGGCCTATGCATTCACAATGCTCCATGGCTCCTGTAAGCACATTGCTCCATGATCCCTTTCATCACAATGCTCCAAGACCGCTGTCATCACAATGCCCCATGACGCCTATCATCATAGTGCTCCAAGGCCCCTCTCATCACAATGCTCCATGATTCCTGTCATCACAATGTTCCATGACACTAGTCATCACAGTGCTCCATGACCCCTGTCATCACAATATTCACTGCCCATGTAATCACAATGCTCCTGGTCCCCTGTAATCATAGTGCTCCATACCCTTGTCATCACAATGCTCCAGAACTCTTGTCATCATAATGCTCCATGCCCGTGTCATCACAATGCTTGAAGAACCTTGTCATCACAATGCTCCATGAACCGTGTCATCACAAGGTTCCAGGACCCTTGTCATCACAATGATCCGTGACCCCTGTCATCTCAATGCTCCATGATCTTTGTATTCACAATGCTCCATGGCCTCTATAATTGCGGTGATCCATGACCCCTGTCATCACAATGCTCCCTGGTATATTTCATCACAATTCTAGATGACCACTGTCATCACAGTGCTCCACGGCCCCTGTCAGCAGAGTCCTCCCTGATGCCTTTCATCACAATTCTATATGACCGCTCTCATCACAATTCCACATGACACCTGTCATCACAATGCTCCATGAACCATGTCATCACAATGTTCATGGACAATAGTCATCACAATGCTCCATGACAACTTACATCACAATGCTCCTTGACCCCTGTCATTCCATTGCTCCATGGCCTATGCATTCACAATGCTCCATGGCTCCTGTAATCACATTGCTCCATGATCCCTTTCATCACAATGCTCCAAGACCGCTGTCATCACAATGCCCCATAACGCCTATCATCATAATGCTCCAAGGCCCCTCTCATCACAATGCTCCATGATCCCTGTCATCACAATGTTACATGACACTAGTCATCACAGTGCTCCATGACCCCTGTCATCACAATATTCACTGCCCATGTAATCACAATGGTCCTGGTCCCCTGTAATCACAAAGCTCCATACCCTTGTCATCACAATGCTCCAGAACTCTTGTCATCATAATGCTCCATTCCCGTGTCATCACAGTGCTCCATGACCACTTTCATCACAATGCTCCTTGACCCCTGTCATCACAATGCTCTATGACCACTGTCATCACAATGCCACATGACACCTGTCATCACAATGCTCTATAGCCCCTGTCAGCACAATGTTCCATGACAGGTATCATCACAATGATCCATGACTGCTGTCATCACAATGTTCCCTGCCCTTGTCATTCTCAATGCTCCCTGGCCCCTGTCATCACAATGATCCATGCTCATATCATCACAATGCTCCATTACCCATGTCATCGTAGTGATCCATGACCCCTTTCATCACAATGCTCCATGACCCCAGTCATCACAATGCTCCATAGCCCTTGTCATCACAATGCTCCATTAGCCCTGTCATCACAATGTTCCATGACTCTTGTCATCAAAATGCCTCATGATCCATTTAATCACAATGCTCCATGACTCCTTTCAACACATCCTCCATGATACTTGTCATTACACTGCCCCATGACCTTTTTCAGAACAATGCTCCATGATACCAGTCATCACAATGCTCCATGACCATTGTCGTCACAATGCTCCGTACCCCTTTCAACACAATGCTCCATGACAACTGTCATCACAATGCTCCATGGCCTTTGTCATCACAATTATACATGGCCCCTGTGATCACAGTGCTCCATGACCCCTTTCATCACAATGCTCCATGACCACTGTCATCACAATGCCCCATGACCCCTGTCATCACAATGCTCCATGGCCCCTGTCATTACAATGCTCCATGACCACTGTCATCACAATGTTCCATGATCGCTGTAATCACAATGACCCATGACACCTTTCCTCAGAAGGCTTCAGTACGCCTGTCATCACAATGCTCCAATGACCGTCTCATCACAATGCTCCATGATCCCTGTCAGCACAACGTTCCATGACAATTGTCATCACAATGCTCCATGACACCTGTCATCACAATGTTGCCTGCCCATGTCATCAAAATGCTCCATGTCCCCTGTAATCACAATGTTCCATTACACCTGTCTTCACAATGTTCCCTGCCCATGTCATCACAATGCTCCATTACCAATGTAATCAAAATGTTCGCCTGCCCTTGTCATCAAAATGCTCCATGGCCCCTTTAATCACAATGCTCCATGAACCCTGTCATCCCAATGTTCCATGACAGTTGTCATCACAATGCTCCATGACCCTGTAATCACAATGCTCCATGCCCTTGTCATCACAATGCTCCAGAACTCTTGTCATCATAATGATGAATGCTCGTGTCATCACAAAGCTCCATGATACTTGTCATCACAATGTTCCATGGCCTTCTCATTACAATACTCCATGGCCCCTGTCATCACCGTGCTCCATGATACCTTTTATCACAATTCTAGATGACCACTGTCATCACAATGCCCCAAGACACATGTCATCACAATTCGCCATGGCCCTTGCCATCACAATGCTCCATGACCCGTGTCATCACAATGGTCCAGGACACTTGTCATCACAATGATCCATGACCACTTACATCACAATGCTCCTTGACTCCTGTCATCACAATGCTCCATAGCCTATGCATTCGCAATGCTACATGGTCCCTGTAATCACATTGCTCCATGATCCATTTCATCACAATGCTCTATGACCACTGTCATCACACTGCTCCATGGCCTATGCATTCAAAATGCTCCATGGCCCCTGTAATCACATTGCTCCATGATCCCTTTCATCACAATGTTCTATGACCACTCTCATCACAATACCCCATGACGCCTATCATCATAATGCTCCAAGGCCCGTCTCATCACAATGCTCCATGAACCCTGTCATCACAATGTTCCATGACACTTGTCAGCACAGTGCTCCATGAACCCCTGTCATCACAATATTCACTGCCCATGTAATCACAATGCTCCTGGTCCCCTGTAATCACAGTGCTCCATACCCTTTTCATCACAATGCTCCAGAACTCTTGTCATCATAATGCTCCATACCCGTGTCATCACAATGCTTGAAGAACCTTGTCATCACAATGCTCCATGAACCGTGTCATCACAAGGTTCCAGGACCCTTGTCATCACAATGATCCATGACCCCTGTCATCTCAATGCTCCATGATCTTTGTATTCACAATGCTCCATGGCCCCTATAATTGCGGTGATCCATGACCCCTGTCATCACATTGCTCCCTGGTATATTTCATCACAATTCTAGATGACCACTGTCATCACAGTGCCTCACGGCCCCTGTCGTCAGAATCCTCCATGATACCTTTCATTACAATTCTACATGACCACTGTCATCACAATGCCCCATGACACCTGTCATCACAATTCGCCATGGCACTTGTCATCACAATGCTCCATGAACCATGTCATCACAATGTTCATGGACACTTGTCATCACAATGCTCCATGACAACTTACATCACAATGCTCCTTGACCCCTGTCATTTCATTGCTCCATGGCCTATGCATTCACAATGCTCCATGGCTCCTGTAAGCACATTGCTCCATGATCCCTTTCATCACAATGCTCCAAGACCGCTGTCATCACAATGCCCCATGACGCCTATCATCATAGTGCTCCAAGGCCCCTCTCATCACAATGCTCCATGATTCCTGTCATCACAATGTTCCATGACACTAGTCATCACAGTGCTCCATGACCCCTGTCATCACAATATTCACTGCCCATGTAATCACAATGCTCCTGGTCCCCTGTAATCATAGTGCTCCATACCCTTGTCATCACAATGCTCCAGAACTCTTGTCATCATAATGCTCCATGCCCGTGTCATCACAATGCTTGAAGAACCTTGTCATCACAATGCTCCATGAACCGTGTCATCACAAGGTTCCAGGACCCTTGTCATCACAATGATCCGTGACCCCTGTCATCTCAATGCTCCATGATCTTTGTATTCACAATGCTCCATGGCCTCTATAATTGCGGTGATCCATGACCCCTGTCATCACAATGCTCCCTGGTATATTTCATCACAATTCTAGATGACCACTGTCATCACAGTGCTCCACGGCCCCTGTCAGTAGAGTCCTCCCTGATACCTTTCATCACAATTCTATATGACCGCTCTCATCACAATTCCACATGACACCTGTCATCACAATGCTCCATGAACCATGTCATCACAATGTTCATGGACAATAGTCATCACAATGCTCCATGACAACTTACATCACAATGCTCCTTGACCCCTGTCATTCCATTGCTCCATGGCCTATGCATTCACAATGCTCCATGGCTCCTGTAATCACATTGCTCCATGATCCCTTTCATCACAATGCTCCAAGACCGCTGTCATCACAATGCCCCATAACGCCTATCATCATACTGCTCCAAGGCCCCTCTCATCACAATGCTCCATGATCCCTGTCATCACAATGTTCCATGACACTAGTCATCACAGTGCTCCATGACCCCTGTCATCACAATATTCACTGCCCATGTAATCACAATGCTCCTGGTCCCCTGTAATCACAATGCTCCATACCCTTGTCATCACAATGCTCCAGAACTCTTGTCATCATAATGCTCCATTCCCGTGTCATCACAGTGCTCCATGACCACTTTCATCACAATGCTCCTTGACCCCTGTCATCACAATGCTCTATGACCACTGTCAACACAATGCCACATGACACCTGTCATCACAATGCTCTATAGCCCCTGTCAGCACAATGTTCCATGACAGGTATCATCACAATGATCCATGACTACTGTCATCACAATGTTCCCTGCCCTTGTCATTCTCAATGCTCCCTGGCCCCTGTCATCACAATGATCCATGCTCATATCATCACAATGCTCCATTACCCATGTCATCGTAGTGATCCATGACCCCTTTCATCACAATGCTCCATGACCCCAGTCATCACAATGCTCCATAGCCCTTGTCATCACAATGCTCCATTAGCCCTGTCATCACAATGTTCCATGACTCTTGTCATCAAAATGCCTCATGATCCATTTAATCACAATGCTCCATGACTCCTTTCAACACATCCTCCATGATACTTGTCATTACACTGCCCCATGACCTTTTTCAGAACAATGCTCCATGATACCAGTCATCACAATGCTCCATGACCATTGTCGTCACAATGCTCCATGCCCCTTTCAACACAATGCTCCATGACAACTGTCATCACAATGCTCCATGGCCTTTGTCATCACAATTATACATGGCCCCTGTGATCACAGTGCTCCATGACCCCTTTCATCACAATGCTCCATGACCACTGTCATCACAATGCCCCGTGACCCCTGTCATCACAATGCTCCATGGCCCCTGTCATTACAATGCTCCATGACCACTGTCATCACAATGTTCCATGATCGCTGTAATCACAATGACCCATGACACCTTTCCTCAGAAGGCTCCAGTACGCCTGTCATCACAATGCTCCAATGACCGTCTCATCACAATGCTCCATGATCCCTGTCAGCACAACGTTCCATGACAATTGTCATCACAATGCTCCATGACACCTGTCATCACAATGTTGCCTGCCCATGTCATCAAAATGCTCCATGTCCCCTGTAATCACAATGTTCCATTACACCTGTCTTCACAATGTTCCCTGCCCATGTCATCACAATGCTCCATTACCAATGTAATCAAAATGTTCGCCTGCCCTTGTCATCAAAATGCTCCATGGCCCCTTTAATCACAATGCTCCATGAACCCTGTCATCACAATGTTCCATGACAGTTGTCATCACAATGCTCCATGACCCTGTAATCACAATGCTCCATGCCCTTGTCATCACAATGCTCCAGAACTCTTGTCATCATAATGATGAATGCTCGTGTCATCACAAAGCTCCATGATACTTGTCATCACAATGTTCCATGGCCTTGTCATTACAATACTCCATGGCCCCTGTCATCACAGTGCTCCATGATACCTTTTATCACAATTCTAGATGACCACTGTCATCACAATGCCCCAAGACACATGTCATCACAATTCGCCATGGCCCTTGCCATCACAATGCTCCATGACCCGTGTCATCACAATGGTCCAGGACACTTGTCATCACAATGATCCATGACCACTTACATCACAATGCTCCTTGACTCCTGTCATCACAATGCTCCATAGCCTATGCATTCGCAATGCTACATGGTCCCTGTAATCACATTGCTCCATGATCCATTTCATCACAATGCTCTATGACCCCTGTCATTACAATGCCACATTATACCTGTCATCACAATGCTCCATGGCCCCTGTCAGCACAATGTTCCATGACAGATGTCATCACTCTCCTCCATGGTCCCTGTAATCACAATGCTCCATTCCCTTGTCAACGCAATGCTCCAGAACTCTTGTCATCATAATGCTCCATGCCCGTCTCCTCACAATTCTCCATGACACTTTTCATTAAAATGCTCCATGGCCTTTATCATCACAATGCTCCATGGCCACTATTATCACAGTGATCCATGGAACCTTTCATCACAATGCTAGATAACCTCTGTCATCACAATGCCCGAGGACACCTGTCATCAGAATTGGCCATGGCCCTTGTCATCACAATGCTCCATGCCCTTGTCACCACAATGCTCCAGAACTCTGGGCATCATAATGCTCCATGCCCGTCTCATCACAATGCTCCATGACACTTGTCATCAAAATGCTCCATGGCCTTTGTCATCACAATGCTCCATGGCCCCTGTTATCATAGTGCTCCATGTTACCTTTCATCACAATTCTAGATGACCACTGTCATCAAAAGGCCCCATGACACCTGTCATCACAATTCGCCATGGCCCTTGTCATCACAATGCTCCATGATCCATGTCATCACAATGTTCCTGGACACTTATCATCACAATGAACTATGACCAGATTCATCACAGAGCTCCATGACCCCTGTCATCACACTGCTCCATGGCCTATGCATTCAAAATGCTCCATGGCCCCTGTAATCACATTGCTCCATGATCCATTTCATCACAATGCTCCAAGACCGCTGTCATCACAAGGCCCCATGACGCGTATCATCATAATGCTCCAAGGCCCCTCTCATCACAATACTCCATGAACCCTGTCATCACAATGTTCCATGACACTTGTCATCACAGTGCTCCATGAACCCCTGTCATCACAATATTCACTGCCCATGTAATCACAATGCTCCTGGTCTCCTGTAATCACAGTGCTCACTACCCTTTTCATCACAATGCTCCAGAACTCTTGTCATCATAATGCTCCATGCCCGTGTCATCACAATGCTTGAAGAACCTTGTCATCACAATGCTCCATGAACCGTGTCATCACAAGGTTCCAGGACCCTTGTCATCACAATGATCCATGACCCTGTCATCTCAATGCTCCATGATCTTTGTATTCACAATGCTCCCTGGCCCCTATAATTGCGGTGATCCATGACCCCTGTCATCACAATGCTCCCTGGTATATTTCATCACAATTCTAGATGACCACTGTCATCACAGTGCTCCACGGCCCCTGTCGTCAGAGTCCTCCATGATACCTTTCATTACAATTCTACATGACCACTGTCATCACAATGCTCCTTGACCCCTGTC
Source organism: Balaenoptera borealis (assembly GCF_965194805.1). Classification (NCBI taxonomy): domain Eukaryota; kingdom Metazoa; phylum Chordata; class Mammalia; order Artiodactyla; family Balaenopteridae; genus Balaenoptera; species Balaenoptera borealis. Next base: position 28,574,745 of record NC_138874.1, on the reverse strand, counting down.
ATAACAATGCTCTATGACCACTGTCATCACAATGCCACATGACACCTGTCATCACAATGCTCTATAGCCCCTGTCAGCACAATGTTCCATGACAGGTATCATCACAATGATCCATGACTGCTGTCATCACAATGTTCCCTGCCCTTATCATTTCATTGCTCCCTGGCCCCTGTCCTCACAATGCTCCATGCTCATATCATCACAATGTTCCATTACCCATGTCATCGTAGTGATCCATGACCGCTTTCATCACAATGCTCCATGACCCCAGTCATCACAATGCTCCATAGCCCTTGTCATCACAATGCTCCATTAGCCCTGTCATCACAATGTTCCATGACTCTTGTCATCAAAATGCCTCATGATCCATTTAATCACAATGCTCCATGACTCCTTTCATCACATCCTCCATGACACTTGTCATTTCACTGCCCCATGACCTTTTTCAGAACAATGCTCCATGATACCAGTCATCACAATGCTCCATGACACCTGTCATCACAATTCTCCATGGCACTTGTCATCACAATGCTCCATGAACCATGTCATCACAATGCTCCATGCTCATATCATCACAATGCTCCATTACCCATGTCATCGTAGTGATCCATGACCCCTTTCATCACAATGCTCCATGACCCCAGTCATCACAATGCTCCATAGCCCTTGTCATCACAATGCTCCACTAGCCCTGTCATCACCATGTTCCATGTCTCTTGTCATCAAAATGCCTCATGATCCATTTAATCACAATGCTCCATGACTCCTTTCATCACATCCTCCATGATACTTGTCATTACACTGCCCCATGACCTCTTTCAGAACAATGCTCCATGATACCAGTCATCACAATGCTCCATGACCATTGTCGTCACAATGCTCCATGCCCATTTCAACACAATGCTCCATGACAACTGTCATCACAATGCTCCATGGTCTTTGTCATCACAATTATACATGGCCCCTGTGATCACAGTGCTCCATGACCCCTTTCATCACAATGCTCCATGACCACTGTCATCACAATGCCCCATGACCCCTGTCATCACAATGCTCCATGGCCCCTGTCATTACAATGCTCCATGACCACTGTCATCACAATGTTCCATGATCGCT